>NC_077224.1:83192413-83516567 GCF_024763615.1 Phlebotomus papatasi | reverse complement strand
TTAGATCATAAAAGGCAGATGACCTATTAAATTCTGAAAACCAATAAAATTGATTGCTATTTAGGGTTTTAAGACCTCCTGGAATTGGGTTAAACCCCTATTCGGAAGACCGCTTAAGGGCCTAGATATCTATTACAGAATTGCTCTTCTCAAACTCAGGTTTAGCATTAGAGAATCATCGGATATCACAAGCTTATCAGGGCTTTCTTGAATCTCATCCCGAGAAGCTCTTCTTTGGTCGTTTCGATCGATGATCTTCCAACGTTATTGTTGTACCTCTCTTTCTCACTTCTTTTAGACAACACAATCATATTGAAAACTAACACTGAAATCACGTTTGTATGATGAAGAACTGGTCAGCATCGAATGTTTGTTTTCTTACCTTTCCTCTCCAACTTTTAGCGTCTTCTTTATATCTATAATATATATTTTTCTCTCAAAAAAGCTTCTCTTGTGGTAAATGTTTTTCCCTGAGGAGAGACTCAAGAACAAGTACCATGGTGTGTTGTGTCAATGGAAAGGAAAAAGACCATTGCAATTGGTGGTTTAAAGTGTGAGAGGAAGACAAGAGATCATTCCGACATTCCATTCATTCTTATTGTTGTTATTGCAATACAGAAATGGCGGGGAAAATATGTGATTGGCAATAGGGTTAACAATTACAGAATTTATCATTGGAAAAACAATTTCGACCTTGATAGCAATTTTAGTGGTTTCTTTTGCTGGATGACTGCGAAGCCTTGAAGAATTATTGTCTGCAATAAATGTTGAAATGCTGCAAATATCTTCCTTGAGCACCATACTCACAAAGTACTATCATGTTTACACCGGAACAACAATCTTGTATTAAATTCTGTAATTGGTACTTTTAAAATGCAATTAAACATAAGGAATAGGATTGAATTTCATCCCCACAATTTAAAGGTCCTACTTGAATTTATGTGTAAATTTCGTAGACAAAGGTGACATTCGTATCAATCGCAAATTTAAGGGTCAAATCTACCCCTGTGCATTGAAAACGTTTTAGTAATTCTTTTGGAAAATTTGGATTACAAATATTAATATTACTGTCAAATTATTTCTGATCTACAGACTATATAAGGCTGTTCTTAAGTTTAAATAAATGCTGATTAAATGCCTGGATAAGGGTCAGATCTACCCCTACAAGTTTAAAATTCTTATCATTATTTCGCTTGAAAATTCTGGATGTCAAAGCAAACAAGCCATTATTTATTTAGGGTTTACTGCAATTAATATTTAGCCTGAGATTCCATCAATTACTAGATACTAAGTTACTACCTATATACTACTAGAGACTACTACTTAGAAAATATATACAAAGTATTAGGGTAACTCTTTGTTTGGAAATTCGGTTTCAGTTGTTTTTAATTAAAATTACATTAAATACAAGGTGTTTTTCAGTATTTACGCTAATGTTGAAGAAAATTATGATACCCAGTGCAATAGGGGTTAAACCTACCCCTTACAATCTAATATTAATATTGTAATTTTGTTTAGAAATTCGGATTCACTTTTTTAGAGTTAAAGTTACATTAAGTACGAGATGTTTTTTTTTAGTATTTACGCTAAAGTTGGAGAAAATTATGATACCTAGTGCAATAGGGATTAAACCTACCCCTTACAATTTAATATGAATATTGTAATTTTGTTTACAAATTCGGATTCACTTTTTTTAGAGTTAAAGTTACATTAAATACAAGGTGTTTTTCAGTATTTACGATAAAGTTGAAGAAAATTATGATACCCAGTGCAATAGGGGTTAAACCTACCCCTTACGATTTAATAAGAATACTGTAATTTTGTTTGGAAATTCGGTTTCTCTTGTTTTTACTTCAAATTACATTAAATACAATGTGTTTTTTCACTATTTATGCTAAAGTTGAAGAAAATTATGATACCTAGTGCAATAGGGGTTGAATCTACCCTTTACAATTTAATACGAATATAATAATTTTGTTTGGAAGTTCGGTTTCATTTGTTTTTAGTTCAAGTTACATTAAATACAAGATGTTTTACAGTATTTACGCTAAAGTTGAAGAAAATTATAATACCCAGAGCAATAGGGGTTGAACCTACCCCTTACAATTTAATATAAACATTGTAATTTTGTGTAGAAATTCGGATATACTTTTTTAGAGTTAAAGTATCATTAAATACAAGGTGTTTTTCAGTATTTACGCTAAAGTTGAAGAAAATTATGATACCTAGTGCAATAGGGGTTAAATCTATCCCGTACAATTTAATACGAATATTGTAATTTTTTTTGGAAATTCTGATATACTTTTTTAGAGTTAAAGTTACATTAAATACAAGTATTTTTCCGTATTTACGCTACAGTTGAGGAAAATTATGATACCCAGTGCAATAGGGGTTAAACCTAGCCCTTACGATTTAATATGAACATTGTAATTTTGTGTAGAAATTCGAATTCACTTTTATAGAGTTCAAGTTACATTAAATGCAAGGTGTTTTTCAATAATCACGCTAAAGTTGGTGAAAGCCATCCTATTCAGTGGAATAGGGATTAAAGCTACCCCTATGAGTTCAAGAACCCATACAATGAAAACATTATACTCTCAAAAACCAAGTAATATTTAATCTAATCGTCTATCAATAAATTTTCTCTAAATTAATTTTATTATTCTTATTTTGTGTAGGGGTTAAACCTACCCCTACAGGCTTAAATAGCTATATCTTCACATATACGCAAAAGAAAATTCGGCCTTCAAACATAACCATTAAGATCAATTAGAGAGCTTTATAGAGATTCAGAATTGAGGCTAAAATCTGAAATATTTCTCATAAATACCAAAAAACACTTTGCATTCTATCAAAACATTCAATGCCATAAAGAGCTGAGGTAGTATTAAAATTTAAATCTCCAATCCGCACCTGTCGTTCCATCACGTTCTTTTTGATCGCACAAACACTCTCGCTTAAGAGATGAAGAAAACTAATCAAGTGTGATAACTCTATAATGGTGAATATTTTTATCTCATCCATGGGAGAAGGGGAAAAAAGCCACACTATTAGATTTAACATTCCTCAACTTGTTCAACACAACACATTTGATTTTTCACTCACAACATTTTCTCAATTGTTCGGTCCGCTAATATCTGTTTTTTTTCTTTTAATTGTTTCAATTGCTTTTTGGGGGGAAAATAAAAAAAATTCTAATTCTATGTTCTGTTGTTTCTCATTTTAGGTAAGTGAACCATCTGCTACAGATTTTTTTTGGGTTGTCTTGCACAATGTGGGTTCTCTATGACTCCTCTGAATTGTTAAAGTGAGAAGGTAAGCTTTCAATATTAATTGGTATTAATTTCTAAGGTGATTCGTTCATTTTTTTTTGTTCGTCTTTCAACTGGGAAATGAACTTTGGGATTGGGAAAAGGGGATTTCTGGATAAATTGGGTAATTTATAAAAATTTGTTAAGGTCTGAAGGATGGGAATTTAGTCACAGAAAACTCGATTATTTGTTAAGGAAAAGTGATTGATATTAATTTTGTTGGTCGAATTTAAAAACTGAACGATATTTAGAGTAATGCTTATTGACGAAATTAAAACAATTATTCCGGATCGGTGTTTTTCTGCCTTTTCGACCAGTTCAGCGGCAAGAGATCAAACGGATTGAGATACCGACTCTGAGCCTTAAGTAGCACCCACCATTAGTTTATATGCTTATTCCGCGTTTCTTTTGTGAAATTCTGGAACTCGTCTAAAAATCCGAAATCATCTAAAACGTTCTCACTCGGTACAGAAAAGTTAAAAGAAAACATTTTAATGGATATACATTGGAAGTTCAGTGTAACTTTCGATGTGATCGACAAAATTGAAACAGTTATTCCAGTCTGCTTTTTCGACCACTTTTGAGTCTAGTTTGACATATGGCTCTGAGCCTTGAATAACAGTTACCATAAATAGCTATGCTTCTTCCATCTTTCGTTCATGAAATTCCGCAACTCGTCTAAAATTCCGAACTTGTCTAAAACGTTTTCACGCCATACAAACGTTGGAGTTCAAATAAAGCTTCGACGTGATTTAAAAAACTGTTCAAATCGTTACAGCGTAGAATTCAAACGCAAATGTGTTCGAGCATGTTGCGAGTCTTTTTTGATAATTTTTAAACTGCCATAAAAAAAGCTTTCGTACAAAAGGCTAAACTATAAGACTTAGCAATATTCGTAATATTTATTGAAGTAATCTCATATATCGGCGAAATTGAAACAAATATTCTAGTCGGGTGATCGTAAGCTTTTTCGACCAGTTTTGAGTCAAGAGACCAAACGGATTGAGATACCGACTCTAAGCTTTGAGTAGCACCTCCCTCAAGTTGCTATGCTTCTTTCTGTTTTCATTTATGAAATATAATAATAATATAATAATAATAATAATAATAATAATTTATTCAAACTCTACATATCCCACCCTCCCATGCGTCTGCCGCCGTCTTAGCGAATTCTGGAAATTCTGGAACTTCCGAAAATTCTTCCGAAATTCTGTAACTCGTCTAAAAATCCTAACTCGTCTTAAACGTTCTCACCCGATACCGAATAGGTAACAAACCTATTGTTTCAATGTGATGGCCGAAATTCAAACAAATATTCCAGTCGGGTGGTCGTCAGCTTTTTCGACCAGTTCTGAGTCAAGAGACCAAACGGATTAAGATACCGACTCTAAGCCTTGAGTAACTCCTACCACAAGTTGCTATGCGTCTTTCAGCTTTCGCTTATAAAATTCCGGGAACCGTCTAAAACGTTATCACCTGATTCAGAATAGATAACAAACCTAGTGTTTGAATGTGATCGACGAAATTGAAACAAATATTCCAGTCGGGTGATCATCAGCTTTTTCGACCAGTTCTGAGTCAAGAGCTAAAACGATTTGAGATACCGACTCTAAGCCTTGAATTCCATCTGCCACAAGTTGTTATGCTTCTTTCGGCTTTCCTTTATGAAATTCCGGAACTCATCTAAACTTCCGGAGCTCGTCTAAAATTCCGAATTCTTCAAAAACGTGCTCACTTGATACAGAATAGGTAATAAAGCTAGTAATGGATCTGCATTGGAAGTTCAGCTTAAGTTTAAATTTGATGTACAAAACCGTTTAAATCGGTTACAAACCAGTTACAACGTAGAATTCAAACTCAAAAGAGTTCTAGCATAACGCGAGCTTTTCTTGATCCTTTTTTTAACTGGCATAAAGAAAGCTTTCGCGTCAGAGTGTCGATGTGAGAGAAAAGCTTTCCTAAAGGTGAATAATGCTAATGACTACATGTCGACCAAATGCCTGATGTCGCTGGTGGTCTCTCAAAACTTTTTTTTTTGTTTGAAATATGAGGTAAAGAAAAAAGGCCACTGTCGGGGCATTATAGCGTACATAACACTTCCAATATAACTAAGACATGTGATAATAAGGCATGGTGGAAAATTTGCGCGGGAATGGATGCATTTCTTGCATGTTTATGACTTTCGAAAGGCTTTTTTTTGTGCTTTTGCTTCTTCAAACTTCTTCCTGCCTTTTCTACTTCATATGAATTTCCGATGATTTCTCTGTCTCTTCGCGCGGTGTACCTTTCTTTTCCTTGCCACATATTTATATCGTTTTTTTTTCAGCAAGCCTTCTCTCGTTCATCCCAGAAATTATATATTGTGCATGTATAATTTCTCTTTGCCATATATACCGAATATCTTCTCTTCTGTTACTGACTATATCGTGATTGTCGATCCAATAAATTTTCTCCTGCCGCTGTTCAAACTATGCAAAAGCATTTTAATATGAACCCCACTCCTTTGGCCAACATTTATTCTATGTGAAAATTATTTTGCACGCAGACGAAGAATTACCGCGAGGAAATATGATTTGCATGGATAGAGATTCATGGGATGATTCAACACGTTAACTTGTGAAAATTTATAAAATTGAACACAGAGAAATTTATGCACAATATTTTTCTCCCTATCTTAATCATAATTCTCACATATTGTGCTTAAATTTACTCCTGTTTGCAAAATCGTGCTTAAATCTAACCACTGTGATTTTAAACAGTGTTTTTCTGCTTCCAATGAAGAAAACGAAGATGAATCTCTATCGGTGTCCTTTTACAATTGCTAATATCACATCATGAATCTCTTCTGCAACATTGTATCATGGCATTATGGGTTGGAGCCTCTTGTCTTTTGGCTTTCATTCCAATGCCTGTTGTCGTTGGATTTTTTTCTCTCTTTAAATTCTCATGCGGCATCATGTGCAAGTTGAAGATTGCGCGCGAGATTCCACCATTGCCGCCACTTCTTCAGAATCTCCTTGCGAAGTCTTCTTACTCGATAGCACTGAGATTTTTATTAAACACTTTGAGAAATAAATATTTAGGGGTAACTGACAAGCCTTCACTGAGAAAAAAGAGGGTGCGATTAACTGTTTTTCTTCATAACTTTAACACTTTTTAGGTGTAAAAATATATCAACATTTTTTAGTGTGAATTTTACACCTTTTTAAGGGTAAAATTAACATGAAAAAAGGTAACTTTATCCCCCAATACACCTAAAAAGGGTAATATTTACACCGATTTTGGATCAATATTGCAGGGTAAAATTAACATTTCCGGAATGTTATTTTAACTTTTTGGCAGTGTTCAAAATGTACTCGAAAGGGGTAAATTTGACTCAAGATTACGATAATTGTGGTGTTTTTATTATTCAAATTTAGACTTTGCAATGTTTTTTGTGACTGAGGCCCTTTAAAAATTCGTAGTATGCGTATATAACCGTTTTCGGACTTGTATAACAGTTTTGCGTATCACGAAGGTCTAGAATAGTTGTCTTTGATTGTTCGTCTAACAGGGCTCTTATGATATTGTTCAAGAATATTTTTTTAACGATACATTGAAGCAATTCACACCATCGCGTCGCATTGGATTCAAATTGAATTATCTCAAAATGGTATTTTAGAACAGTTCAATCTCAATTTTCGATGTAAATGGCCTCATTAGGGCTACCCAACAATTACAATGAGCAATAACAAATGAATTCAGCCAATTATAACCTATTTAGAGACAATTTTATCTTAATCCGATGGGGTGGTATAAATTTCCTCATTGACTCAACGAAATTATAACAGTTTTTTAGAACCCTTTTGAAAGTATTTATTGTAACGGGCAATGTTTTCAACTTAGTGAGGGGCATAGTAATGATGTGAAGGCCGACTTTTGGGGGTCTTCCAAAGGTCCCAAATCTCTAACCGTTTGACCTGTAGAGGTGGTTACGTACTGTCAGACAGGAAAACAGTGTGACGTTAAAAAACTCTAAATTTCAAATTACCAGAATTCTAGCAAAATACAACCCCTTAAGGAGTGAGTAGCCTAATATGTATACACAACTTAAAATCTAGAGCTTTACATACTGCTCTCTCTGTGGAATTCGAGTAGTTTAAAATAATTAAAATAAAAAAACTGCTAGTATAACTAATTAAAACTACTGTTATAAAAGTCGCCGCAGTTTATTTTTAAAATAGTTTTAGCACAGATTTAGAACAGTTCGATTCCATGCGTCCTAACAGAAGTCACATTAATTAGTTCTAAAGATTGTTTACTTTTAATAAGATATCAAGTATTAAGGGATTTAGAACAGTTTGAATTGTTGAGTTCTAACTTTTTGTATACGGAATGTACTATGGAACTTTTGCAGATTAGAACACTTTAAGAACTTTTTAGTACAGTATAACCCAATCCTGTAAATTAAGAAAAAAAGTTCTGACTGTTATAACAGTTATAACAGTTGTAACTGCATTATTGGATTAGTCCATCAAAGTCCATTAATCATGGGTAAATTAATACTGTGTAATCATTCAATAGATGATTTTATTTTCTCTCAGTGTTCTTAAGGCATTTGTGCTTAGCATTGAACAAATGCAGTGAAAGAACCAAATACATCATCTCTCTCTCTTTTTGGTTTGTCTTGGCGATCGGCGAATTCTTTTTTTTTTTTTTGTTTTTGTTTTTCCTGGTATATTTTGTCTTTTAGTTCTTATGGCTTTTTGAAGTTTCTCTCAGTCTCTCTCTCTCTCTCTGGGTCTGTTGTTATAAAGTGTATAACATGGAGTACATTCTTTACATATAAATTCATTTTGTGTTCGTGCAGAGATTTATTGTGTTCCGTTTCGAAATTCTTTCATGGCATTCTCTCTTCCCTTTTTTTTCTGTTCCCTCCAACTTGCATTCTTAGTGCGCGTCAACCCTAAATATTGGGTCTCTTATCTTGGGTGCTCCTTAACATTGTTATATTTCATCTTTCAATTTAAACCATTTTGGGAGAGGTATTTTGCGTGTGTTTTTATTGCTCGACGTTTATTGAGGAGGTTATTATATCATGCTTTTGTCAGTATCTCGAAAATTGAAAAGGTTATGATGTTCAGAGACCAAACTGTTAGAGATATTGAATTGGGGTATTTGGAAGACTGGCTTTAAGTCAACCCAGTGGGGGAATTTTGTAACAGTATGACAATATCATACTGTCGAAAATCGGACATCGGACTCATATCAGTTATTAAGAGTTTCATGAAGCTCCTAGCAATGGTCATTCGATGTTTATTGGATTTTAATGTAGTCCAGCTCGCGAATCTGTTGTGATCGCAAGATTAGCACAATCTCGGAGACTAATCGCGCGATCAACGCAATCCAGTAAACTGATCGAACGATCAGCGCGATCCTGGAGCCTGATTGCGCAATCAATGTAATCATTTAGACTGATCGCGCGATCGACTCGATCTTGGAGACTGATCGCGCGCTATCAACACGATCCTGTAGACTGATCGAGCGATCAGCGCGATCCTGGAGCCTGATTGAGCAATCAATGTATTCCTTCAAACTGATCGCGTGATCAACGCGATCTTAGACACTGATCGCCGTAATCTGCCAATCTTCCACTAACGATTCACTAGGCTAGGCTATTACTTGTTCACGTCCTGTATTGTCCTGCTTCCGAATTTAACGACTAAAATTTGCAGTATGACATTGTCATATTGTTATGAAATTCGCCTTCTAAGTTGGTGTTTTTTTCGGATTTTTGTCGCTAAATTATCCATTTAGACAAGTACCAAGCCGTTTAGTCTTCAGAAGAAGACCAGGTTGCTGTCAACGTTCTGGGGAATTGTGTGTTTTACTCTCACTGGAAGGGTAATGTGTACTAATCATCTAGTTCATCTCTTAATAATTTAATTTTTCAATTTCGATTCGAAAGTCCTTGGAATCCCTGACAATTCTGAACCGGTCCCAATCGGTTATGAATCGGTAGATCATAAGTATTTATATTTTACATGGTTTTTGGTATGTTTTGAGATGGTTTCTTAACCGTAAGCGTTGTAATGTGTATCATATGAGTTAGAGTATTGTATCAAAGTCAGTATTTTAAGTATTTCACAAAGACTAGGTCACTTTGTCATACGGTTTTTTTTTTTGTTGATTGGTGTGTCTGTACGAATCATCTCCTTTCATGATAGTTTATTTTTCATTTTCGATTCTTTAAAATGCTCCATAGAGATTAATCTGTGACACATTTTGGTAAGTATAGGTCCATTTGAAAGGTCTTGGAAACCGGGATAATTTCGAACCGGTTTCAATCGGTTATGAATCAGGAGTGAACCGGTAAAATAAGTTATCTAAATTTCACTTGGTTTTACAACACTTTCGGTTAACAAATCATCTCAAAACATACCCAAAACCAAGTAAAATTTAAATACTGTGATTTAGAGATTCATTCCGATTTATAACCGATTGGAACTGATTCGAAATTATCTCGGATTCCAAGACCTTTCCAATGGACCTATACCGGTTATGAATCGGTAAAACAAATTATCTAAATTTAACTTGGTTTTGGGTATGTTTTGAGATGGTTTATTACGATACATATTATAACGCTTACGGTTAACTAACCATCTCAAAACATACCCAAAACCAAGTAAAATTCAAATACTTTAATTTACCGATTCATTCCGATTCATAACCGATTGGAACTGGTTCGAAATTATCCCGGATTCCAAGACCTTTCCAATGGACCTATACTTACCAAAATGTGTCACAGATTGATCTTCCTGGAGCATTTTAAGGAATCGAAATTGAAAAATAAACTGTTAATTACTGTGAGTTTGAGCAGTGTATCAAAGTCAATATTTTGAGTATTCTGCAGAGTCTAAGTCGCTTTGTCATCCGGTTTTTTTTGTTGATTGGTGTGTCCTTTGTGGTCCATCTTCTTGGTCGTGTGATGATAACCGTGTATTACTATCTTGATGACTTTTGCAGCTGAACAGAGAGAGAGAGAGGGACAAGAAGAGGATAAAAGGGTGGCAGATTGAGGAACTTATTTGCTCACTTAATTCTCTTGTTTCATACCATGTCGTTTTCTTTTCTGTGTCGCGGTATTGCATTATCAATTTTGCGCGTGTTTCAAGCCTTTTGATTATGAACCGATGCAACAATGTTGCAAATGGTCGCAGTGTCTAAAGCCATGCAAAGTTTATTAAGTGCATATATAAAGTCTGCACGAGAGATATATTTACCATGTGATGCAGAAGGAAAAGAAATGTTATACTCTCTAAGATATATGTACAAAAACCATTTTTTTTGTTAGTCTCTCCGAACCGCCAAGTCAGAATGAAAAGCAAAAAAAAGGTCAAGAAATTATTGGGTTATCCGTATGAAACAGTTGGTGTATGTCTTACTATGTTGTTGTCAAACGAGAAATGGCAAAATATATAGTGTCTTTCGTGTATTTTAAATGCAAGATACTGAGAAACGATGGCAACATCATTATGCATTTTAGGTATAAATTTCAATTTGATATAACTCATTAATTGCATTACTTTGAGAGATTCATTTTAATGGTGTGTCCAGGTGGGATTGAAAGTTGTATGTTGTCATCCTTATCTCGAAAAATTGTCAATTTGCTGAGAGGTAATTTTGCAATAATACACAGCATCTGAATTATTATGTTTATGGATTTGATTTTAATGAAAAGTGACGTGGGTGGGATATATTTAGTTGATTTTCATTTTAATTTCATTACTTCCATTTGGACTGCATCAAAATGCATATGGAGACGCCTGGTGAAAGCTCACTCGAATTAGAAAATTTATAAATTTAATAAAGTGACAACGGAAATTTTTAAAGCAAATTGTATAAAGCTTTTCAGATGAGTTAGAAGGTTGAAACACTTCAAGATGTGGCACAAGAAGGATTTCCTTGAACAATTTCAACTGTAAGATATTTGTGAATAATTTAGTGACAAGTCGATGGATCCTATCTCGTCTTCCAATATCCAATTTCTCGTGCATGTCGCTGTGAATTGATGCAGAAAGTTTGAGAACGACACTAAACACTTCTGAAATACTCAAATAAATCATATGGAATTTATTTAACCCTTTATATACACGTTCCAGGAAAGGTCTAATGTGTTTTAGTACAGGAATTACAAAGCTTTTCGCGAATTCATTTGTTCTGATTTATTTTCTAAAGATTCCTCCATCATATTCGAGAAAAAAATACTACTTGTGAGTTACTACTATTTTAGTACAGTTTTAGTACAGAATTTTAGTACTGTATATAAAGAATTCAATTGCATCTTGGAATTCTCAAGACTTGTTCTGAATATCAATTCTAAAAACTCATGAAAGAAAAAGTCTCATAAATATTGTAGTGCAGTTTTAGTACAGAAATAGTACTTAGTAGTAAGTTCTCAATATAATTTGACTGATATTTATAAAAAAAGAGAAACTTAAAGAAAGACTAGTAGGATTCCACTTACAAATACTGCTGAACAATAACACTTAATTTTAGTACAGTTTTAGTACTAAGTTAATAATGCAAAATTCGAGTGGTTTTGTCGCTTGTTTCTCTTCAATTTTCTAGATTATTCTGTTTAAAATTATTGCAGGAAGTGATACAGTCAAAATATTTGTGATATTCTCAAATAATTCATAATTGGTATACTTGTACTAAATATAAGTTTTAAATAAATTTTGATTGAGAAACATGAAAAGACGGAGTTAAATATAGACTGGTGGGATTCTACTCGCAAATACCAAATGAAAAAGTTACATTTAATAATTTTAGTACAGATTTAGTACAGAGTTGATATTATAAAATTCGAATTATTCTATCTCTTGTTCCTCTTTAATTTTGTAGATTATTCCGTTTAGAAATATTGCAGAAAATGATACTGTAAAGTTATTTGTGATACTCTCAAATAATTTATTATGTATGTTAATCCTTGTACTAAATATAAGTTCTAAATATAATTTGATTGGGAATCATGTAAAAGAGAAAGTTAAAGAAAGACTGGTGGAATTCCACTCATTTATACTATTGAAAAATCACATTTAATAATTTTTGTACTGGTTTAGTACTGAGTTAGTATTACAAAATTCAAATAGTTCGATCTTTTGTTCCTCTTCAATCTTCTAGGTTAGTTCGATTAGAATGATTGTAGAAAATCATGAAGTAAAATTATTTGTTATGTTCATAAATAATTAATTATGGATACGTTTACTTACCTCTGTTCTAAATTTAAGATAAGTTCTACATTTAATTTGATTAGGAACTGTGGGAAAGTGATAGTTAAAGAAAACTAGTGGGATTCCACTTACAAATACTATTGAACAATTACGTTTAATAATTTTAGTACAGATTTAGTACTAAATTAGTATTACAAAGTTCCAGTGGTTCTGTCACTTGCTCATATCTCAAGATATTCATCACATTATGATATTCTCAGAGATATCATTTAGCTCTTTTACAGTATATCCATGTGTTCTAAAACCAAGTACTAAAAGTAATTAGGATGAAAATTCGAAAAGAAAATCAAATTAAACATCGTAGATCGGTTAGATTCCAGACTCATACACTGCTAAAACTTTTAATTTTAGTACAAAATTTAGTACACGACAAATTCAAGCAAATTAAATTAATTTACCTTCCATATTCGTGTGTTTCCTCTGAAAAAGATCATTTAATTCGAATTATCTATAGAATTAAATTGCAAAAGATATATTATGACAATTCTATGTTTAGTTCCTGTGAGTTTATTTTAGGAGAAGATAATATAGAGAGATGAAGGGGGTAGGGGATGACAGAAGAGCAAGTGTGAAAAGTATATTTTTATTGAAAATCGTGCCAATCTCATATAAATAATGGGTAAAAAAAGAAAAAGTGTGTTTAGGAGCGACAGTCAGTCTCGTGGAAGATTTAATTGGTTTTTGCATAGTGATAAAAGTATTTGGACGCGAGTTTTTCAGGAGGGGAAAGATGAAGTTTACCGCCAGACGCCTCTATTGGCAGTGAAGACGCCTGGTTGGATATCATTATTAATTGATATTGTCGGCATTTTTCGACTCTGTCGCTTCGACTTAACCGTATCCAATGAAGTTTTCTATCTTTAAACACTTGTCTTACTATTAATTTAATTGTTTTATTTGTCATTTCGGATGTCTTGGGAGTCTATGAATTTTTTACAATGGCGTTGTCAAGAACATTATGATCATAAGGAAGTTATTTTTTTTAAAGTATTTGATAATAAATTCTCTACGCGGTATTCATTTGTTTGGGAAAGAATTTTACAAGGAATTAGAGAGATAGAACAAGAAATAAATAATGTATGGTTATTTGAGGTTATGTCTAATACCTGATTAATGAGGTGTTTCAATTTACTGATTGAGGTGTTTAGAGTTAAGTAAGTGAAGCACCGGATAAAAGCCACATCCGGGAAAATACCTAGCCCGGCTAACATATTAACTACTTATTAAGTACTTAATAAGTACTTATCCGATAAGGTAGCAATCATGGACAGCGAAATAGACAAACTTTGTTCTTTCAATAGAAAACCTTTCCGGAAACGAAAAAATAAGCGCTTCACACTCAAACGTTTTAAGTGGTCTCAATGCATTAAGTACTTATTAAGCACTTAATAAGTACTTACCCGGTAAGGTAGCAATGATGGGCAGCCAAATAGACGAACTTTGTTCTTTCAATAGACAACCTTTTCAGAAATGAAAAAATAAGCGCTTTGCACTCAAACGTTTTAAGTGGTCCCAGTGCATTAAGTACTTATTAAGCACTTAATAAGTACTTAATAAGTACTTACCCGGTAAGGTAGCAATCATAGGCAGCTAAATAGACCATCCAGTTCTTTCAATACAAAATCTTTTAAAAAAAAACGAACAAAAGAGTGCTCCTGGGAATTTTCTAATTAGCATTCAACCCATTTTAAGTGATTCCAGCGCCTCTAGTGGTACATAGAAAAAACTTTAATGTTCTATAAACTTGCCACAGTTCTAAATTCCTTTGTTTACAACTCTAAAATCGTGTAATTCAACATCACTGTTTTTTGTTTGAGGCAATATTTTGATGCTATAAGTAAGTCATGTGCAGACAGTAATAAAATCTTGCCGCTATTGAAGGAAGATGGTGGTGCAAAATGAGGAGAGAGAGAGAAGAAGAAAAAAAAAGTGATCCACATGCATTTTGAGTAGTTCATGCGACCGACGTTGGGTAGACGAGACACCATTATTCTCTGGTGCGATGTATAAAATGCGCGACTAACATTAATAAAGTTTTAATTCCTTAACTGCATCTTGTGTAATGGCAATAAAATGACGATGCAAAATGTGAGTAGACAATAACAAGCAATTACGTGTGTAAGATATCACGTCACAAGGCTATCCAAATGCCAGTAAGTGTGGAGTCAATTGCCGCGTGGTTGTAATTTCACCATGTCAAGGGGAGTGGATGTTTTTGCAGAGTATTTGTGTTGTTTGGCTCTTAAGAAAAAAAAAGGAAGGAAAAAAAAAACAAGAAAAGCCACAAGAGACGGGAGAAGTACATTTTGAATATTGTCGCTTCTATCAGCTACTGTCGTAAGTGACTTTTGGAGGCTTTTCTGTTTATGAAATTTTAGGTTTAAACCATTCTTTTACACCTTGGGAGGTCAGGGACCTATGTAGAATCCAGGGGACCCATGGAAAACCTATAGGGAATCCATAGGGAACCCAGGGAACAGGGAACCTATGGAGAACCTTAAGAGCCCATTGAGGATCCAGGGAACCCATAGAGAACCTAGAAAACCCATGGAGAATCCAGGGATCCCATAAAGAACCCAGGGAACCTATGGAGAACCCAGGGAACCCATAAATAACCCAGAGTACGTATGGAGAACCTAGGTATGCATGAACCAAGGAACCCATAGAGAACCCGGGGAACCAATTGAGAATCCAGTTAACCCACGGAGAACCCAGGGAACCTATGGAGAACTTCGGGAATCCATGGGGAACCTAGGGAACTCAAGAAGAATCCAGGGAACCTATGGAGAACCCGGGGAACCCATGGATAACACAGTTATCTCATAGAGAACCTAGGGAACTCATAAAAAAATCATGGAAGCCCAGCAGGCCTATGTAGAATCCAGGGGACTCATGAGAAACCCAGTGTACTTATGTAAGAGTTAAAGAACCGATGTAGAGAACCCCAGGGAACCCATGGAGAACCTAGGGAACCCATGGAGTACCCACGGAACCCATGGAAAATCTAGAAAACCCATGGAGAATCCGGAGAACCCAGGAAACCCATGGAGAACCCAGGAAACCCATGGAGATCCCAGGGTAACACAGCGATTTCATAGAGAAGAACCTAGGGAACTAATAGAACAATCATGGAAGCCCAGCAGGCCTATGTAGAATCCACGGGACCCATGGAGAATTTATGGGGATTCCAGGGAATCTATGTATAAGTTAGAGAACCCATGTAGAACTCAGGAAACCCAGGGGCCTCATGGGTAATACAGCTAACTCATGGAGAACCCAGGGAACGCATGACGAACCCAGGGTATCTAAGAAAACGAAGAAAACACATGAGAATCTAACGAACACGTGTAGAACCCAGGGGACCCAAGAACTCTACGGGGAACACAAGAAACCCGTGCTAACATAGCGGACCCATGTAGGACCCAGGGAACCCAGGGGACCCTTAGAGAATCCATCGCTAACACAGCGAATTCATTTAGATCCTAAGGACCCCATGGGGCACACATATATTTTTTAAGGAACCCGGGGAACCTACAAATAGTTACCCCTTACAAAAAAACTAGTAAAAAATTAGATTTTTGACGAAATATTCTCAAACTCATCACAAAAAAATCCTCCATATGAATATAACAGTTATAACAGTCATCTATAAAGTGTACTACTTGCCCTAAAGACCACATCTGTAAGAATAATTACAAAAATGGATTTTTGTTGGAAAACTTCAGCTACAACATTAGCTAACGAAGGCGACGGTATCTCTCTTGGCTGAAGGTTGACTTCTACAGCAATCTTTTGTTGCTTATTTGTCTGGCTTGGACATAAGGAATCTCTAGCAGTTTCTTATTTTCCCTACAAGTCCACAAACCCCTCGTCACAAGTTCCTTATTCTAAAGTGCCCTTTGGTGCAATGTATTTTGTGGGAATTTTTCATTGTGATTGGAATCGCGAGAATTTACCATATTAATATTGTGACACTGGAGAATTCTTCCTCTGTCATGTTGACGCGATGCTTTTCTTCCTCCAAAAATAAAGAAAAGAAAAGAAAAACAACCAGAGTTGCTTCCTATAAGACTTATTTTTTTTATTATTTCTTTTAAGTAGTAACCCTGAGAGAAGTTCTATAACCTCTAGGTGTATTAATTAGCGTCTTTCACACTTGGGAAATTCACAACTATATATAATGTGCAAATTCTCAAGTAGCGCAAAAATCTAAAATTCACAGACATTTTTTTTTTTATTAATTTTGCCACTTCTGTAGAAAACACATCTTTTATTCATGCGACCATTTATATAAAATTATTATTAACTATTGACATTTTAACTTTACTTTTCTACACACACCTTGATTTTGTTTGTTTTTATGGCCATTGAGAAAAGAATCATTCGAAGTAGATCGTAATGATAAATATAATTGAAACTGTTATAACTGTTATAACGGATTAAAATTGATCGGGGATGTTCTTATGATTGATATTTATTAGTTTTTAATAAAAAACTGAAGAATTTTGTCTCAAAACTGTCAAATAAACATTTTCTTCTTAATTTCGGCTTGTAGAAAATTATATGTATCACATTTTAGAACTATACATTCTTCAATCTTTCTCATAAAAGGCTAGAAATCTACAAAGAATTAAACTTTAATAAAATGTATCCATAAGGCAACACATTGGCTCCTTTCAAAGTATGAGATGTAGGGAAAACTTTAAAATTTAGTACATGTACTAAAAAAGTTGCTAATCTAGATTAAATCAGTTTAATTGGTTGTATTGGTCACTCGCTGAAAAACTGTGGAATCTCTGAAAACTGAGGAAAATCTGTAGCCAACCATAGTTAACGTCATTGTGACTCTACGTCATGTGGCGCTGTGAACGAGTGAAAGCTTGTTGATCTGGCGGGAAATATTCGAGTTCCAAAAGAGTTAGCATATTCGAAAACAGTTGTTAGTACCCTTCCTAGTTACTTTCTTGAGAAGAAAACTATCAAAATCAAAAGGATAATTATGCTGCTCAATACCTGTACTAAAAATTAAAAATACTAATACATAAAACTTTGGATTATGTTAATTTAGTACAACTGTCGTGGACGGTTTTAGGTTATGATTCTGACTTAAATGGAATAGTTTTATGCTGAATTATTATTATTTATTTAGCCACTTACAACTAAATATTTAGAAAATATTAATAATACAGAATAACCATTTTTTCATGGCTGTACTAAAATAACCAATGAATGTGAATCAAATGAATCCAGATATTATTTTAGGAATTGCAATTGTTTAGGATGTTTCTTTATATTTCAATTAATCTCAGACTTGATTTCAAATGTTCTAAAATATTTTAGAAGATTATTTATATTTAGCACACGTCTGTGCTAAAATAGTAATTAATGAAGAGAAAGTAAAATAGTTTAATTGGTCATTTGAAATGGAGTCAAAAGAGTGTTGAGAATCTTGCTACTTAGCACTTCATTAAATGTGAGACATAATCTGAAAAAGAAAAAGAATCTCAGGTAAAACAGATCAGTCTTTAGTACAGACCGAGTTAAATGCATTGTATATTTAGTCATAATAAAGAGAAAGAAACTCAATACAAAATATTTATTTTAGATTTTCTCATTGTTTATTAAAATCCAGTTGTTTTTTTTTAATGCGAAGAAGCATGTTAGAGAGGAGTATTTAGCACATGTCTGTACTAAAAGAGTAATAAAAGAGAAAATAAAGTAGTTTGATAGATCTTCTGGAGTGCAGCCAGAAAGGTGTGCAGTATCTTGATACCTGTACTAAATCTCAGTTGAAAATATGAAAATTACTGCATTAGTACAACTTTTAGTACAACTCACATAAGGCCCATTTCTTCCTGTATTACAATTTATTTATCATTTGTTCATCAATGTGATAACTTTTGAAGAAATCCTTTAAGTTCAACGATCCTAATCTGTGTTCTAATTACCATTTAACTCTGATACGGATGAAAATTGTGGACAAAAAACAGAAGAGATTCAAATGTCGTCTCAAGTGTTATGTTGTGTCTTCTTGGGAAAATTACAATAGATTGCAGTTCAGTGTTTTCTTCTCCGTGGATTCTTGGTCATTTTCATTCTCATTCTCAAAAGCTTCAAGGATTCAACTATTGCCCATAAAGAAAACCATTTATGAAAGTTAATTAGTGTAATGCTTAAGAAGACAAATAAAATCTTTAGCCTACAAATGTAAATTTGAGATAACTCGCAGTAATATAGATAAAACCTTGAACGGAAGGATTTAATTGAAAATTGATGAGAAATCTCGAAGATATTTTGGCAGATAAAACAAATATTTTATCAGGTAAAATACATTAAAATTTTCATGTGATTCCTCCTCGTGTTTCAATGTGATTTTTGTCTGAAAATTGATGCATAAACAATGTGAAAATGTTTTTCAAAACGTTCCTTCCTGTATGAGCTTTTTTTTGGGAGGCGGGGGATATGAGGAAACTCCTAAAGTTTGTTGTTGAAAGATAAATTTGAAATATTTATTTATGTATTCCAAGTTCAAGATGCTACAATATAGCAATTGCACTTTAATTTGGGCTGATACTAATAAATTTTTATGTACTTTCCATGGATCTCTGGGGGTTTCCAATCAATGTTGTGCCTGTTTAGAACATGTTTCAAATTTAGAACAATATCCTCAGGCTATGATAAGGAATTTTCTGTTCTTTAAAAAGCTTTACTCACTTCGAAAGGTTTTAATATTTTAAGATTATTAAATATTTTGCAGAAAATTATAAGTTAAGAATTAGTACAGATTTGTACTAAAAGCTTCACCCTTTGCTAAGCTATTGAAATTTTTTTTGTATTTTCTATGAAGCTCATTATACTATTGTAATTTTGTATGAAAATTATAAACAAACACCTTAGTTTGATTTAGTACCGACCTGTGCTAAAAGTTCAGAAATTGTTTATCGATTGATATTGCTAGCAGTATTTTATTATTCAAAAACTCATAAACTATTCTAAATCCACAAAAAATGTAAATTACGACCCTTAAATGGTTATAGTACAAGCATTTACTAAACTAGACGTGTGCTAAAAGTGCAGAAATTGTTCACTGTTTTTGTATTGACAGCACTGTTTTATTTTTCATAGAAGTCATTGTACTACTCTGAATCCATAAAGAAAAGTAATTGTATATTATTACCCATAAATGGTTGTAGTACAAGCATGTACTAAACTAGACTTGTGCTAAAAGTTCAGGAATATTTTACTGTTTTTGTATTAAAAACACCAATTCATTTTTCATAAAGGACGTTATACTACTCTAAATCGCTAAAAAAAAGTAATTGTAAATTATTACCCAAAAAATGTTTTAGTACAAGCATGTACTAAACTAGACTTGTGCTAAAAGTTCAGAAATATTTTACTGTTTTTGTATTAAAAACACCAATTCATTTTTCGTAAAGGACGTTATACTATTCTAAATCGCTAAAAAAAGTAATTGTAAATTACTACCCACAAATTGTTTTAGTACAAGCATGTACTAAACTAGACTTGTGCTAAAAGTTCAGAAATTGTTTACTGTTTTTGAATTGATAGCACCGTTTCATTTTTCATAAAGGATGTTATACTACTCTAAATCCATAATGAAAAGTAATAGTAAATTATTCCCAATAAATGGTTTTAGTACAAGCATGTACTAAACTAGACTTGAACTAAGAGTTCAGAAATATTTGATTGTTTTTGTATTGACAGCACTGTTTCATTTTTCATAGAAGTTATTGTACTACTCTAAATCCATAATGAAAAGTAATTGAAACCCATGAATGGTTTTAGTACAAGAATGTACTAAAGTTTCAGGTTTTTAACACTTCTTTATATTATTTTAATAGTTTAGCACTTTATAGGTGTTTTTCTAATGCAAAACTCATAATATTCTAATTTTACGAGAATACTATAGAGCATTGTTCTAAATTTATTCTAGTACAATCATGTACTAAAAATTTTAGAATGATTTAACATATTTGTTTTGTATTAATAGCGTTATATTAGCCGCAGACCTCATTATTCTCCTTTGATTTCACAAATTTATTCATTCATTCATTCATTTTCACAATTTATTTCTGAGTTGTTCTCTAAGATTGTTTTAGTACAGACATGTACTAAATGTTTCCACAATTTCTAAAATCCATAATGAAGTAGTGTAATTTCTCATACAGTACAGAACCTACAGCATTAATGCAGGATGCATTAATGTGTAAATATCCCATTTGGTATTTACCTAAATGCCACGCAGTCTTGAGTTGTTTATAATTGTAAATAAAAAAAAGAAAACCTGTAATATGCAAATGAAGGAAAATTGTAATGAAAAGAATTGTCGTCTACATGAATGAATGTTTGCTTTGCAATTTATTTTATTTTGTCCCAACAACATTGTTGCATGAAAATCTCCTCTTTGCTTTATGCGCTATATAACTTCTTCCTGTGCTAAAGTCTCAAGAAATTTGCTGGCAGGTGAATATTCTTGAGAAGTATTGTGTTACTTCTTGTTTTTTTTCTCTCGTTCTGCCTTGTTTCTGCTGAAGGATTCTTTTTTAAGAGCCAAAGTACACCACATTGTAATGCATTCAGTCATCTCATGATCCATTTATTTGACTTGACATTTGAAAGTGAAGATGAACCTTCATAAAAGTTGAATAAACTCCCTCTGTTTTTGTTGTTGTTTTCGTTTTTTTTTTTTCTAAAGCTAAATTGATTCACTGAAATATTTATGAGATTTTCCAACAAAGTGCATACAATGTTGGGCTGAAAGTTTTGTGCTGTGACAAAGATGTAAAAAGAGTGATTTAGGGGAGGGTCTGTTGTCCGTATTTGCTTTTTTTAGAGCTACCTTCGGTCTCACCGGGTCTTTAGCCGTAATTGTAGAGTGTGTGTCTTGTGGCAAGAGGTTGGAGAAGACGAAAATCTCCAGGTGTGACGGAAGCAGGTGATATTTTGTGTCTGCAAGCATAAATAACTCATTGAAGCATCGACTCAATAAAACAGTCAAATTGCTTTGGTTTTTCCTTCTTGGACATTCTGTGGGCTTTGTGTTCTCCGTAGGGTCTCCCTTTTGTCCAATCTTATGCTCCAATTGACAGTCAACCTTTTTTTTGTTGTTAATCGTTTTTAATATTCGTCAATGATGTTGAAAGCTCACCAAAAGCCCTGTAATTTAAAAGCAAAAAAAAATATTTCGAAGAAACCTCTGGCCAATTTCTGCACTGTTATTTTAAACAATTACTGAGAAAAACAAGTGGAGTAGACCATGTAATTATTTATTTATTTGTTTTTATTCATTTCCAAAATAAACTTTAATTTAATTGAAAATGTAATATGCTACGTAATGCCCAATGCACAATAACTTTTGTTTGTAAACATGTTTTTAAAATTTCCCATGTGAATGAGCGAGATGACTAGATCTAGATCTTACTCACTCTCATTAAAATGTCAAAAACATGTTTACTAAACAAAAGATATTGTGCGCTGGCCATAATGCATTATACACAACGGGCGATATCTTTTGATTTATAAACATGTCATTGAGACTTCCTGTAAGAGTGAGCGAGATGACTAGCTCTATATTTCACTTACTCTCACTGAAATGTCAAAAACATGTTTACAAAATAAAGGCAAATGATTTGTTTACAAAAGAAAACTATTGAGTCTTTCCGTACAGAAGTAGATCTTAAAAAATTCGAGAATCTATTTGAAGATCCAAAAAGGAGACTTTCTTACTTCTTAATACTTTCGTAAGGTAGCGGAAGTTACATCCTTTTTTTTGTCCAATATTGTCCATTGCTACAAAACTCTTGGTTTTTAAACCTCATTTTGAGATTTAAGTTAGAGTAAATGTAATCTAGAACTAGTCATCTCTTTCACTCTCATTGAAAAATTTGAAAACATATTAACAAATAAAAGTTATTGTGCCTTGGGCATAAAGTTTACAAAAAATAATGCACAATAACTCTTGTATTGTGAACATACGGCAGCCAATTATTTACTCCCAATATTGCATGTCATAGCGATGAAAAATAAAAATTTAGTACATGTACTAAAGAAATTGTTAATAAATAGAAATTAAAGCACATCAATTAGGTGTTAGAAACTTTCAGGGGGATGGGGAGCACACTCAGAAGATGGATAATTATGCTGCCCTATACCTGTACTAAATATTAAATATACTACATGAAACATTAGCGCCTGTTAATTTAGTGCAACTGACGTAGAAACTTCCTGCTTGTGATTCTGATTTAAATGAAGTGGGCGTTTTATGCTGGACTATTATCGTTTTTTTAGCCACTTTCAACTAAATATTTAAAAATTACAAATAAGACAGAATAATAATTTTTTCATGGCAGTACTAAAATAACCAATGAATGCGAATCAAATGAATCAATATATTATTTTAGGAATCGCAAATGTTTAGTATATTTCTTTATATTTCAATAAATGTCAGACATGATCTGAGAGAACATAACGTATCCGCCTTTAGTATAAACCGAGTGCCTGTACTAAAAAAAAACAGTAATTGATGAAGAGAAAATAAAGTGGTTTAACTGGTCTTTTAGAGTAGAGTCGAAAGAGTGTTGAGGATTTTGCTGCTTAATATTTCATTAAATGTCAGACATCAGCCGAAAAAGAAAGAGAATCTCAGCTAAAACAGATGAGTCTTTAGTACAGACCCAGTGAACTGCATTGTATTTGGACTAGTCATAGTGAAGAGAAAGATCAAGAGACAGATATTCAATACAAAATTTGTATTTTAAATTTTTTCATAGTTTATTAAAATTGAGTAGGATTTTTTACTCGATTAAGAATATTCGAGAGGAGTATTTAGCACACATCTGTACTAAAAGAGGAATTGATGAAGAGAAAATAATGTAGTTTAATTGGTCTTTTGGAGTGGAGTCAAAAGGAGTCTTCAAGATTCAAGATCTTCCTGCTGAATATTTCATTAAATGTCAGACATCATCTGAAAAAGAAAACATATCCGTATTTAGTACAGACTGAGTGAAACGTATTGTATATAAACTAATCGTAATGAAGAGAAAGCATTCAATACAAAATGTTAATTTTATATTATTTTTATAGTGTATTAAAATTCGAAAGTTTGTTGTTTAATTTGAAGAAAAATATTATAGCAGAGTATTTAGCACATGTCTGTACTAAAAGCGTAATTAATTTCGAAAAAATAAAGTAGTTTCATTGGTCTTTTAGAGTGGAGTCACAAGGGTGTTTAGGATCTTGGTATTTAATATTTCAATAAATGTTGAACATCATCTGAGAAAGGAGACGGATCAGTATTTAGTACAGACCGAGTGAATTCCTTTGTATATGAACTAATCATAATGAAGAAAAGGATATTCAATGTAAAATGTTTAGTTTATTTTTTTCTAAAGTTTATTAAAATTTAAAAGTTTTTTTTTAATTTGAAAAGGCATATTCGAGAGGAGTATTTAGCACATGTCTGTACTAAATGAGCAATTGATGAACTGAAAGTAAAATAGATTAATTAGCCTTTTGTTGTTAAAATCAAAATAAAACGGAATTCAAGAGGTGTTGAAAATGCTTATATGTACTAAATCAAATACAGTACTAAATATTTGACATTTCAGTGGGAGTTAGTGACATCTAGTAGTTTTTCGTCTCGCTCACTCTCTAAAGCTGTCTATACACTAGGAAAAAATTTCATCAATATTCGCAATCAATATCTAATATTGATGAAAATCGCCTACATATTAGTAAAATATATGGACATAATTTTGGATTATTGAAGAAAATTTGTTTAGTGTGTACGCAATTTCTTCAATATTCGTTTCAATATGGATGGTTTTTCTAGAGTTTTGAAAACATGTTTTCAATGCAGAAATCATTTTGAGCAACCCATAATGAGCTTTTTTTTGATCATTTCACATATAAGATTAATATTAAGATTAATACTTTCTGAGCTGCGAGAATGCCAACAAAGGATAGCAAGTGTTTTATCTTGCCTTTCTCTTGTGTTCTGCTCGAAAACTGACCGAATCACAGTTGGCACGCGTGGAAAATTGCTCGACTTGCCTGTAATACGATTCACAAAGCAATTAATACGAACAGTAAATTCTTACTCATCGTATTACTCCACTATAGTGTATTCTTTCTAACACACGTGATATTCCATTTGAAATTTTGCATAGTATGTATCTCTCTTTCCGGCTTTTCTTAATATTAATATTAATCTTATATGTGACACCACGGTCTGAATTGTTTTATTAAGTGAGGTTTAAGTAAGGTTTATTTTCGAAACCGTTATTTGACATTTAGTTTTGTGTAAGCGTAACCTAACTCTAGTTGTCTCACTCACTGATATTCGTAGTTACATGATAGTTGTCTCACTGTCTATTTTGGAAATAAAGAAAACAAACGTTCAAATTACAAGAATTGTAGTAAAGTTCTTAAGAGTACTCGAGCCTTGATTTGACATTTATTTTCTTCTGTCAAAAATAAGCACTCCAGCGCCATCTAGAGCTATTCATATCTACCTTAAATGTTTCATAAACTTTTGTATTTGCCCAAAAAACACTGTTTGATGTGGAAATTATCAAAATTTGCTAATAGAATCAAGTAACTAAGCATATTACCGATCTTAGGTAAATGTTTAAGTATTTGCCCACCATGAAAAGAGTTTTTGGTGGAATTTATTTGCAAAAGCATCGCTAGAGGACAACACAAGAATCACGCAATTGGGGGTTCTACATAGAAAGATTTTTTTTCTCGTTGTGTCTTCTTGGTGTAACTCTAGGGCATCATTTGCAATTTATATTTACATATATGCATCTATAAAAAAAAAGTCACATGCAAGCATAATCAAAGTTGTGAATCTCTTAATTCCAAAGCTAATTATTATTTTATTTATTTTTTCTTCCTTCATAATACGTTTTGTTTACCATCATTATTGAGTGTCCGTGTTTTTATAACGTATGTGAGGGGTGCTATGGAGGAGTGAACAGGTGAACTTTTGCAATTAATGTAACATATAATTTAATTCTTGTACTATAAATAACACAAAAAAGGAGAAAAAAAACAGCGAATATGGAGTAAGAATTGGATTAAAGCACTATTTTCCATCTCTCTCTCTCTGTGTTTTTTTTTGGAATATGTCCGGGAGTTGGGAGTGTATTTGGAATCATTGCTGAGCAACACTGTAAGATGCTAATTAAATTTGCAATTTCTTTGTACAAATGCGGTATAAGAAGTAAGGAATTGGTACAAGAAAGAAAAAAAGAACGAATAAGTAACAAGAGGGAAAAGCGTGCGCCTAAAAAGGTGGCAGGAAAGGCAAATTTCCTGTGTTGTCTGTTGGGAATATTAATAGAGTATATATGAAGGAGTGGAATTTCATGTAAGAAATGTATATTTGATACATATTATTTCAATAATTTCCATCTCAGCATTTATACCTTGCTATATTTTCAATGGATTTTATGCAATGTCATCTCCATGAATGAAGACATTGGCAAATAATATCCCAATAACCAAGCTATGTGGAATTCCATTGGTATTCTAAATGACTTCTTCTGCAATATCTGCAGATTTTATTATTATTAAATAACCGTATTGGGGTATTTGTATTACAATGTAGTCGTATTGGAAGAATGTGCTAAGTGTATCTCGATTAAGACACTTGTGCTCTTGATCAATCCCAGCCAAAAATTCTACAATGCGTTCCACAAGTGATTTCCACATGACTTCCACAGAAGTCTCCATGGAGTAATTCCAACATTTCACCTTTTCCTATGTTACTAAAAGTTCCAGTAGAGAATTTCATTTCAAAGTCATAAATTTCTTTTTTAATTCCAATCAATTTTGAAAAAAAAGATCTTAAAAGAAATGTCCATGGAATTCCATTGAGAATTCCGTGGAAGTGTCCTACGATTTGTCCACTGCATGTTTTATTTAGGTTAGTAGCCTATGCCTGCTGATCCTCCACCACTTCAGGAAGGTGTTCACGGTCACTCCCAAGACACTTACAGGCAAGATCGTGAATTTGATTCAACCACTTAGTTCTAGGTCTGCCTTGAGGTCGACGCCTCCTCACAATAGCTTGCATATTTTGACTTACATATCGGTCATTGCTGTCTTATCTTTCTTTCCAGACGCTTTAACTTCGACAGAAGATTCAACACATTAAGTTCATATTTTTTCTGAAGAAAATTACATAAATTTGCTCCTTGACTCTTCTAGAATGTTACTGTTTAGTGAAAATTCTTTAGATATAATTTGAAAACTTATTAAATACAAGAAAGGAGCCTCGAGTTCGAATCCCCTTTAGATCACCAGGAATTTGTCTGGCGTTAAAGGTGTTCAGATTGCATCCAGTGAGCTTCACTGCACTTGATTCCACGGGCATGGGACTGACATCCCCATCCCTGTATAAGAAAAAATAATAATGCATGTCTAGAAATCCCCTTGAGGGAAGGCCTTGTTCCTTCATGGAATATTGTGCCAGCATTATTATAATAATAATAATTATTATTATTAATCGCCCTCATTTTTCTCTACCGGTGGAAAATCTTCTAAAGAATAAAGTCGGATAATTTCCACAGCATCTTCCGCGAATCGCTAATACAGGCTCCTGCTGAAATATCACTCACAGCAGGTTATTTTTCTCGCATGAATTATAGCGTTATGATGAAAACGGTACACAAAGCAACCGCGAAATTATTTTGAGTAACATTAAATTGTAATTTTGTAATAGAATACAGTCATGTTCCTAAAATCTGAACTTCTCAAACAGGATCAAGAATGATAGATTTCAGTATATAAAATTTGAGGTTATGTGAAGAATATTTTGTATGGATTCTGAATTAGGACCATTTTTCTCCGGTTCTTTCTTAATATTATCGTAATTAATTTCCTCGACAAATTCTATTCATTCATTAGCAAATCGTAGGGGGAGGCTTTGAGGCTTCGCACACATTCTGCCTTCGAACACTTCATATTCTTACCGTATTTCTTTTATGAATTTCACCTAGTTTTTAAAGAACATACAGTCAAGTGTGCTAATCCGGGCGCTTCGCTATCTGGATCGTTTATGACTATTCAGCTTTGAGAAAAAGCAAAAATAATATTTTTATCCATTAAATAAGTGAGTAATCGACTTATTTCAATCTTGTGCCTGCTGGGTTCTTCATTAAAAATTTTCTAACAATGATATTTTATTTATTGTTTATTGTTTTTTCCTTGTCAAAAAAGTATTTTATATCCAAAGTTTTAATTAAAAGTGAATTAGCGAAAAGGTGACCCAGTTAGTGCATGCTGACTTATTTCAGTATTATCATTATTTTATAAATTTTCTTTAACATTTTTGATAATTTTATTTTATATTATGTTTCTGAATGAAACAGTGAATAATTCTATGGATTTGGAAGAAGTAAAAAAGAATTTCATCAGTCCAAAAACAAACATTTAAGTAGGACTCTTCGAAAAACGATCCAGTTACCCCACTTTACTATAGGTGAGATTCATTAAAGGAATATGGAAAAAATATGAAGTGTTCGAAGCCAGAGTATGTGCGAAGCTTCAAAGCCTTGACTTATTTATTTTTTTTTTTAATTTATTTTACTACTTTATTTTTTTTTTTTTTGGTACTGAATGGAAATCCCAGGGAATTTTAAATAGAAATACCTCGGAAGTTTCCATGGAAGCTCACGTAGAAATGTCCTCAAATGCTATTTGACAGATTGATTGGTTATAGGGATTGGTAGAGTTGTTTTTGCCATAAACAACATTGTTGACACGTTATTTGATGTACAACAGAAGGAATTGGTGGGAAAGAATTTGTAAATGGTAATTTGGACAAAAAACGATGACTTTTTAGCTCAATTGAATTGTATGAGATGTCTCATGCAACGTCTCATCGTTTGAAATGTAGCATTTGTTCAATTATTCAATTAGCATATTGTTTATTTGTTTAGTTACTTATTCAAGTGTATTCCACTGGTGCAATATGTTAATTGTCAGAAGGTGTTCTAGAATAAACTTCCTGGTCTGACAATGTAAGTACATTGTATACAAATGATGGTATTTAGAGGAAGGTGGGGTACATTTCTGAGAAGCTCTTCTTGCAAAAATCTCAAATCTGTCATGGTAATGGTTAATATACTTGACGATTTATCTCAATCCCATGGATGGGATGAATAAGCAGTTTTCTTTTCATATCTTCATTCGAAAATCCTAAGGATGAAGGACGATGTGAAAAAAGGGAAAGTAGTGATAAGCCTAGATCAGCTTATTGTAGGCGAGATTCTTAATGTAAGAATGCGTGAAGAAGAATGAAAGCTTCGTACACACTCTGGCTACCTTCGAACATGACTTATACTAGCTATTGAAATATATTGCTATAGATAGGTCAGATTCATTAAAGGATTATGCGAAAATCATGAAGTGTTCGAAGTCAGAGTGTGTCTGTGCGAAGCCTGAAAGCTTTCCCCAATTCGTAATTAGGGAGTTGCAAAACACATTTTGGCAAAGTTTAAGCATGATCAGAGGACATGACATCTTGTTAGATCTATAACTAAAGTGAGAATGTTAAGAATCTCACTTAATAAAAGTATTCAAAATGAATTGGTATTCTTACAATATTATTGTTAAAATGAAATATACTTATTTCTTTTTCTTATGCTGCCTTGAATCATTTGCAACATTGTAAGTTGAGTCAATTTATACAAATGACTTTTCAGTTGATGGACACTGATGGATTACATGCGTCAAATGATATACCTTCATGTTAATTCACATCGATTAGCTTTGGCTGAAAGTGTTAAGTGTATAATTTTGCTTGGGTAGGAAAAGGAACAAAAGATATTTACTGAAGATGCATTTGAAATGCATTGCTGAGACCGATGATTGCTGCAAAGAAGATGAAAATGATGTTCTATGAATACCACTAGACATTCCATTCATACTAAACTCTTTTGAATGATTAAGGATGGCTTGGGTAGTTTCATACAGCAATCTGGATAAGAGTAAAAAAAAAATCATACCAAATGACAGGGTGTACGAAAGTGCCCCAAAGCCGACCAATTTAATAAAATTTATACTGTATTTTTCAGTTTGGGAGAGTGGAATTGAATATTATGTAGATAATCAAGCTACTAGCACAACAGCTAAAGATAAAAATATGTTTCAAAGATGACTTTATAACAGAACTGTTATATTCTTTTGATTCTCTATGTTTGAGGATGTGAAAAATTGTACTTCTAATGGTCTTTAAATTTCTGAAAAGGAACATTGATAACTAATTTTTTCGGAAGGGAATATCCCTAATTTTGTCAGTAGAATGTCCATAATGCAGATATCGCATCTGTTATAATTTATAACAACAACAAAGACAACAAACCTATGTGAAGCAACTTTGGATTTTCGATTAATTCGCCTGAATTACCTTCAGTAATTTTTGATAATTGAGATTCTTGGAGAATATGGTTTCGATAGACTTTTTTAGACCAGGAAAATTTCATGAAATCAAAATTCACAACCCTTTTTTCTCACACGTTTTTCATACGTCTATCTCACTGCTTCGCGCTTAATCAATACATTTGCTTTTGGAAGATAATTTCCTAAACTTCGAAACCTTATTTTCTGTTCATTCTTCTTTAGGATATGGGGAAAATTAAGTTTATAGATCTGCCCTACTGTCCTATAACAACAATTCAAAACCTTTCGCAATTTTAATTCCAAAAGCACAATTTTAATCTTAGCTAACTTTAGCGGTCAAATTTTATTTATATTTAAAATTCATTTTATTGTTTTTTCTTCAATACACATCGTAAAATTCTAGAGTTTAATGCTAAGAAATAATATTGCACAAGATCTCTATCAATATTGTGTGTATTTTCCCATCATACATTGTAATAGATAAAAGAAGACGGAAGTGCATGCAAAAGAAAAATTAAATAAGAAAAAATACTGAAAAGGCAATTTTATTTAACTTGCGTTTTGCCACTTCTCATAAATCCTAGGTAATCTCAATTGATCGACGTGTGCAAGTTATGTGACATTAATTGCTTTTTGTGACACAAAACACACGAGGTCTCATGTGGAAGCTCTAAAGAAGCCAGAGAGAAAAAAAAGTATCTCAATAAAAGTGATATTTACAAGATAGTGTAATTTTGTACAAACATCTTCTCTCACACATCTTATTTACACAATGTCTAATGTATTGCACTATCATGTGCATTAGTTTGTTGCAATTTAGCTTGCTAACTAAATAAACATCTATTCGCGGTCTTTAGGTTTTTATTTTTATTATTGTTGAAGTGGCCTTTTGTGCACTATTGCTCGAAATATACTGAGAAAGCAATAGTATATGACGTCTTTGAAGCTTCGCACACAAACATTCTAGCTTTGAACACTTCATAGTTTTCCTATGTTCCTTTAATGAATCTGACCTATCAATGGCAATATATTTTAACAGTCAATTGAGGTCAGATTCATTAAAGAAATACGGGAAGAATATGAAGTGTTCGAAGCCAGAGTGTGCGAACCCTGAAACCATTCCCCTGAAAATAATATAATATATAAGCACTGAACATAGTCAATTACAGGATATAGCCTTTCGGTTTTTCAAATCTTTGAAATCTTTGAGGTTGATTTTCGTCCTTCTTTTACGAAAACTGTAGGTCAAATAGTTTGAGATAACGATTTGACTCTGTGATGAACCCCACAAAATTTCCCCGCATTTCTCCTATTTAATTTGAGAATAGATACGGATTCTGTTTTCCCTCTATCATTCCTTGTTCCGGTTATGTTGAGGAGCTGTGTTACTGTGGAAATCAATTTGCACAGGTGAAAAAGCATCAGTGAGACAGGGCAGAGTAGGGGAGAGTACTCTCCCTTCGAACGTTCATGCCTTCGAATAATGTGGATTTTCTTTTATTTTTCCTAAGAAACTTATACACAATTATCACATGATCTTCAATAATTGATGACAATCTAACTAATATTAGATAGAAATGTGTAGATCTCTTAGGAAAAATAAAAAAACATTCACATTATTCGAAGGCATGAACGTTCGACGGAAGAGTACTTTCCCTTAGTGCCGAAGCCTTCGAAATCTTTCGTCTAAGTTGTTCTATTTAAGCCCCTATATATTCCCACTGAAAATAAATAATATATTTAATATCAGTTTGCAACCAATAGAAATCGGTTTTAGCTACCATTGCCATTTGACCTTCAGGAACTGGGCTAAATCCTCATTTTCCCGATTTTTCCTTCATTTTTGGATATGCTTTAGAGAACATCCAGGCGGACATTCCGTCCGTATACGAAAACACAAATGAATCATTCCTAACGGTTTTACAAAATCAAAAGTTAAAAACGTTCTAGAGAGCGTATTTCTCATCTGAATGGTATCATGTCTTCTTTGTTGGAAAGGTATTGTCATTCCCAATGAAACTGAACCGGTTCCAATCGCTTCTGAACCGGTAATGAACCTGTTTATAACCGATAACTAATTTTTATCCGAAATTCAATTTAAATTACTTTTAATGCATTTTAAAGTATTTTAGGCAGTTTTCAGTTATTTATAAATCGGTTCAAAACGGTTGAGAACCAGTAAACGGTAAAAAATGAGGAAGTACTTTTGAGGTATAACATCTAAGTCACGAGTTCGAGCACATGTCGAACGACACGTCTCTAATGACCGTGAATTATTCTTTCAAAAGGTATTTCAACATCAAAACTTAAACAGTTCGTGAGAGCAAATTTCCTTTTGGAATTGGATAAGTTAGGATTCACTGGAAAGGGTAACTCATAAGCAATCTGAGTGGCTCGAGTTTCCGATTTCCCGAGATCTACATGGATAACCCGGGGGTTCATCTGAAAGATCTAGATGTCAGGAAGAAATTAGAAACGGTTCGAAGCAAGACACTAATAATAATAAGATAATAATGATTCATTCTGTGTCAAACCATCCAAATGGTGACATCGTTCTAGAAAGTGATATATAAAGTCCAAGTGTATGTAATTGTCCAAGTAATTCCCCAGAAACCTAATAAAAGCTTCCTCATACCTATCCATACCTGAGGAATGAGCCAATCTATCTCCGAAACATCGTAAGAGGAAGAAATAGAGAAGTTTTAAAAAGGTTTATACCGTGTTTCTTGACTCCAATATACAGTCCAACGATCATCTTCCAAATTGCGTCTAACATCACTAAACTTTCTAACGGTTTTTCAAGGTCATTTGTTAAAGAGATCGTAAAGATTCGTCTGACCAGGTAGCCTTTAACCGAAGTACGAAATAGGACCTATCCTTCACGCCTTACCTTTAAGAAGCCCTAATGGAAAATACCCCTTACTTCCCGGATAACAGAGTAAGGGCTTATTAAGTTTTTAATAAGTTCTTAACTCAATAACTTAATTTTAAGGAGTCGTAGAACATACAACTACTTAAAAAACATATGTAAATGAGACAAACGTCAGAGCTTTGTGACGAGTAGAGAAACTACTAAGCCTTAATACTACGTACTTAATTAAGCTATTAGTTAAAGTCCTTAATTAAGTAGTTTATATTAAAGCAATCACCTGGCAAGTTGATTTTTTTATATGGGGCTATTTGAAGACAATTTCCTAAATTGATCGTGGACTCAGCTCACAGTGTTCCGAGGAAAAAATTATTTAAACAAAAATTTGGTAGGGGACACCGGGATAGAATTAGCCACGTATAGTAATAGATAGTGGTATCTTATAATTTGCCTACGAAAGAATATTGAGGAAAGCCCTTTTTAATTTTAATTATATACATCCCTTCCATTCATTGAAATATTTATCAATCTCATACAAACATTTTTTGTACAAATTATACGCAATGAAAAAATTTATTTGGTGGCTAATTCTATCCCGGTCTCCCCTATGTTTATCCTTCCACGCGGTAAGGGATCTTACAATACGAAAAAACTTCTTAATTTTTAGATATTTAGCGTACCGGTCGCGAGTGGAAAAAAGTCCCATTTAAATTTAAGTGGAAATATGAAATGTTATGAAAAGCATTTTCAATAACAACTCAATTAAGGACTTATAATCCCCAAATTTGGGTATTAGTAAAGGTCTTAGAGGTAAGACTCCCTTAGGTCGCAAAAAAACACAGAGTTATCCCTGAGTAGGTTGATAGTAAGGATTTATCCAAAACTGTCATACACTGAGGGCTTAGAATCATCGATTAGAGGGCCTACTAATGAATAACAATAACTAAGGGCCTACTAATGAGTAACTACGAGCAGGATTCAACCGTTTCCTAACAAAAATCATCACAACCGGTTAAAATTGGTCATGAATCGGTCAATAGTGAATTCGTGGAAGCTTATCAAACTTCATTTACTACACGTTTGATCAGAGTTATACGAAACCGATTATGGTTATGGTTACGACACCTAGGTCACTAGACACAGTATTCCGCGAAGTCATTTTGTTACACAAATTGTACATTTGTATATTTTTAGTGTTGCTTAGGCATTAAATATCCCGTACAATATCATCTTTTGTGAAAGAAGGTGAGAAGGTGGTACATGGGATATATAGCCATTGTAGGCTATAGTACTGATAAAATGCACAGTGAGAAATAACCAGAGCAGATGCAAATTATTATTGCAATGCTAGACACACTGTGAAGGTCTATAAGTTTTATCTCTAATAATCTAGCTCTTTCTCTACTCGTTAAACATGCCACAGTGATTCTTCCAATACTTTTTTCCCACAATAACATTGTTGCACTCTGAATATATCATACCATCCAAGATACTATGTATATATAGTACATTTTACGAGACGAAACAAAAGTGTGATAGTTAAATGAATGGATGCATTTGTTTACTCTTTGTTTTATCTCTAATTAATATGGTTTCTTCGTCATCTGTACCATAGCATTTTCTCACCTTATTCTGGTATTACGCTGCGGTATGTTTGTATCAAGATGCTTATGAAGAAAATTGTGCCAAATTAAATCTCTTCCATTTCAATTCATTTCAATTAGTGTGATAAAATGTTGACCTGATGACTTTACGACGCAAAATTTGTATAGTTTTCCACATTGCTAATGAAATTTTCTTCGAAATGGGAATCAAGACTGATTTATTTGATGGATATTTTGATGAGAAATTCTCAGAAGAATCACATGCCAATAGAGATTTCCCAGTAAATGTTTTTTAACAATTTGCTGATTTAAAATTTCACCGGAATGTTCGACAAACAATTTGAAAGAAAATCAAATGATTTATTTTCTAAGAATAGCGGTATAACAAAGTAAATGATCCCCTAAGTTGATTTGCAGAATTCACGGTCCTCGGTCAAAGTCAGTGACATTTAGGAATATTAAAGTTTTAGGTAAAGTTTAAATGAATTTTAGTACACAGATTGAACTGGAATTTAACCCAAACTAAGAACAATGTTACTACGTTACTGCGTATCAACGTTTGAAAATTTTGAAGCTGAGTAGAATAGTTCATTTTGAAAGGTTTTAAAATAGAATTCTAGAGGACAAACTTCCTACGACAATTTAGTACATATTTAGTACATTAAGGATTTTTAATTTACTGTTTAATTATGGATTTTAAAATTACTGAAAATCGAGATCATTTAGGAGATTTTCTGTCTAGTAAAAGATATATTTCAAAGAAAGCTGTTAACGTGTGAACTAAAATGTACTAATAATTTTTTACTTAACTTGTATTAGTACAGAAAATTTGGTACAATTTTTCTGTTCAATCTCAATCGATATTGCTATTATATGTTACATCGCTATTATATGTCATTGCTACGATTATGTACTAAATCTGTACTGATTGAACTGAAATTTAAACCATATTCAATATAATTTTATTATACATCAATGTTTGAAAATATTGAGACTGATTTCATTTTGAAAGGCCTTAAAAAGAATTCTAAGGGAAAAGCTCCATTTAAGTTGTTCTAAAGCAAAACTTACTACAAGTTTTAGCAAGTCAGCAGGTTAGTAAGAAACTTGGCAAGTTTTAGTACTAATTTAGCACAACTTTTTGTCAAAATTACTTTCGAACGGAAAAAATATACTTGGGTTTATGAAATTTTGAGTTGCTTAGGTTCTTCAAAATTCCTCAAAATGTCCTTGTACTAAAAAGGTTTGAGTTTTTCTTCAATCCAAAATCTTGCATTTTGTGAAATGGTGAGAGTTAGATCATGTTATTTAAGAGGCCGTTGTACAGACATCTTACCATAATATTTTAGTACAGATTTAGTACAAAAGCAGAAATTTTCATAAAAAAATTGTTTTTTTTTCTTTATTTATAGAATCTTTTTACGTTCGAAGATTAAGATTTAGGAGTACTAACTGAAATTTAGAACAAGAAATTTTTGCAGGTGCTGAATGAATTTTTCTAAGTGGAACATCATTTCTTGGGATACTACAACATGTTCTTGTTCTAAAAATGCTTGTCCTTGTTCTTCAATCTAAAATCTTGCACTTTCTGAAATGACAATAATTAGACCATGGGACTGAAGAGGCCGTTGTGAAGGCATCGTACCGTAATATTTTAGTACGGATTTAGTACAAAATCAGGAATTTAAATACAGTTTGATTTCATATTTCTTTATAGAAACTCTAAGTGCTTTCTCCATTGAAATCATTCATCGATAAATTTTTGAAATTTTTGGTCTAGAAAAAAGTGTCTTTTTCTGCATGTGTACTAAAAAAGTATTAATTTTGTACTAAATTTGTATTAGCACAGAAAATTTAATGCAATTTTTTTCTATTTAATCTCAATCTAAATTGATATTAGATGTGACTTTGTGAATTTCGGGTTGTTGTGCAAATTTACTACAGTTTTATTACAGATTTAGTACAGAAGCATGAATTTGAATACAGTTTGTGTTTGTATTTTTTTTTTTATAGAAACTCCTTGAGTGCTTTCTGCATTGAGATCATTCATCGTTTATTTTTGAGATTTTCTTTCTAGTAAAGAAATATCTATAAAGGAAGCTTTTATGCAAGTGTACTAAAGTGTACTAATATAGTACTAAACTTGTATTAGCACAGAAAATTAAATGCATTTTTTCTATGCAATCTCAATCTAAATTGATATTACATGTGACTTTGTAAATTTCCGGTTTTAGTACAAATTTACTACAGTTTTCTAACAGATTTAGTACAAAATCAGGAATTTAAATACAGTTTGATTTCATATTTCTGTATTGAAACTCCATGTGCTTTCTTCATTGAAATCATTCATTGTTCATTTTTGAGATTTTCTTTCTAGTAAAGAAATATCTATGATGGAAACTTATGCATGTGTACTAATTTTGTACTAAACTTGTATTACCACATAAAATTTAATGCAATTTTTTCTATGCAAGTTCAATCAAGATTGATATTACATGTGGCATCGTAAATTTCGGTTTTTAATACAACTTTAGTACAGTTTTAGTACACATTTAGTACAGGAGCAGGAATTTTAATACAGTTTTGGTTTATATTTTATAGAAACTCTTGTAATATATTTGAAGTTTAAGATTTAGGAGTACTAAATTGAATTTAGTACAAGCAATTTAACGTACTTTTTCATTGTTTTTCACAATTAAGATGTGCTTTTAGTCTTATCTTTTTCATATACGAAAATGAAAGTAATTTTCATACTGAGTTGGTAATAATTTGACAAAATCAGTGGATCAGTAATAATGAAATGTATAATAGAGTGAAGAATGAAAGTTTCTCTTTTCTCAACTCAACATTAATCTTGTGTTGTTGTGACAATTTGAAATCCAGTGTAAATAGAGCAATAAAATGTGTGATGGAAAATTTCCTCGCGCTCTCCCTCAATTTAATTCGAATGTGGAGGAAGACGATATTGAAAGAAATACTCCATTTGTCAATTGATTGTATATGATGGTAGAGAGAGAGGAGGATGAATGTTTTTGAGATACGCGTGTACATCCATTAAAATCTGTTTAGCAATAGCATATTCTACTCAACACTTGGTAAGAACATCATATTATAGAAAATCCAGTGGGAAGAAATTAAAATTAATGATGAATAAGTCGATGTGACACAGCAAGACTAGACAGGACACATGAATAAAATGCATATTAGTGCAGATGGGAGAGATTTTCATGAATGAACTAAGAACATTTTATTGCCGGAAGTTGTTTAAGTGCTATTGCCATCGATGCGATTCGATGATGCGACAATTACATTGAGGAAAAATGAATCTGTCGCAAGATTTTTCTTATTCAAAAAAAAAAGAAAAAAAAAGAAAACCTTCCACCTGAGCAATTAAGCACGCCAAAAATCAACTGTTCAAATAACGAGGAGGTATATATTAATTGGACAACATTGATATGTTTGCTTGTTTTATTTCGCTACGGGTATTTAATCCAAGCTGTAAATCACATTTTATTTACAATGTGTTTAATGAGGTGAAAATGTTTGAAATGTTGAGAGAAAATATTTTTATAAAATCGTAAAAAAGTGATTTTATTAATCAATTAATAAAATTTAATGGCTCTATTTTGATTGAGTTCTATTTGGCTTTGCAATTTTTAGTGAAAAATGCAATAATTCCAACGGAAATGATACAAAAATGATTATTTTTTTATTAAAATTAATAACTGAATTTTTCAATTTGTCTAAAACACTTAAAAAAAAAACGTAATTTCGAAAATTAAACTTTCATCAGAATGTCACATGGAAATTTATTATATTTAATTTCTGTCAAATATAAAAATGTGTACTAAATCTGTACTAAAATATAAAACTTTCTATGTCTCAGTTTAATAGTTCTGTCTCGGTGGAGAAAAGTCCATATTACATGAAAATGTTTTAATTTTTCTTAATAGGGAGAAGTGGGGCATCTTTGAATTGCGGCAGCTTTAAAAATTGGGTGTTTCTTCTTTTTTTAAACGGAACTGGACCTTGCCGCTTGTGGAGCTAAATTACATTATAAGCCTTAATTATTTTTAAAAATAGAAGAAAAAGTAGATTTTCAAAGGTATCCTAAATCAAAGGTGCCCTACTTCGCCCATTATGCAACGCTGTACTAATTCTGTACTAAAATATACAGGAGCTACACTTTTTTATTGAAAACCATAATCTTATTGGAAATGACATCTAGAAGTCTTTTATTTTAAATTTATTTAATACAAGCTTGTGTTTCAAGTAAGCACGAAATCTACTTTCATGCTGCTGTAAGCTGTACTAAATTTTGCTTTACTATACTTTACAATATCTGTGGAAGAGTGTGTTTAGCCAAGAAAATTGCATTTCAAGGAAGGATTGTTTTTGGCTTGAGTACTAAAGTGTACTATTTTTTTTTTACAATACTTGTATTAGTATAGAAAATTTTCTTCAATATTTCTATACAGTGTTAATTGGTAATAATATTACATATGACAATGTCAATTTAGGATTTTTAGATCCATAAAATACTGTCCCTGTTCAAATTATGTACTAAATCTGTTCTTACTTCTGCAGAAATGCATATCACTTCTAGACCATTAATCTTTCTTTTATCAAATATTCCACTTAACCAAGAAAATTGCATTTCAGGGAAATTTTTTTTCTATGAGTACTAAAGTGTGCTAATTATTTTTTACTAAACTTGTATTAGTACGGAATATTTTCTACAATTTTTCTATTCAGTATCATCGAAATTGATAAACATGACTCCGTAAATTTCGGGTTTTAGAACCATGAAACACTGTCACTGTTCAAATTATGTACTAAATCTGTGCTTATTTATGCAAAAGTATTTTTTGTACTCCAAGAACATTCATTATTCATTTCTGAGATCTGTCTAGTAAACAAAATGTCTATAAAGGAAGCTTTTTTGCATGTGTACTAAAATGTACTAATTTTATGCTAAACTTGTATTAGCAGAAAAAAAATATTGTAATTTTTTCTATTCAATCTTAATCGACGTTGATATTACAATGTCACATGTAATTTCGGGATTTAAGATCTATTGTCTATGAAGAAAAGGTTTTTTTTTTGTAAATGTACTAAATTGTACAAATGTTTTATTAAATCTGTATGAGAATTGCAAATTTACTCTAAGTTTTCTATTCAATTTCAATTCGACATGATATAGTAAATTTAAATCTACAAAACAATGTCACTGTTAAGACTAAGTACTAAATGTGTACTTATTTCTGCAGAAGTGCTTTTCTACTTCCAGACCATTTACCATTTATTTTATGAGATCTTCTGTCTAGTAAACAAAATTGTCTATGAATAAAATTTTTTTTCCACCTAGGCAATAAAATTATATTCAAATGAAGGATTTTTTTTTGTATGAGTACTAAAGTGTACTAATTTTTATTACGCCTATATAAGCATTGGAAATTTGCTACAATTCATATTGGTACGATATTGGTATTATAAGAGGCATAGTAAATTTAGGATTTTTGGATCTTCGAAACACTCTCACTGTTAGGATTATATACTAAATCTGTACTAATTTTTGAATGAGTGCTTTCACTATTCAAGAGTACCTTTTCTCTGTAGAAGAGAAATATATACTTGAAAGCAATTTTTGGAATGTGTACTAAACTGTGCTAATTCTATGCTCTGTACTGGATTATGTACTAAATCTGCACTAATTTTTGAATGAGTATTTTCACTATTCAAGAGCACTTTTTCTTTGTAGAAGAGAAATATATACTTGAAAGTAATTTTTTAAATTTGTACTAAACTGTTCTAATTCTGTGCTCTGTACTGGATTATGTACTAAATCTGTACTAATTTTTCAAGGACTATTTTCACTATTCAAGAGTATTTTTTTCTTTGTAGAATAGAAATATATACTTGAAAAAAATTTTTGGAATGTATACTAAACTGTACCAATTCTGTGCTCTGTACTGGATTATGTACTAAGTCTCTACTAATTTTTGAATGAGTATTTTCACTATTCAGGAGCACTTTCTTTGTGGAAGAAAAATATATACTTGAAAGTAATTTTTGAAATTTGTACTAAACTGTACTAATTCTGTACTCTATACTAGATTATGTACTAAATCTGTACTAATTTTTGAATGAGTATTTTCACTATTCAAGAGTACTTTTTCTTTGTAGAAGGGAAATATATACTTGACAGAAATTTTTGGAATATGTACTAAACTGTACTAATTATGTACTCTGTACTGGGTTATGTACTTAACCTGCACTAATTTTCGAAGGAGTATTTTCACTATTCAGGAGCACTTTTTCTTTGTAGAAGAGAACTATATACTTGAAAGAAATTTTTGAAATGTGTACTAAACTGTACTAATTCTGTACACTGTACTAGATTATGTACTAAATCTATACTAATTTTTAAAAGAGTATTTTCACTATTCAAGAGTATTTTTTTCTTTGTAGAAAAGAAATATATACTTGAAAGAAATTTTTGGAATATATACTAAACTGTACTAATTCTGTACTAAACTTTAATGTATCACAGCAAAGTCACAGGAATTTTTCGAGCAGTTGTATCGTGTCGTATCGTATAAGTCTACGTGGTACTTAATATTAGAAGCAATGCGTACCTTTTTCCTCTTTGATTGGGAGCAAGAAAGGAAGGAAAGAACGATCATGTTGTGAATTTCCATTAATTACCCAATTGGATCTTCCTCCTTCCAATTTTGTGGGCATGATTTTGGTGTGTGAGAGACATTTAAATCGCGAACTATCTCTTTCACTGCAGACCGGAAAATCACAAGAGAAGCACAAATATATATATATAATATATATAAACATATATATATGAGTCGTATGGATATTTTTAGTTTATTTTGCACAAAATACTAGTAAATGTAACATTTTTAGTGTGGGTTGGCATGAATTGATATGTAGCGCAAATGTCCGTGTTTTTCTCTCTCGTGCCTTCTCTAATTTTATGCTTTCATATATATATATATATATATATATATATATATATATTTTTTTTTTTTCTTCAACATCTAAGCTCGTACTTCTTTGTCTCTAGGCGGCTTAGCAATTTGTGGCTTTTTGTGCTATATTTGTGGTAGTTTTCTCTGTCTAGTTCCTCTGAAGAGACTCAAGAGAAAAAAAAAACGTCAAATGTAAATAAGAAAATTGTACCATATTTGCATAATTCTCTCGAAAAAATTATTCGTCTCTTCACCAAATACAAGTCGAATGGTTCATTTTTTTTATGCAATTTCCCACCGAATGGTCCGATTTTTTCCGAATGGTCAGATGAATTTAGGGAAATATTTAAAATTTTGGCGTTATAAATGGTATTTTACAGCAAAGGATATCTCCCCTAAAATCACATAAATATTTCTTGTAAGAATTTTAGGTGTTGGTACTTTATTAGTGGTGTTCCTTCCTTTTTTTGAGCTATATATTTTATGTTCTTTTGACGTCAAAAGGGTTTCCCCGAAAGAAAAAGAGTAAAAGAAATGTGTCAACAAGTTAATTTGTTTTCTATATCACTTTCCCATATTTTTCCACGTTGAAACTATTAATTGTCCTTTTTAGCAGAAGAAAACGAATGGTTGGTGTTCACTGAACGAAGAATAAAATTGTTATAGCATGTTTCACGACAATATTTCACTAAAATTGTTATATACTTCTGTGGTATTGCTCATTCCGTTGAACACTCCAAAAGAGTTTTTTTTTCATGATTTAATTTTTGTTTTCTTGATGCAAGAGATAGGTGGAGAATTAAAAAGAAAAAAAAATAGCACAATATTTCATAATTCCTGGGTGAATTGAAAATTAAATTAGCGCTTTGCGAGTGAAGAAGATATCACCATGAAAAATAATTTCGTGATATGTCTTTTTTTTGGGCAATTTTTCCATGCTATTCACCCCTCGATTTGACTGATAATCACACCACACAGGACGGAAGTTACATGTATATGAGGAGTTTTTAAATCAAGACTGAAAAACATGTAAGGAAGGAAAAAAAATTGCCAGAAAAACCTCAGAGAGTTTCTTGTTCAACGAAAAACTATTGAGAAGTCACCAGACTTTTCCGCAATTTAAATGCCAAAAAAAATGGTAATAATTAATCCGAGTGGAATGACCAAAAAGTTGGAACTTTTTTTTTGTCAGCAATGGTATCATTTTATTGCCCTGTCTGATAGTGGAAACATTGCAGAGTATGATTGTGCATATTTATGGGGTTTAAATATACATAATTTGTCGCTAAAACGGTTCAACTCAAGTAGGAGAATTAACTATTATCGGTCAGTAACACCGCGAAAAAGCTTTTTTTTTGTCAAGAGGTTCTCAATTGACACACTATCCAAACACCTTTTACTTGAGTTCGTTTATATGCTGAGAATAATCCTGATTTATGTTCAATTCAGAGCGATCAGACAGAAGATTTAACCGTGTGATAAATTAAAGGGATTTTGCAAAATGTGATGGATCAATTTAGATAGCTCGTTTAGAGAATTTATGCCAAAAAGAACTTTTAATCCTTTAAGGACGATTGGGACACCAGTGTCCCATAATGAAAATAATTTTTCCTGACTACCTAAAGTTATTTTTTTCTTATGTTTGTACGTAACTGCAAAGTAGAAGGTTGAAGGAATCTAGTATATTTTTTGCAAGTCTAAAGCTATTTGCTATATAGTAAATTTTTAAGCTCAAAAATGACGAATTTTTAAATTCTCATAGGGGAATGTTGGCATGATTCGCACAGAGTAAACCTTCAAACAACGTAAATTTTCTCTTTGTTTGCAAAAAGCTAGTTCGTCATTTCTTAGTCATAAGATAGATCATTATAAAGTTCATGACACGAGATGAAAAATGGTAGGTCAGCTCTTTTCAAACAAAGAGAAAATTCGCATCGTTTGAAGGTTCACTCTGTGCGAACCATGTCAATATTCCCCTAATGAAAATTAATTTTAATTATTTTTTATGTTTCCAATTTTTTTTATGCAAAACCGTTTTGGAAAAAGAAACTACAATACTCAAACATAATATTTTTCATTAAAGTGAAAATTATCATTCATTGGTATTGTCAGAAAAATTACTTAAATTTTTGGGCTATTTTTGTTCCTATCGTTCATAGAGGTAAAAAATACACCGAATCAGACTCTGTTGGATTTTCTAAAGCTAGATGTAAAACCTTTCACTGATTTTGTTTATCTGTTTCATTTTAATTGCTGATCTTTGGTCCGAGAAAACTGTCTCGTCATTAAAGGGTTAAGCGATATTATTTGCTTTGAAGCACTGAAAAATGAATAAATAATTGAAATAAACTCCAGAGCAAAACGGTGAAAACGATCATTTGCGACCTTATAGCCAATGGCCGCGGCAATTCCACTGGATTTGCAATAGTATTTTCTACCATGTCCACGGATTTTACCGCTAAAAATCCGCAAATTTCTAAATTTCCTCCTACACTGAGAAAAAAACGGGGATACGATTAACCTTTTTTCTCTCATAACTTTAACACTTTATATGTGTAAAAATATATCAACATTTTTTAATGTTAATTTTAAACCTTTTTAAGGGTAAAATTAAAATGAAAAAGGGTAACTTTAACCCTAACCGTGCTATCACACTAGGATTTTTCAATTTGTAAATTCAATTTAATTTTGAGATTAATTGTTCCTATGCGATATTTTGCATTAGAAATCATTTGAATTAATAGATTTTCAGATTTTCGCTTATTTATTGATATAGACTAATTTTTGGTCCAGCAAAACAGGTTTAAATATGCTAAAATAGCATAAATATGGTTGCTCAAATTAATTTCAACTCAGCAAATTAAATTGTTAAAATTGCTCAATTATTCCAATTTTGTTGGACTTAGGCGATATAGGGCACCCTAATCTCAGTTGTTTCTTTCTGCAAATGAGGTCCAACGGACGTTTGCGGAACTCTGTGTATAAGACCGTCTAATAAAAAATGTCTGCGAGTTTCCATGGACTTTTCCGACGAATGTTTCCACGTATTTTCCTATAGATTATTACCGGTATAATTGACAGTCAGTCATTTAAAAATTCAGGAAAATCCTCTTTATTTCCACGAAATTCTCCGCGGAATTTTCCGTTCAACGGTCTTAGAAGTTTCCATGGTATAATATTACGGAACTCAACGACTTAGAATTTATTCACGTTGAATTTTCATAGAAAATTTCTACAAAAAAAGACATCCACAAATAAATGGAGGCCCGTCAAATAATTTCGTCAGACATCTTTAAGATTTCTGCAGAAAATATCTACACCTCTGCCGAAAATCTGTCGAGAAATCTGTAAATATTCCTACGAATTTTATTTGGCCTTGGGACAAAATTCATCAGAAAATTTTTCCAGATTTTCTGACGAATTTTGATGAATACTCTGACGAATTTCTGTAGATATTTTGCCGATTTTCTCTAGATGGAATATTTTTCACTGAAGTTTGGAAAATTCAATAGACTTATTTATATCACAGTGTATTCACTGTACGTGAATTTCCGAACAAAATTCGATACCTGATGAAGAGGACATTCATCCTTGAAACGTCGTAAAGAATAAAATTGCGAAAGTCGAGAAAGGTCTGGTGTTTCCGTCAATTCTTGCAATATCTGTCTGTTATTCAGCTGGAGGAGATGCGATTGGGTACCAACGGTACCCGCTCAATGAGCAGTCTATTCAGTCTATCGCCGGCATATGAGTTGCTCGCATGAATTTTACCTTAAATGCAATTTTTGTATTTGATTGCCAAATCCTTGGATTTCCTTCACGGGATATTGTGTGTCGCCTCTGTGGTTTCTTTACGAATATTTCGTGTCACCACGGAAAAAGTGGTCAAGCTTCGTACTATCCTAACCAAGCTTCGTAATGACAAACTCTGGGTACTTTCCCCTAATTTTAAAAATTAGTGATTTGTTTGGGATAATATGAAGCATGGACCCATGTTTTTTAAAAATTTAAGATTATCAATACCCGTAATATTCTAAGCATAAATCTAGATTATTCACCTAAATCCTTGACTTTATTTAATCAGTAATTAGTTTGTGAATCAAATTCCAATTTATACAAACTAGTTCTATTTGAATTCTGACCTCAGTGGCATGGATTATACACTCTGATTACCCCCATAATCCTCCATCCATAGCTGTTTTATCAATTTTTCAGATAAATCCGCCCCATTTTTCAATGAATGAATTTGAAAGAAGTCAAAAATAGCCTGTTCCCGCCCAACAAGCTCGTGCTGTTTTTGATTTCCTCGCTGATATTGAGGAAATGTTTGTTGGAGAAACACAAAAATTGAAAGAAACATCCCGATTGTCTATCAGAAGTATACAAGAAAAAAAAAACATTCTGACCTTCGAAATGTCTTGATAGTCAATATAGAATGTGTTTTCTTCTCATTATAAATTCTCTTTTTTTTTTTGTACTTTTTCTTTTGCCTCTCTTCTCCCACAAAATTCGCCTATTTGTATATATGTATTTTTGTATCTAATTTAAATGTAGAAATAATATAGCACATATCTATGTGAAAATGTATAAAAATATTTGTTGGAAAAATAGATTTTTGTCGGCGGAGTTTTTCTCACGTGGTGTCGCGGCAAAAATTGCCGGCCCACAATAAATATTCTCTCTCACTGGGTTGAAACAGAAAATTTACATAAATAAAGTCAAAATGAACATAACCTGACTGATAAGACGACCAAGTAGCAAAATATATTTATATTACACTTCTTTTTATTTGCTCAATGTCTTGGTCGCTTTTTTTTTTTTTAATGCTTGTCTTCTTCAAATAGCATTGCAGGAATAAAAAAAACGGCTCTACTTTATAATATGATGCCATTTTTTGAGGCTTATCCATTCATTTTCTTACAGCATTTTTCGACTAATATTTATTTCATGGGGTATTTGCCGTGGTGGATTTTTTTGTTGTTGAAATTCTTAGCATAAGTGGGTCTGTTTATATGCAAAGCAATATCGGATTTTACTTAAATCTTGCTCTCTTTTCGTCTCAAATAAAGTTACTAATGAATTGATGATCGAATTACTGCAAATGTTTATAGGGATTTTTGTTATAATTATTGCAATTTTAGTCATAATTTTTGGGACAGGGAAACAAGGGTATGGATTATACATTTATAGCCAGGGTATGAATACTGAGATTGTGAGTCAAATATAATCCATTTTTGTTGAAAAGGGTCAATTTAACCAGTGCATGGTTTCCTTTAGCGAGCCGGGGTGGGGCCGCTATTGGTGCTAGCGGCCTCGAGGATTGTATCCTTTATGACTTCCCACTCACCGTCTACGCTCCCTTGCTGCTGGTTCTGCGATTTGCTCATAGGTGCTCCTCTACCATCTTTTGATAGCGTTGATAGCATTTCGGGATAGCTATCGCCTTCCGCTCCTCTCCGTGACTTAACCCCCAGAATTGAAGACCTGTGCACAGAGAAAAAGTACCCTAGAATCAAAACCTTTTTGGAATACTTTTGGTATTAAAAAGGCTCCAATACCACAAGAGTATTAAATTCTAGTATTAAATTATATTGTACAGTCCTGCATGTTACTTTTTGTATCCTGGGCTTGCACCAATAAACTTATTATTATTATTATTTTGGGATAAAATTCAAGAAAATCTCTGTTATTGGTTTAATACCATAAATTCATTAATTTTTAATCTCAACCAGTATTGATTTTAGTGTGTTTCGGTATTAAATTCTATCCCATTTTGATATTGATTTTATGGTATGTTGGTATTGATTCTATCCCATTTTGGTATTGATTTTAGGGTATTTCGGTATTGATTCTATCCCATTTTGTTGGTATTGATTTTAGGTTATGTCGGTATTGATTCTATCCCATTTTGTTGGTATTGATTTTAGGTTATGTCGGTATTGATTCTATCCCATTTTGATATTGATTTTAGGGTATTTCGATAATGATTCTGTCTCATTTTGGTATTGATTTTAGGGTATTTCGATATTGATTCTATCCCATTTTGGTATTGATTTTAGGGTATTTCGTTATTGATTTTATCCCATTTTGGTATTGATTAAAAATATTCTTTAGAAACAATTCCTCGTTTGTATTGATTTTATTTCATTACAGTTTTGACTTAAGGGTATTTTGGTATTATTCTTATCCCATTTTGGTATTGATTTCAGGGTATATCGGCATTGATTTGATTACATTTTTACATTGAATTTAGGGTATCTTCGTCCTATTTTTCGTATTGATTTTCATCCCCCCTTGATATTGATTTTCGAGTAATCCAATATTGATTTTATCCCATTTTAGTATTCTTTTCATTCCAATGTAGATTATTTGATTATTTTAATAAAATGTACCATCATTATGTAAAATATGAAGATGCTGTGACCAGTGGTATGAGTGTTGTAAGAATCTAAATTTTCTTTGTGGGTGTTTCTTTGTCATCGAAAAAAAAATCGTTTTTAACTTCCTAATTAGGGTAACCCCCTTAATTCATATTGCTAAGCCTTAAGTCTGAAGCCCTGCATGGCAAGAATTCGTGACAAAAATGTTCCACAGCTCCTGAAGAAATTTCTTAGTATAATTGCAATATTACATAGTAACTTCTATTTTTTATATAATAGAGAGTATTATATTTATTGTGTGTATGCCAATAAATCGGACTGAATTATTGAAATGTTACCTCTTTACCATAATCCATAGTAACCATTACTATACTACTGTTGTCAATATCAAAATGATTTTAGTAATTTTCATATTGAAGAATACATTTTTTTTTTCAAACCGAAATTGAAAAAATACCAAATTTTATTTAAATACAATGCAAATTAGTAGAATTTCCAAAATAATTTTAATAATTATTCAATGATTAAATTGTATATTTTTTTAATTACTTGGACTTGTTTATCAATTATATTGGTCTGCCCCTAGAAAATCTTTTCTGTAAATAATCATTTTTCGGACTTGTTTTCCCACATTCTAATTAAAGAGAATTCAGTGCCCTGTAATAACCCAAAAATTTCCATTTAACATGCGACGATACTCTTTATCCCGAAAAAAAATAGAATTGTAATACAACAATATTTAAATGTACTATTCTTGGCGTGTCTTTTGACAAAAATAAAATTGTAGTGGATGAGGGGAGGAGGTAAAATCAAATTATGTGCATGTAAACAGTTGTTGAAATTTTCCGTAGTCTTTATAGAAATTATATGTAAAATACTTGCTGATATGGAGTATAATTGTGGTGTAGGGGATAGTGGGGCTGTGTCAGACTGGTTTGGGTGTTTTACAAATTAAGGTGAATCTGCAGACTGTCATGTTTGATAAATTTTCATAATTAAGGGAAAGTGCCCAGTTGGTCATTACGAAGCTTACCTGGGATTAAGGGGGTGACATTAGCTCTGAAAAATGCAACCACTTTTAGTGTAAATTTTTTCCTGCTTTCGTACATATTTCACGAGATATCTTCAAAACTACGTAGGTTGTCAATTTGGGGTTTTCGGTTGCCTATTCAATATTAAGTGGGCTTTTAATTAATATTTCTATTTATTGCTAATTCATTTCACGATGACAGAAAACAGCTAATGAACTCCAAATTTTTTTCGGCACGAAGCTTGAACAATTTGTCCTACATGTCCAAAATTGCCTCTCCCTCCCGTACAGAGATCTAAAAAAGGGCTTTTCTAGAAATGCAAGAACATGAAGGTACTAATTAATGATAGTTGGTAATTTGTTTGACAACACTCTGACGAATTAAAAGTATAATTGTATCTGGGTCAGAGACGATGATGAAAATTTTCATGATATTTTCATTAGAAGGCAGACAGGAAAAAGAGGTCGAGAACTAACAAAAGTCATGTTAAATCGATTAGTGTTTCATCATTATTTTTTGATGTGTGCAATTTTTATACCTCTTTTATTTTTATCTCTGCGCTATTTAAAGCTAATATATTTGCATTTTTATCCTTTTTCTTTATTTTTTTCAATTTATATTTTTTATTGTTAAATTTATGGTGGTTTTCCTCTTTGCAATGAAATGGGGAGAACCAAGAGTTTTTCCTGTAATTTTATTTGTGCAAATGGTCGAAAAACACTAAAGTGAAAATATCTCTTTAACTAGGATTCAGTCGATTGGGTCTTTCTTGGTTGGGATGGATTAAAAATAGCCACTTAATGTGACATGTTATTTTTAAGAGTGTCTCGTCATAACATGTGACGCACTTGGGTGTTGTGCATTATTATTGGATCTACAATGCAAAACGAATGTGAAGATGTATAGGGGAAAGTACTCTCCCTTCGAACGTTCATACTTTCTAATAATGTGAATTTTCTTTTAGTTTTTCTAACACTGAGAGAAATCCGAAAAAGTTAAAATAACATTCCGGAAATGTTAATTTTACCCTGCATTATTGATCCGAAATTGGTGTAAATATTACCCTTTTTAGGTGTATTAGGGGTTAAAGTTACCCTTTTTCATATTTATTTTACCCTTAAGAAGGTGTAAAATTAACACTAAAAAATGTTGGTATATTTTTACACCTAAAAAGTGTTAACGTTGCAAGGAAAAAAAGTTAATCGCACCCTCTTTTTTTTTCTCAGTGAAGATACTTATACATTTCTTTTAAATATTAGTTGGCTTATCATCAATTGTTGATAATACCGTGATAATTTAATATAAATCTGCGAAAAACAACAGAAGGAAGAGCACTTTCCCCTATAATTTTGGTATTTGGTGGAAATCACTAGACTTTGAGGTGATTGTCGTCTATTTTTTTTGTACAATAATTTTATCGACTTTAGCTGAAATTATGCAAGGAATGAGATTCAATTTGAGTGTTTTATTTTGCACCTTTTTCTGCAGCTATTTTGTGCGTCTTTTGGGGTGAAAATGGTTCAGTGTCTAAGGACTTTTCATGACAACAAACATCAAGTGAGATATTTTTAGAGGTAAATGTTTGTGTTGCGAGACTAAAGACATGTCGCGACTGCAGCAGAGCAAAAAAAAAAATATTTATTCTCTTCATCGATAAAATGAGGTCTTATCTCAAAAATTTTATTTATCTTCCTTTTTTTTGCTTGCACGAAAGAAAAGATTTTTTAGTAAAGTGTTTTTGGTGGAAATGTTCTTTGGTTTTTTGTTGATTCCTAATATTAAATTACACGTTTTCATTCATGTACGTACACTGATAGAAATCCGAAAAAGTTAAAATAACATTCCGGAAATGTTAATTTTACCCTGAAATTGATCCAAAATTGGTGTAAATATTACCATTTTCAGGTGTATTAGGGGTTAAAATCACCCTTTTTCACGTTAATTTTACCCTTAAAAAGGTGTAAAATCTATTAGGTAGTAGTTACTATCTATTAAGTAGTAGAAACTGTGAGCTTAACCTCAAATTTTGAGTTTGAGGTTAAACGCTTCCAAAGGATTTCAGAGCTTCTTGAACTTGGCTGTTTCAGAAGATTATTTTGAATGTTTCTTGTTTCTTTTAGATTGATTCTGTTTGTTCTATACTACAATAAAAATTTTGACCTTTTGGATAACATTTATCCAAGGCTTACGAGACACTCAAGATAATATTTGTTCATTAAATCTCGTGTTGTTTCGACATTCTTTAAAAAAAATAATATTTTGGATAACATGCAATACCACAGAAATAGGTATTCATTTAAAATAATTTCGTCTATTTGGATATTGGTTTCAAAAACTTCAGGATAATCCAAGATAAGGCTTAGAGCAATAATTCCAGAAAATTAAGTTCATATACGAATTTAAAAAAAAAAACCTTTTTATCCAAGTCTTAAACTAGACTTGTCAATCCTCCAAATCATATCAAATATTTTAGATAAATTTAAAACTGAAGGTATTTGAGATAGAGTTTTAGCTTTCTTGGATAATAATTTAATAATACTATCAGAAACTTCAGGATAACCCGAGATACGGCTTAGTGCAATAATAACAGAAGATTAAGATTACACAAAATATTTCTTATCGTATCAATGAATTAATGCTTTTTATCCAAGTTTTTTACCCAGGTGAGGTTCTCAAAATCACTTCAGGTATTTTAAATAAATTTAAGATTGAAGATATTTGGATAGGCTTTAGATAGAGAATTAGAACGACTTACAATGCATTATGTCTAATTAGAATAGAGCTTTATCTAAGGATTTTATCTAAACATCTAGATTTTGGATAATCTAATAAAGTTGTAAACCTGATAATTTGAAAATTATTGAAAATCAGGAACAGATATTCCGTTAAGAGAATCTATTCTATTTGTATAAAACTATCAAAAACCTTAGGATAATACAAGGTACTATTAGGATAATTATAGATATTATATCTATGAATTAAAAGACCTTTTTGTTCAAGTTTTCAATAAGTTTTTAAGTTCTCAAACTCACTTCAGGTATTTAAAATAAATCTAGAACTGGAGATATTTTGGATAAAGCTTTAGATAGAGAATTTGAATGACTTATAATGCATTATGTCTAATTAGAATAGAGATTTATCTAAGAATTTTATCTAAACATCTAGATTCTGGATAATCCAATAGCGTTAATCCTGATAATTTAAAAATCATGAACAGATATTCCGTTAAGAGAATCTATTCTTATTTGGATAATACTATCGAAAACTTTAGGATAATACAAGGTACTATTAGGATAAGAGCTTTTTGTTCAAGTTTTCAATAACTTCAGGTATTTGAAATAAATCTAGAACTGAAGATATTTGGGATAAAGCTTTAGATAGAGAATTTAAATGATTTATAATACATTAATGTCCAATCAAAATAGCGCTTTATCTCAGGATTTTATCAAAACATTTAGGATTTGGATAATATAATAAAGTTTTAATCATGACGATTTAGAAATCAGGAACAGATATTCCGTTAAGAGAATTATTTTTTTCTTGGATAATGCTGTCAAAAACTTTAGGATAATCCAAGATACATTCCCGGGAATCATCTAAAGTTTTGGATAACATGTTGTCAAAGTTTGTCTGCAAATACGAATAGAACAAACACATCCATTACAATCCTAAAGGTCGCTCTGGGCTATTTTGGGAAAATTTCTAGGGAAGTCGAAGTAGAGAAAATCAATGAATGCCTCTATCTAAATATTTAATCATGGAGGAAGTCATCTAATGAACTGAAGAAACCCAAATTATGGCTGTTATGAAATAATTCAACATCTCACAAATAACCCTTTTTGACTTTTCTCATATCACCCACCATCATGGAAAATTTTTTTCTCATGTAATTTATCTAGGTTTTTGTCCCATATTTCTTCCTTCTTTTGCTTGTTTCTCTTTTTTTGTCACACATTTAATATTTTCTCCGATATATATGGGTTTGTTGTTCTTTTTTTTTTGGTAAGATATATATTCACTTTTGGTATATTCTCTCCCTCATTGACAACACTTGGATAAAATAAAAATCCAACTCATAACAAAACACGAGAAGAGTTCAATCACCTTTCTTTGGGATTCTCACCCCTCAATAAATTCATTTTCTTCCCTATTTTTTTTTTTGTTTGGTGGAAATTTCGTGTTTTTGTTAATCGTTGTGACATTTGTCAAGTTTCACAGACGTTAAATTAGGGGAATTGTGGTTAAGGAATCAATTTGTATTTTTAAATCACTTATACTCTCCCCAATTGCTCCACCATCCTTGTTCCAAAATTAGTTCAAAAGAATATCTCTATTGAGGAAAATAGAACAGACAAGTTTTCCCCGGCTTTTCCCTCCCAAAAAAAACATCACACCTAACATCGTTTTCCCTTTCCCCTTTCTCTTGGGATACTTTTGACCCAGTATAAGAGTCCAATAGAAACCTATTGGATTTAAATATATTTCGTGAAAATATATATTGTCTTAAATAAGGCAAGTTATTTTTACACGAGACAGACAGAGTATAAAGGGAATTTGTGTCGTCACATTTTATGAATATTGCGAAATTTTACACTCTGTATTCTCTACGCCAAAATCATTTTCATTCCAATTTACACGTTCATTGTTGATAGACACTGTTGTCTGTACATTTGAAAATACCAGAAAAGAAAATCAGAATAAAAATTACAGCACAAAATGATCCATTTAGCGAGTCTTGAAGAAGATATATCACACAAAAATACAAAATGTTAAGCATCAATGAATGGGTTGGTTTTGCTCGATTTTATATTGTCAAATATAAACCCGCACAAAATATCGCATTCAATCATTAAAGTACCATTTTAGATGAAGATATAATTAGAGGCGACACATTCTCTCACAGCAATCTTGGAACCGTGACATGAAGGCAAAATTGAAAGCGACCATCTAGAACGAACTTTTTGGCACCTCAGAAGTTTAGAAAATGCAACTTAATACTTAAGTCCTAAATATTGTCTCTCTTTTACTCCTACTCTCTTTGCAAAATTATTTCACTCAAAACATTCTCCCAAACACCAATGTTTAAATACATTGGCCTCTGTGTATTTATACGTTCATTTATTTACATAGAATTGACACAGAGTAATAAACTTTTCAATTGTACGGGAAAGTGTTGAAGCATCGTACTATCCCAAGCAAGCTTCGTAATGACTAAACTGGGCCGTTTCCCTGGTTTTTAAAATACGGGTGCACTGGGTCACATTCACTGAGAAACGTGAGAAAAATTTAGTCAATACAAATCTTGGGATCTTACCAAGTTAGGGCACTTTGCTCTACTTCAATTGCGGGCTCACTCATTCTGAGAAACCCATGGTCATTTTTGGAGCTGCAACAAGTTGAACGTTATTGATTTCAATCAACTAGCCAAAAAACCTTATATTTGACATTATTAGATAATTCTAACCGTCGCGTCGTATCAAGCTAGATAACTTCACATTAAAATTTTAATGTGATTCACATTAATTGTTGCTGTTATGTGTCCTAATGTACAATTTTTGTCTAGAGCTTTTAGAAATTGATTCATTCAGTAATAAAAAAAAGTGGACTCCAGTCACAAAAATTGGTTTAACCCATTCCTTACCATGGTATTATACATCATACGCAAATTGAGTGATTTTAGATGATTTATTCCAGGGCAGTTGATATTCGTATTTCTGTGGGGAATGGATTTTTAGTTACTTTAGTCCTTCAGTTACTCTTGACTAAATCAGCGACTTCGAGTGATTCTAGAACTTTTAATGAGCAACTTTTCACTTTAACTCTAATGTCAAACTTTCTAGTGTGATAACTCCGTAACACAAAATGTTGCTCGATTTGAATGAAACAAAAAAATAAGAGTACTATGGAAAATCCAATGCTGGGGAGTGATTATCCACTTTTATCCATTGATCATATCATTATTATCCCCATTATCCCACTGTTAATACATAGCAATTTTTAGATCTCGATTGAAACATTAAAAAAATAGATATAAAATTTTGATTTATTTGGCGGCGAAAAATATGAATCAAACTATTATCCAACTATTTTATCCGAAGATTTCTAAATCCTTATCCAAAATCCATTTGCCATATTTTAGTAATGAATTTCTTTTGGAAATTTGCATTTGCAACGATGTCGAGAATGAAAAATTAAAACATTGTCCGAAAATCCCTACTCTGGTGTCATTATCCACTTTTATCCATAGATCATACTAATCGGTAGGAAGCATGTTACATTGTTATCCAACTAATAATGAAGATCAACTTCGAGATTTCGACAGAAACGATTAAAGGATAGAATCAAAATATTATCTATTTTATCCAAGGAGTTTTAAATCCTTATCCAAAGTGTATCTGTGATATTTTGAATTTATCCAAAATGACCTTCAAAATTTAAACTCTTAAAAAGACAGACAACGTAATAATGTCGGCATCTATTCAGGAGTCATTATCCATTTTTATCCATAGATCATAGCAAATTAGCGCACGTGTTATATTCCTATCCCAATAATAAAATGCAAATCAGCTTCGAGATTTCGACTGAAAAATTTAAGGAAATGGGCAAACATTTTTTGTTTTGTTTAACACTGAAAAATTTGAATAATCAACATATTATCCAACTTTTTTGTTCAAGGACTTTTAAATACTTATTCAAAGTGTATCTATAGCATTTTGAGTTTATCCAAAGTGTCCTTCAGAGTTTAAACACTTAAAAAGCCAGACACAACGTAATAATCTCGGCATCTATTCAGGAGTCATTATCCATTTTTATCCATAAATCACAGTAATCTTTAGCGAGCGTATTATATAGCTATCCCAATAATAATGCTAATCAGTTTCGAGATTTCGACTGAAATGATTAAGAGATAGAATCGAAATATTCTCCAACTATTTTATCCAATGAGTTTTAAATCCTTATCCAAAGTGCCATTCAAAGGCTAAACTCTCAAAAGAGCCAGACACAACATAATGATGAACTTCTTTTGGGAATTCGCACTTGCAATGATGTCGACGATGATAAAGCCATTTTGATATCTAAATTTGTCATGGGAGGCGTTACTCTCTGTGACAAGATGTGTCAGATGCAAAAGGCAGAAGAGGTGATGCAGGAGCAAAAAAAGAAGGGTATCTTGCAGAGACAGCTTCTGGGTGAGAAGTTTGGTAGATTGCGAATTGGCTTCTATGATATTTAGCATTTCTCACTTTATTGTGGAATTAGCAAGTTGCGTTCTTCATGAATGCCATGGTGTGATTATCAAATGGGTTTTATTTTGTATAAGACTAAAAGGAAGAAGAGATAGACACGAAAGAGACCCATTTTAGACACTCGCTGATCTTTCATAAGATCAAATGGACATCTCGAAATGCTGATGAGTCAACACGGTTGTCAATAATAATTCACATGCTCAACTGTCTCGCCAAAGACTTCTTTTGTTGTTGTTGTTTTTCGTTGAAGACTTCACTCGTGAAGAATTCACACTATGAAGACGATTCTTTTTCGATATATCGCTCATGGGGTAATATAGGGGCACTGATCCAATATGAGGGAGTTGTTTTTTGGTTAATTAAGGTGTGCCATAGATTAGGACACCTCTCTGGGAAACATTATGCAAGTATATTGGCTTGATTGCAAGGTTTTTCACTTTAGCTTATACTTCGGGAGGGCTACGCATATGCCTCTGGCTATAAAACACGCACTGCACGTAAATTATCCAAAGAGCCACTGAATTGTTTTTAAACTGTTTTAATGGTTTTAAAGGCAAATAACTGTGAAAAAAAATGAGATTGTGCCCCTGTAATTTCGAATGAGCGCTAGCTGGCATAACTTTAGAAGATCGCAGCAATGAAACAAAAAATGCTACAAGATGTTGCGAGTTCTTGACACAGAATCATCTCAATTTACACGATGACCTTCGTCAAATAACAAAATTGTTTACTTCTTTTACATCCAAAACATTATTAACTTATTTTCCTCTATGATTGTTTCCTCCCACAAAATTGCAAGACAACAATGTGATTTTTTTTCACACAATTATAATCATGATTTCTCACTTTTAGTAAAAAGAAAAAAAAGAATCAATTAATTGATTTATGCTTTTTTGTCTTTTCAGGTAAGATAACACCTTTTCAATTAATCTAATTGCCCTCCAACACTTGGGTGTGCCACGAGAGTGTCTCTGTAAGTTGAAAGTTTAACGATCTATTTCTGAAATATGGTCTTGAGAATGTGAAATATTGAGGTTTAGCACTAATGACGGCGCTTTTCTTTTTATTTTTCTTTTGCTTCTACTGTGCCGTCAGAGGAAAATTATAGAAAATAGGACACAATTCAGCAATAGTAAAATTTATGGGGGTGGTACATTGGCAAATGATGAAATTGTCACAATAACTTACACTTTTTTTTTCTAAAATATATGTGTCAATAATTTCTCAGCACATTTTTTTAGCTATATAGCATAACGGATTTTATTTTAGAATTGGTGTCTCGATGTCTTTAAGGTAAAATGTTGGTATGTTTATCTTTTTTTCTTTGATTTCAAGCACGTGACAAAATATATGACATTCGCCTCTCTATCTTGGTATTAAAATAGCATTTATAGAACGTTTTTGAAAACAGTTCAAGAGTCTCTGATGAATTTATCCCGCAGAGATAGTTTTTGATGCTTGTTTTTCTACAAAACTATTTTTATCAGTGATTTCGAGTGTATTTACTGCAAAAGCTTATCATGGCACCTTGCCCTGATAAGCCCCATAGAACATGAGAATATTCAAATTCCTTGAAAAATTAGCTATTCACAGTTTTCTATTTTTAGCCACATTAGCCTTGATTGTTCCTCATTGAATATTGATGAAAATTCTTAGGCCATGTGGATTTTTTTCGCGCCAAATTGTCGCGAATTTCAAAAGGGAAGTGTATAACCACTAAAACGCAAAAAAAGACAAGAAATAAAACACAAAATAAATTTAAAGTAATCAATAAAATTGCGAGTTCGTTGTAACTTTAATTGTATGTAAATTCCTTATTTCATGATCTCACCGATATATAGTACTTTTAATTAATTGAATTATTCGACGATGTGTATGGTTTGTTGGCCTGTTTAGTATGTGGATTGCACTGCGATTTCCTCTCATTCTTCTTCTCTTTTTGAACACACTCTAAACTTCTGTCTATATAATTGCATTCAATCAATGGTTAAGATACTCTAACATTTATATTACGTGTAATTTATGTAAAAATCTTTCTTTTTAATGCATTTTACTCAATTGGTTTAACACAAAGTTTTAATTAAATAAATTCATTACTTTTTTCGAAGATGAGGTAACTCATATCAGACCAATTTTCGGCAAAAATTGCGTTTTTGACAGAAATTTGACAGAAATTTGACGTTTCTACACACAGCACTGCAGGCGATTTCCTTCAAAAAAGCATTTTTTTGATAACACTTACTCCCAATGTGTAGAGGCCTTTATGCATAAGGCACAGTTGCTTCTGTTTTGTAAACATGTTTTTGACATTTCAGTGAAATTGAATGAAATCTATAGTCGTCTCGCTCGCTCTTATTGACAATTTGAAAAACATAATTTATATAATATTTATTTTTTTTAACTCCAATTTGCGTCTGCCGCCGACTTCACAACCTATCTCATCGGAGAAAACGTCAAAAAAACTCCGAATCAGTGATCGTATATGTCGCTGATTAGATATATATACAGTAGACTCTCTCAAATTCGAGCATTTTGGACCAAAATGTCACCCGAATTAGAGAGATATTCGGGCGTCAAACTGTTTGTATTGCAACGATTTTTTGTTCATCTGTATTCACATATGTATTAAGTTTACATACTCATATTTATTGTAAATTTCATGAAGATCTCTTAATAATGCAAAATCACATGATAAATAAGGTAAACCATGGCAAATTTAAGGATATTTGCTTCATTCGATAATCATAGTCAAACTTAAAAAAATGTCAACAAACTTTTTTTCGAATTTAACTGCCGCCCGATCTTAAAAAAGCCAAATTAGCGAGAATCTACTGTGTTAGAAAAACTAACAATTGCTTCTATCAAACTGTCAAATTTGCATTTAACCGGTCAAATTGACCGGTTTAAAATTAACACATATTTAAACGGTACAATGTTACTATCAAATTTTATGAATTTCTTAAAATATTCATGTTATATATTTTTCAGTGTTTAAATTTTAATTTTTTGCTCTTTTCCAAGACAAATTTGTTGAGCATCCTACTCTACCACGGTTTGTCATTTGACCGAAAAACGACCAAAAATAGTCTGTAGGTTTAGTGTTAATAAAAGAAATTGAATTGCGAAAATTGCTCTCCCTTGGAGTTCGAGCAGTTAATATACCAAAAAAACATGGTTTTGAAGGGGATGGAGAGGGACCGAAGACCAGAAGTTAATATCTCTTACCGTTTAAGCTCCAGGACTTATCGATTAGATATCGTTTAACTGTTCTCCCTTTGACTTGGAACAGTAAAGAATTTAAAACAATCTTCTCTTGATTATTATACCTAACGCACAATAAATTTTGTTTTGTAAATTTTAACATTTCAATGAAAGTGAATGAAACAGAAATCTAGTTATCTCGCTCTCTCTCATAGGAAACTTTGAAAAGATGTTTACAAACAAAATTTACTGTGCGTTGGCCATTATGTCCAATAATGCTTAATAACTTTTGTTTTGTAAACATGTTTTTGATTATTATTATTAATCTATCTACAATGTGCCCCGTGTTGGAAGAATCTGCTGATCGTAGATCGCTCAGGAACGCCTTACCCGTTGTGAATGCTTCTTCAGTGCTCCTGAAGGTTTAAACTCACAGCTGTGAGAGTCGAGTCAGAGATCTCACTGCCCAAGAGCCAACGGTTTTTGCCTATTGCGCCACTGAGATCCCCAATTCGTATTCATAAGACCTTTTCAGACGACAGGTTTAGCCTAGTTTCTGAAGGTCTCAAAATCCTAAACAGTAACCAATTTAATTTATTCTTCTTCAAATACAGTTTAATTCCCCTTAATACTCCATTTCTAAGTCAAAATTTTCCAAAAATTTTCGACTGATAAGAAATTAAAGAAGTTTGGCCTTGTGTCTAAGACCGTCTTCAGACTAGAGGTTTAGCCCAGTTCCCGCGGATCGCAAAACCTTAAACAGCAATCGATTTTATTGATTTTTCAAAAAGTAATAAGTCATTTGCCCTTAATAATCCAATCCTAAGTCTAATTTTCCAAAAAATCTTGACTGATAAGATATTAGAGAAGTTAAGCCATATGGCTAAGCCTTAGGTCTGAAGCCCGTATAAGGGCCTTGACTGACCTGAGGATTAGCCGAGTGACGGCTTAGCGTAATTATATTCGAAATAATGGTGAGACTTCATTTTCATCATCTTCTACTAAATCGTCTCTCTGCTTAAGTCGTAAGTGTGTCTAGGGCATAAGGCTTAGGCCTGAAGCCCTATAACGTACATGTCGTAGAGGATCTCTCATTCATTCATTCAATGCTAAAAAAAATCCTGGTGGCCTAAAGGGAATTCGAACTCAGAACACTTGCATAGAGTGAGTGTCTTACCATTTGACCCAATGAGTGCCGTAACTATTGAAAAAATTGCAAATTATTTAAAATTGCGACAATGAAAGAAGGTTTATTCCCAATTTTGGGCTTTGACTAGTTCATGAAAGCTTTTGTTTAAATTTTGTGGACAAAAGTAGAGTAGTTTAGCTTGTAGGTTAGGGTGTGATTAGTTGCAATGTTGATGTTGTAAATTGTGGTTCTTTTTTTTTATTATTTAATCCCAAACATTAGCGCGGTAGTAATCAATGTTGGGAGGAATGAATGAATGACCAAGAGACAGAATAGGAGCAGGCAACTTTACTATGAAAACATACATCCAATATATCCACCTACAACTCTTGTGTGAATTTGTATGGGCTCTCATTGGAAGTAAACGTAAAAGTGAGAGAGAGAGAGAGAGAGAAGCTCATAAGCGCCATCATGAATGAAATACGGTCTGCAAGTCGGAAAGCAAATTCATTCATTCATTTCCATCCATCCATGCAGAGTGTGTGCTCCAATACACTCCTCCGCTTTTGTTGCTTCACTCATCTCTCATTCACTCTCTCACATTCTCTCCACTCTCTTCCCAGACACTCCACAATAATTTTTTATTATTATTTTTTTTTTGTTGTTTTTTGTACAAACTCCACAGTAACGGCCCCAAGTAATATGGGAATTCAATGGAAGTCTCTATGCCTTTCTGTTCTATTGCCCTCAAAAAGAGGCCAAATAGCTTTTTGCAATATGTGTGAGAAGAGATATAGGAAGACAAACAGCAAACACACAAAAGCTCACCCCCTCAAAGTTTTTAAGGGGGGTAAAAGCTCAGTTTTTAGATTGGGAAATATATAGAGAGGAGGAGGACAATGTTGTATTTTGCTAAAAGTTTCTGTCCACTCTTCCTTCCCCAAAAACTTCCCTTTGTGTGCAACTAAGTTTCATGAAAGGGCATCCTTGGCTTCCTTGAGAATTGCCCAAGTTCCTGTGGGAAGTTCTTTTTGTCCATAAATATTCACTTGAAGTAACTTGTTGATACACCCAATGTGCCAAAGTACCAAATTAAGTTCCAGGAGATAGTTCAAACTTGACCAAATGCCACCACACTCCCTTCTGAACTTCATCAGTGAAAAGTTTCTTTAGAGTGGTTTTAGAAAATTAAGAACTACCTCCATAGGACATACCTTTAGAATTTTCATTTTTTTTAAATTTATTTGTAGTCACGTGAGGGAGGATCCGTACTAGATATTTCAGATGATTTAGGCTCAAAGGACCAAGTTCAATTGTGAATTATTAAAAAAAAGGGATGTAAAAGACAGGATTTACATAGTACTCAAAGTCGTGACTAGACGCTATACCTTAAAAGTACTTTCGCAATGTTTATCGATTCACTACCGATTTTAAATCACTCAAAAGATTCCACAAAACAGTTTTAAGAGTAATAAAGTTGATTTTCGGACAAAAATAACTTATCGGTTCATAACCGATTCATAAACGGTTCAAAACCGTTCTAAACCGATTTATAAATTACTCAAAACATTGTCCAAAGTCAAAGTAAGCAAGAAATAATTTTATTTTAATCAACAATTATTTTGTCCATTTAAATCATACTATTTCGTTAAGGCCCAGTATCATTTTAGTTCCCAGAATCCGTTCATTTTACGACTTAAGCCGGGAGACGACTTAACGTAATTATAATCAAAATAATGTTTCGACTAAATTCCCATTACTTTCCCACAAACTGATGAAACTATAATCTTACCGTGTTATCACACTTGCACATTAAAATTTTAATATGATTCACATTAATTGTCGCTGGTGAGAGTCCAAATGTGTAATTTGTGTGTTTGAATCATTTTATATTCAAAATTTCATCTATTTGTTGATAAAAAGGTAGACTTGGCCCGCAAAATTTGATATAAATTGATTTATAGCATTAATGCGAAAAATTAATGCGATTTTCTCTTTAATTTTTTAATGTGAAAAATATTTATGCTTTAGGTAAATTTAAACTTATTTTTGCAGGCCAAGTCCACTTCTTCATCAATAAATAGAAAAACCCCAAATATTAAGTGACTCAAAGACACAAATAATATATTTGGACGCTCGCAAGCGACAATTAATGTGAATCACATTAAAATTTTAATGTGCAAGTGTGATAACGCCGTTATAATTATTTTATTTACAATTACGTTAACCCGTCTCTTGGGTTAAATCGTAAACGTATCTAAGGCACTACATCCTCTAAGCGATTATACGAAAATATTCATTAGGGGACACTGGGGCAAAAAGTCACAAAACGGATATTTTATTTTTTTACAAACTACCTGAGCACCCCAGAATTTCTAATTAGCGCTATTTTATAGGAAATTTACCGCTCTACAGCTTTGTGAAAGTCATTTTTCTCTATTTTGTAAGGAAATACGTTTATCGAGCCAATTTCTAAAAGGTAATTTTGTGACTATTCTCAAAAATACTGAGGCAAATTGTACCAAACATGGGGTATTATCATATTATGATTCGCTTCATTACGGGCTTCCGTAAATTTGAAAAAATACCTAGAGGACATATTTTCTTAGAAAATTTATTCCTCTACACCTTTGTAAAACACCGTTTTCTCTATTTGAACGATAAAAGCGTTTTTCAAGATATTTTAGAAAAAAAAAACACACTCAAGAGACTGGGAATCGTTGGACCAATGCAAACAACAAGCGACGACACATGACATTGACGTTTCTTTTCGCCGTGAGACATCAGAAATTGCTTCGGTTTTTCCTATTTTTTGCTCAATACCTTTTGTTACTTTTTACCCCAAGTGGTCGTTCTTAATAAAAAGATTTCTGGAGAAAAGAATCTTTGTAAAATTGTAAAATAGATAGCGGATTCGTATTCAAAGAATTCAAATCGTTTAGGAAATATTCACCAGTAATTCTATTTTGAAAAATAAGTGGGTAATAATTGATAAAAATGGTCAATTGGTAAAAATATTTCAAAATTAGGGCTAAAAATTTCGATATTTTTGTATTTTATAAATTCCTTGTTCGAATTCAAAGAAGCTTACGACATTGAAGGCTATCCATAGAAAAAATTTTATGTCGCTATCTTATTTATTTTGAAAGATATTGAATTTTCAAATTTCCAATTTCTCACTTTTTGCCCCAGTCTCCCCTATGTGATAGAATTATTACAAGCCTCGTACCCTTGATCTTTCTGACAACAAAGTGAAGATTCAGACTTATTAAAACTCGATGCATTTCGAAATTCGAATATGAAACATTTCAGCCATCACACGGACCGTATGAAAACTAAATTTCTCTTTTCTTTGACTTTCGAAACCGATCTTCGAAATCCGAATTTTCGATCTTCGATTGGGAAATTCCGGCTGGGATCACTTGGGGTTCTGAGTCATGAATTTGAACGAGTGACATTGCAATTGCAAACGCAAAAGCAAATTGAAACCAAAATAATAAGCATTTTTGAAATATTTGACAAAATTTGACAATGCTATTTTTTGTTGTAATCTTGCTGTTAAAACACTTTTACTATTGCAACTATCCTTTATTTGAATAGTGTAACTATCTAAGAACAAAATTTATTAGTCGAAATTCAAATCAGGAAGAGATGTGAAAGAAAATATTATCAAAATCGGCGCCATATCAAAGTTTCGGCTAGCTAATTTTTCCCGGCTAGCAATTAGATTAGATTAGATTAGATTTCAGTTTATTTAATACCTTTTAGATCTACAGATCTCTTCTTAAGACTATATTTGATACAATTTTTTTTAATCTTAGATTTTCAGTTGCGACCTTCCCTTACAAACAGATGAAAAGTTTACAGTGTTTCCCTAATTAGATTTTTAAGTTTTTTAACACCTATTGTGTTCCCAATTTTTTTTAATATTTTGTGGTAGACTATTATAATTTATAATTGTTTTATATTTTACAGAACGTATTCCGAATTTTGTAGTTCTAACTTTCGGGTTCAGTACATTTCCTTTGTTTCGTCTCTCCTGTGTATGCAATTCAAACTTACTCTGTGTGTGAATCATATTAATTTTTTGTTTTATGAATGTACAGTATTTTTTGAAGTTTTATTAGGTTTTGCAATGATAGTAAACCTTGTTCTTTATAAAGTTTTTTAGTCTTATAGTGTATTTATCATACTTAAAAATTACCTTTACTAATTTATTCTGAGATATTTTGACTTTTCTTAAAAGCGTTTTTTTTAGCACAGCCCCAAATTTCGGCTCTATAGCTTAGGATGGATTCACATAGCGAGAAATAAATTATTTCTCTTATTTCCTTAGGAACTGTTTAGGAAAATATGATCTTCAAAGTTTAATTTTTCATCTAAAATTACACCTAAGTATCTAAAGTTTTTTACTATTTCAATATTTTTATTATTAAATTTTAAACTGTTCGGATTACGTTTTTTCCCGAAATGTATGTTCCCGAGAAAAAAACAGGGTGCGACTAACATTTTTTCCTCAGAAATTTAACACTTTTTAGGTGTAAAAATATAGCAACATTTTTTAATGTTAATTTTACACATTTTTAAGGGTAAAATTAACATGAAATGGGTAATTTTAACCCCTAATACACCTAAAAAGAGTAATATTTACACCAATTTTGGATCAATACTGCAGGGTAAAATTAACATTTCGGGAATGTTATTTTAGCTTTTTCGGATTTCTCTCAGTGATGGAAAATATGTGATATATATTGTGACTTCAGTTGATATTCTTCAATTTGAGTGTAAGAACACTTGCGATAACTGGTAAAAACCGTTCCAAATCCAAAATATTCCAATTTCAAACACGAGTTGTATATATTTCTGAGAAAATTCACTTGAATTTCAACGAAATACTTAATTTATTTCTCTCGTGTCAATCATAAGAATTCCATGGAGCTGTGGTAAGAAGTCCAAAGAGTGCCCCATTGGAGACAATAAAAATTCTGTGGGAAGAATTCTGGCGGGGTGGCAGTGGAGGCGCCTGGTGATGGTGCGTTTTGCGCGTGATTTCAATTTATTGTGAGTTGTTTGTCCCACTCCATTTGGCGGACCAAGTGACTCTTACGAGGCAAACCGCGAGAGCCAAGAGAGCACAGTTGGAGCCAAATTGTTTACAAAACAGCCGTAATTGGATATGTGACTCTCGGTACAATGATCATCTGACTCATTTTAGCGCTTTGGCTTTTGCCTCATTGTTGCGTCAGCTATATAGCTCTGTCTGCCCTGCCCCCGAACAAAAAAAATAACTTCATATACATACTATACTCAACATTATTACATTGACACTTTGCGGTGAATGACAGTTTCACACCAATTTGGTGAAAATGCGCAAAAAAAAAGAAAATTCACAACCTCTTTTTTCCGCGTACAACAACTCTCAAAATGCGTCATCGTCACGTGAAGTTGTCGCAGGTAAAATTGGGAGGAATGTTTTTTTTTGTGGGAAAGCCAAAGTCCAAAAATATATGTATGGGGGTGTGGTACATAAGAAATAACTTTTATAAGTGCTATTCTTACACTCCAAATGTGTAGTATTGCAGTCTATTTACGCCTCATTTGTAGTCAAATTCTCTGGTGTTCCAGCATCTCATTAACAGTTCATTATTTCTCAATTATATTGACACTAAAAATCTTTCTCGACTTTTCGTGTAAACACCCAAAGATTCTGGGTATGAGTCATTTTGTACGGGTTCTGTATACTTTTATGGGAGTTTTATTTAAATCAAAAGCTTTTTAAGCCGGATCAAGAGCTTTAGCTTGAAATTTTTGGCAAAGAACGGTTATTGACAGAGCTCAAATTCTGAGAAATTACAATTATGTTAATAGGGGGCTTTTACAATTAAATTAGCTTTACTGCTCTGGTAAATCTTTTTGGGTTAAATAATTCAAGAAACAAGCATTTGGGCTTAGTGGCCAAACGGTTGATGAGGATGACTTGGAACCCTTGGTGAATCCCTTCTAAATCGACTAACACCTTATCTTAATTTTATGATCTCTTTTCTTTAAATTGTTGCTCCCAATTCCATTGAGTAAAGTCGGATAGGATACCGCTAATTCGGCTAATTAAGAATCTGCTCCAAAAAGATTTCTTAACAAAATATCAATGTGATGGATTTTAGATATCGCTCCTTGGAAATTACAAGGGGCCAACTCACTGTTTGGCGATTTTGAGGTTTTAATGCACTCAGACAGAGAATTTAATAAAATTTCAGATATGAGTCAATAAATTTCGTCATTAAAAAAGTTTTTCAAAATTTTACTCTTTATGATTGCTTGCGCGGTTTTGTTTGAAGTCAAGGGGCACAAAATAGATTTATCGTTCAAATTTTTGTGAAACAAGGGACTAACTCAAGCAAGTTGATCCCGTGTCATTCTAATTTCATGAAAATTTGCGCATCATTTAGAATGACAAAGAGCTAACTCATAAAAAACATATTTTGAAAGGTAAAAATATGTATATTTCGATGTTTATAATAATGCTCATACAAATAGAAAAGAATTAAATTATTTTTATTAACATACTTAATTGAGATAATTATTTAAACAAAGTTGAATCTTTCATGCCGTCTCCTGAAAAATGGCTCAGATTGAGTTGGCCCCTTGTAATTTCCAAGGAGCGATATAATCTAGGACTTGGCATAGTTCACAATTGCTGTGCCATTAACCCTTTAAGGACGATTGGGTCACCCGTGACCCAAAAATGAAATTTTTCCTACGGCCTTCTAAAGCTGTATTTTGCTCTAAAAAGTTAGAAAAAATGATTTTATCTGACCCTCGATTTTTGACCTTCTCGTCCTTAAAGGGTTAAGCTTCAATGGTTCAACTAGCAATGGACCTATATTCCTGAATGAACCAGAAGTATTTCGGGCCTTCTTGATCCCGTTTCGACGCTGAAGTATCAGACCACCCAAATCTTGAAATTAATCTTCGTTGTAAACCTCTTTAACCAGATGAGATGCTTCACTTGATTTATTATTGAAGTTAAAGTGCAAAAGTACCACACCAAATTTTGATTTTTAGAAAAACAAATGTTTAGTATAGTAAGGTGCGGTAACTGTATCGTTTTCCGAAGAGTGCTACTTATACGCAGATTTTTGGAGTAATGAATTTATATTTTACTTGTTCGAAATCCATAGAATTATTCACTGCTTCATTCATAAACATAATATAAAAAAAATATTGAAAATATTAAAGAAAATTTATAAAATAATGATAATACTGAAATAAAAGTTAACGTTCATTAAATGGATCGCCTTTTCGCTAATTGGATCAAATGATCTTTTAATTGGATCACTCAATTTACAAGCATATTAAAACCAGAAAATAATTTTTATTACATTTTTAAAATCTTTATTGAATTATTTCATTTAACATTTAACATTTAATGAACAACAATTGGAGGAACAAGTTGGCCAGTAGCAGACCAACCCATTTAGAGCAAAATGTAAACAGCCAAAAATTCACTAATTTCTTTATAAAATATTTTTATTTCATGAAAATCGTTTTACTCACCTTGTAGGGGAATGATTGCACTTCACTTTTAATTAAACCTTTGGATTTAAAATACAACCGGCTGTCATTGGCGAAAATATCTTTGGAAGAAAGTTTTTTTTTATGACAGAACCCAGCTTAGCACAAGTTTGTAATTAGTCGATTAAACACACTTCTTTAATGGATAAAAATATTATTTTTGCTTTTTCACAAAGTTGAATAGTTATATTATGTTCCTGTAGTGACTATATTACGGAAATGAAAATGAAAATATTATTTTAAGTGGATTATCTAGTTAGCGTAGTCGTAAACGATCGACATAGCGAAGTGGTCAGATTAGCGCATTTAACAGTAGTATCTACCGAATTTAACGAATATCTACCGCTAGGGTTTAGCCCGCTACCTTTAAACGACTCAAGCTACGGACAACTCAATTTTATTGCTAGAACTCAAAAAGAGAGCAGTTATATAGTCGTCTTTTTTCAAATTGTCACCGTTCTGGAGTTAAACGGTAAGAGATATCGACTTCCAGTCTTCGATGACTCTCAATCAAATGGATCAACTTCATCTCTCAACAAGATTTCAACAAAATTTATCATTCATTGGTATTGTCAGAAAAATTATTTGGGCTATTTTTGTCCTTATTGTTCATAGAGGCAAAAAACATGCCAAATCAGACTCTGTCGGACTTTTCAAGGTTAGATGTAAGATGTTTTACGAATTTCGTTTATCGTTTTCATTTTTATTGTTGATTTTCGGTCCGTAAAAAGTGTCTCGTGCTTAAAGAGTTAAACGGTAAAATGTCGCTATCAAACTTTATGAATTTCTTAAAATATGCATGTAATATAATTTTCAGTGTTTAAATTTTAATTTTTTCCTCTTCTCCGAGAAAAATTTGTTGACTATCGGTAGGTTTAGTGTTAAAAAAAAATATATTGAAAAATTGAGTTTTTTTGAAGCTTAAGTCGTTCCAAGACAAGGTAGCGCGCTTTCCTTTACTGTAGGACTTATAAAGTTCAAGAAACCGATACCAGAGGCACTGTAGCCTCGAATGTTATAAAACTTTAAGGGAAGGTATCTCGAGAATCAGGACTGTGTTTTACATCCTCTCTTTTCCCTTTTATAGAGAATTTTGTTAGGAATGTTTTATTTATTTTTTAATTTTGTAGAAAAATTATTTAAACCGCTATTTAGGCATGAAAATCGGATAAGAGAAAGTGATAAGTTTTTTATTAAATATAGAGGAGTCATATTTATTGAGAAACATAGGAAAAATTTAGTCATTACGAAGCTTGCTTGGGATATTACGAAGCCTGAGTACTTTCCCCTTAATATTACAGGGCGACGCTGTTACCGTCCTAGTCTTTAGGCTTCAAAGTATCAATAATTACAGTTATTAATTAAATATTATTTTCAAAAACTAGTGCTCTGCTATTCTTAAAGGATTTAAGACTAGTTTAAGCATTATCAAGATGAGAATCATCTTGTGTAAATAGAATTTATCTTATCAAACTTGTTAAAGTACTCCTCAAACTTTTTAATTGAATTTTATCTATCACATTAAACATGTTCCAATCCCCAAACTCTCTATTCTGTTTATGATTTATTTATCAAATATTTAGTCTGATTAGTTCTATGCTGTTGCTCAATCTCCTGGCATATATATAGGGAGCTTTTTTTCACAATGTTCAACTCTGTTGCTTCCAATAAACACTGAAGCACTTTTCAATCTTCCCCAGACGATATTTACATATGCAATAATTTGGTCTAGAAGAGATAATATCGCGTGCTGTTTACTTGGGAGGAGGCCACATTTTGAGTTGTGTTTTCAATTTTATAAATGGCATCACTAAAATTTTCATACAAACACACATTTGTCTTGTCACGATGCTCAGTGTCGTTCTAATTTATGACCAGTTATAATTTTTGACAAATGAGTATTAAATAGTTCTGGGTGATTTTGGGTACTTTTGGCCTACGCTCCTAAAACTATTACTAGTCAAAGGACACGGGAATTTAGTTCACAAAATTAAAACTATTTCAGAGAATTTATTTGAAAAAAAAAACTAAGAGAGATGGCTTAAGGTTTAGGTGCTTTAGGGAAGAGGGGGATTTGTTAAAGAGGGTTCTTGCAGTAAGAAATTGTGTTTTAGGGGACGACAAAAGGAGGAGTTAATGGTGAGAATGTCTTGAGAAATTAGATGTTACACTGTGGGTAATTTATTAAGTTAAAACCGACACAGAAACATTGTCTACAATTTTCAAAAGCATAGAAATTGCATGCAAATTTTCTCTCTTCACAAACCCTCGACAATTGTTGTTTCCATTTAAAATGTTCCAAGTTGGAATGGAGGAAGTTTTGAATTGAAGAACAACATCTTTAACCTTCCTATTGGAGTGGGTATGAGATGAAAATAGATGTCTTATGAGAATAGTTTCTCTTGGGAATTTTTTTAATCTGTTTTTTCGGGAAGGTTTTGTAGCTTCGCACATACTGTAGCTTCGAACACTTCATACTTTTTCCCATATTCCTTTAATGATAGGTCAAATTCATTAAAGGAATGTAGGGAAAATATGAAGTGTTCGAAGCTAGCCAGAGAGTATACGAAGCTTCAAAGCTCTAGGGCAGACCTGTGCTCGTTAAAAGTCGTATAATATCAGAAATTTTATGTTGATAATTTTAATGGAAATTACAGCTAGCCATACTGGTAACACTAATCCCGCTCATTCACAGTGCTATTATAAATATTTTTGCGCCAAAAAGACATATAGAAAAAAATTGTCTTCTTGATATCTTTGTCGGAAGACGGATAGTGTTCACTACACTACACACCATTTTACTTGAATCTTGCAGAAATACAAAGAAATTAAATGCAAATATCACTTCAAATGGAAAGTTCTTAAATCGCGCGCAATTCAACTGTGAGAGAGAGTTAAAGACACAAATAACTCACTTGACACACGTCTGGCGGCGCTGCAGTTGCAAAAAATCTCTAAAATGCGACAAAATATTTTCTTATCTATTTTACCCTTATTAGCAGGTCGTGTCCCTTCTTGTAATATGTACTTTTGCATTCCTTATTAACCAAAATAGTGTTGTACAAAAGGGTTTTTCTCAAACTTATCCTGAATTATGGGACAGCTCAAAAGAATGTGAGTCTTCTAGCTCAAAATTTCATCCCAATGTTTTTGTTGTAATATCGGCAATTATTCACAATTAACCCGAATAACTGTATTCAACTAAATTATTAAATGGATTTTCTTTTGTGAAAATAACTTAACTCTAAGGAATTAAACAATTTTCACATTATAAAACGTCTCATTTTCTCTACGTGAATTTTCGCGGCATTTCAAATAATGCCAAATTCATTACAAATTGATTCTAAAAAAATGTCTTGCAAGGAAAACTTGTTCCAATATTTTGGTCAGTGTCCAAAAGTTTTTACCGTGTACTGCAAATGCAATCGGATCGAAAATTGCAAGACTTTTCCAAAAAATCCAAATTTAACCGAATCTGTTGTAAAATAGGTCTTCCAAAGTAATTAAACTCATTAATTCAAAAATTCAAGATGGTGATTTTTTTAGGTTTAGGTATGTTTGGACGAAATGTTCGCCTGAACCACCTCTAAAACATATCGAAATAAATAAAAAAATATGATTGGGAAGAGATGGAGAGGGGTGGGGAAAAAAACGTCTGTATATATATTTTTTTATTGAGAGTCATCGAAGTCCGAAAGTTGATATCTCTTACCGTTTAAGCTGCAAGGCGATGACAATTAGTTAAAAGAGGCGTTTATATAACTGATCTGACTTTGAGTTCGAGCAGTAATTCATTGAAAAAAATAATACACTATTTTGTAAAATTGTTTTACCACTCTCAATTTTTAGTAATTTACATATACCAGCGAGGTATAATTCCCTAAATATTCAAACAATAGATGTGAGTGCACAAAGAAAAAATAGAAACCAACGAGGTTGAATGTTTCAAATACAAAAATAATACAACGTACCTTGACATCCTAATGAAAAGGCTTTTCGTGTAAATTTTCAAAAGTGTAGATGATGGAAAAATACTGGGTGGAATATTTTGTTGTTGTTGTTGTTCAACCGGACTTTCCATGAGAGAGCATTGCGTTTTATTAGAAAATATGGAAGACTTTTTGGGCTGTTAGGAAAATAAATGAAAATATAGAGGAAGAGAAAAAAAAATGTTTCACTGAAAAGTTTTTCTTATGGAGAAAAATATTCATAATTTTTAAGTGGATGGAGATATATAAAGAAAAGAGATTTATTTAATTTCGTGTTTGGTGTTAAGGTTGCACAGGGGCAATTTCAGAGGAGAGACATGGAGGGAAAGCAAAGAAAAAAAGCGAAGCGTTAAATTAATTAAAAAATCGCGCGTGAGTATTTGTAACTTAATTCAATAATGCTGTGACCATCATAATAATGAAACATCTCATTCTCCATCTCTCAGCTTTTTTTTATCTACAATGCCTAGTTTGCTGAACAAACTATTGCTTCAAAAATTCTCCTCTAATTTGGTCACAGGCACGCAATATTACGTTAGAAATTTACGATATGGAGCTCTATCAAATGGAAATAAACTCCAGGCGGATGTACTGGGAGGGAAGTTTTGTTGAATCTACTAATTTATTGGTAAATGGTTTAATACAAAGATATGTCCTAATTCAAAACCATTTCCAGACGCTTTAACTTTGACAGAAGATTCAACACATTAAGTTGAAAAATTCGATGGTGAAAAGGTACACTTTTAATTTTTCTGAGAAATTAACAAAATTAAAATTTGTGAATATGAATGGATTTTCGCTTTATTTGGAGCAAAATTAACTAAATAATGAAACTGTGGTATAGAAAATATATAAATATAATAATTTAGTAATGTATTTATCGTGAAAACAGTGATGTTTCCATTTGGAGTAGCGAAAAATTTCCATTTTGAGCAGGTTTTGAATTAGCTTAATTTACCCTATAGATTTATTAGAGCAATTAGGCTAAAGATAGAAAAGTTAAATCACTTTATTAGTAACTCATTAAGGAAATCAATTTACAGAAATTAAAATGATCCTTTAAAATTTGTAACTGACCGACAAAGCTATCAGTTTTACTGAAATAAAAGAGATCGATAAAAAAAACTGCTAAAACTGCTCATTTATTAAGAAGTGATCGTTCAGAATATTAATAATTATATAAATTTTAAAGATCAAGATAAAGGAAATCGTTAAGAACATTGAAAAAAAACTTTTTCAATTCAACTGAACTGTTAGTAAATGATAAACAAAGTGACCAGTTTTTGCTGCAGTAAGAGATATCTCTACTGATTTATTACTAAACTGATCATAAAAGAGATTATCAAATGAAAAGTTTATAAAAATTTCCTCAATTCTGAATTACATCCTAAACTTCAGTAATTTAAATTAACTTTTCAGCTTTTACTAAGAAAAAACCTAAAAACTTAAAATAACTCTATGGTAGAAATGAATTAACTCGAAGAATATCGATGTAATTGTTACTCTTTGTCGTTGTAAATTTAAGTAAATAGAGTTGAAACAACTCTTCGTGCGAGTTGAATTAATTTGTCGGATATCGATGTAATTATTACTCTTTTTTGGTGTAAAATTGTATCTCGACTGAAGTATATGCTTAAGTGTTTTCGTTTTAACAATATACTTCAGTCAAAAAACTTTCCGTGTGAAGTTCATATGGAACATCAACTAGATATATGCCTAAGAGTGTTTCATGAAGTCATGTACGTGCATAATACGTGATATTTCGTTCGGAACATACGGAACTTGCTATTAAGAAAACAATGATAAAAAATGATAAAATAAAAAAAAAAACATAAAAATGCAAAACATATCCATTTTGGGATTTGAAAGAGTTATTTTAACTCTCTTTTATCATGTAAATTTTAGGAAATAAAAGTTAAAACAATTTTTCCGAATATTACACCTAAATACAAGTAAAATCAACTCTAAAATATAGTTAGTCGAAAATTACAACGAAAAAGAGTTAATTCAACATGGATTTGGGTAAGTTTTACTCGATTATTTTTCTGAGTGTAGGATTCAAGGAAATATTTATTTATTTAACATTTACAATGTCGTCCACCGACGTCTTAGCGTTGGTCACCAACCTTCATTTCAAAACTGTGAAAGAGCTTTTTTAGAAGTTGCAAGGGAAGTTTTCATAATTTGCTATAAGGTGCTTATAAGCATCAAAGTCCGAAGTGCAATATTTTCAATACCAATTGATCTTTTTTGAAACTCTCTCTTCAGAAGGATTGTCTAGAAACTTGACAAGCTGTTTATCCTCATTGCCTTTTCAAAAATTATTTCAATACTTTTAAAAATGAATTGATGTCTAGTGATGATTTTGACTGTAATTTTGGACACATTGCTTGTAATTTTGGACAGCAAGTCCTCCTCAATAGGATGCCCATTGTTCTCCATTTTAAAGCATCTATCTTACCAAGTCCTCTTCCTGTTTATGTAAGTGAGTCGTAGAATATCAAAAGAAGCCCAGAAATTTTCTGTATCATTCATTAAAGTGAGTTGACTTCGGTACTCCAAGTACGCACAGATTCGCGCATTCTCTGGCGTTTCCAGGAGCCTTTGAAGGCTTTTTTCACTACATTTCGTTCGTAGAGATGATGCTCCTTTGTTTCTCCAAACATTTATACAATCTAGTCATTATAAAAGCTAAAACTTCACGAAATTTCGAGAGAAAAACACCTGTGCAAAATAAGAAGTATCACCTCAGTGTGGTGAATCTCTGAGAAAATTGTCTATACAGTGCTGTCTCTCTATATGCACAGCTTTTGTGTCGGTTGCATTCAAAATCAATTTGTTTACATTTTGACAAAGTAATAAAGAAAATTATTTTCTTGGTAACAAATTTTTCTTGTTTTTAATTTTCTTAATTTTATTTTTTCTGTCTCATATTATATTTAAAATAACACGGGAAATTCTAGAACAATAAAAAAATGATAATTTATTAAAAGAACGAAAAACCGTTGGGAATTTCAAAAAAAGTTGTGCATATTCAGAGAGAGAACTGTCACACAAAGTATCCAAACTGTGCATATAGAGAGACAGCACTGTATTTCACATGAAAAAAGTAATTCACAAGGCAAATCTCACTTCAGGTCAAATGTACAAATCACCAATAACGTGAACTAACACAATTTTCAATGAATATTTAAAAATATGACTAAAAAAGATCGAGGAAAATTGTTAGTACTCCACCACAGCTAATTAAGATCTAATTTATCGTAAACAAATGCTCACACTGAAGTTTCAACACAGCAGTTTTACTCAAATCTTACTCAAAATTTAACGAATTTAGTGTTAAAGTCTTTCAAATATTGAAAGAAAATTCCATATTTTTAATCAATTTATTTTTAGTGTCCGATGTTATCCTCAAAGTGTCCAAATTTAGAAACTGTCCTAAATTATGAGCTCTTCCCCTAATAGAGATTACAAAAACAAACGGCAGGAAAAATAAACAAAATACGAAATTTCGGCTTCCAATTTGTTTAATGTTATTACCGAAGAATTCTTTAAAAATCACTAAAAATATAATGAATTAATTTGGAAATAAAAAATCTCTTGGAAAATACTTAATGTTGTCTGTGATAGCTGGCAACACTATTTTATTAGTTCCAATGCTCGCCGCTACGAGTGTCAAATAATATACTTCACATGTGTTTGGTAAGGGGTATTTTCCATGGGAACTACTTAAAAGTAAGATGTGAAAAATAAGGCTTAATTTAGGCCTTAATTTGTGCTTACCTGGTCACAATCGAACATACTTATTTAGAACAGTCTCAGAAGATTAGTTTGCTAGGATTTTCGGTAATTATTTTATCAAAATTTTAACAAAACATTTTTCAAAATCCAATTTGACAAATATCAGAAGGGATATTTTTCTTCTCAGTGTACCAATATGTTTTTTCTAATTGTAGTACACGTTTTTCTTTCCTGAAAGAACTGTACGCTGCCATTAATTTTCTTTTTATTGCAATACAAAATTGAAATGACATAGTTTTTTTTTTGATGATTAAGGGGACCATATTCGCATAATGTGTAGATGGGGCATTTTTTATTGGGGGCTTTGCCTCCTGAAATTTAACACAAAAGTGGCTATTGACATCTGCTTCCAAATGAATCTTCGGGCCAGGGAGATGTTTTAAAAGATAAAAATTAGTTGGTTTTTTTTTTACGATTTGTTCTAAACATTTGCGCAAAAGATCATTTTGTGGCAATAAACACCACACACGGAGAAACATATTTTTCCAACAGAGTCATTTGAACATATAACAAATAAGCTATTAAATATTAAATATATATTTTCAACGGAGTATGGGGCGTCTTTTTTGGCAAGATACAAAAAGTGTCTCAGAAGCGTGATTTTGCTATATTTCTTTTACTTTTTTATTCTTGTGAATTTAACCAATTTTCCCCCCAAAATGATCTTCAAGAGTCCAAAAAGAAAAAAAAAATCGTTCGACGATCTCTTGAGCTCTTTTTTTGCCGGTTTCGTACGTTTTGGAACATGCCAATGATCTTGAAATTGCTAAAGGTCAATGAATACTGCAATAGTCTTATTTTTTCTGTTTCACACTTTGACCATTGTTTTCTCGGTTTTTTTTGCATTTTTCTTCTTTTGTATTTTTGTCCAAAAAAAAATTGTGACTCATGTTAATTTCTTAGTTGCTTTTCTTTCCATTTTGGCTATTGAATGATGATTTATCGCATATCAATTTATTGATTCTTTTTTTTGACAATAAATATTGATACTCGTGTAATATTTTTTGTACCATCTCTTAGCACCATATAAAATTGCTAATTATTTATTGAAAATGTATTAAATATTGATTTTTTAGCACCACACCGTGAAATTAATCTTGTTACAACCGGAATTTAGCATCCTGAAATGGTGGTATGATATGCTATGAATATATTCATTAAAATTTCCTTGACCTCGGCGGAAAAACATCTTAGGATGTTGCTCCTATTTGGTTTTTTTTTACTGCTTCATCTCCTCCTGGACATTGACTCTTATTGGAGATACCAGAGACAATCTCTAAGGATGGTTAAATCCGTTTAACGACTTAATAAATTCATCGGAAATTTATAGGTGTCATAAATTAAAATAATAAATCTGTTGGGAGGAAAATAAGGAGATGCTCGTAGACTGAGTAGGTGTTAGATGTAGATTTAAGATTAATTGTATCATCCTATGGATCGTCTGGAAAAGTTATTTTATTCTCAAAATAAAAGAGAAAAAGATAATATTTCGTTTTAATGGGTTTTATCTGTCAATTTCGTTGATAAATTTTTACTGACAGTTCGTTAATTCAAATATTTGAAAATTAGTTTGACAATGCTGACAGTTTATCCCAGCGAGCACAGTCAGCTGAATAAAAACCAGTATTTTCAGAATATTTTTTGCTGAATTGGTTAGCTGACCTGTCAGCAGCTCTCAATCAAAAATGCTGACAATGGAAATGGCACTGATCAGTGCGGCGGATGATAGCAGAACTTTTCTTCGTCTTCTTCGTTTTTGAATTTATTCCCTGGGTTTTTTTCAAGATTTACTGAATTTATAATTCCGAAATATCTAAAATTCTCGAGAATTCCTATAAATTTCTTTGAACATTAATTTAATTGTTGTAGAAGATTGAAGTAAGATTAGCAGAGTACAACTAAAAGTTTACATGGAATCCGAAAGGAAGACACCATGATATCACAGTGGAGGAATCCATGCTTATTTGCTGACATGGAGTCATTTTGGAGATATGTTTTCAGCTGAGTTGAAATCGATTAGAATTTGGTGTTCGCTGGGACGTCATACCCCAGCGAGCACAGTTAGCAGAATAAAATAGGATTTTCAGCATTTTTTTGCTGAATCGGTTTGCTGGCCAATCAGCAGCTCACGAACAAAAAGTGCTAAGCAAATACATGAAAATGGCACTGTTTATCGCTCGCAGTGGATGATGGCAGAACTAAATACTGCCGGTAGATGGCGCCGGGAAGCATTTAGCAGCAAATTTTCTCTTTCATTTTTTTTTCTTTTTCTCTCAAAATGTCAAAATGGACTTGGAATTTCCTCTGAAATTATTTATCAACTTGGGGGATATTATAATCACAATTTTTATTACTTATATTATTATAGGAATTATGCTGCGGTATGCTGTCTATAGAGAATGGTCAAATAGGAGTATTAAACATATTCCCGACGAAAAATTATGCATTTTTTTTAGTGAATTGCGTCATTATTTTCTTGAGAAAAAAAATTATTTTATTCTGAGGAAATATTCAGTCAGGGGTTATAAAATTATTCATTATTTATGAAAAATATGTTTTTTCTTTTTATTTTCCTCAATTTTTGCAATTAATTATTTGCATTTTTCCTGAAATAGCCATCGATGTATTATGCTCACATTCGTTCACAACTATTGTAATTGATCGCGAAACTGGATTTTTTACATATTTAACTTATTTATGGTAAATAAAGTTGCAGAAGCATTAAAAATCGTTTTAAAATATGTGGCTCCCCTACTTAGTAAATTCAATGATGGTTTTAAAAATACTACAAAAAATTCTATTAGAAAAATTTTTATTAGACCAAATGCTGGTATTGGTATAATAAAACATTTTTGGATTATAAATTTTCTGAAGCGCATTTTTGTGCAAAAAAATTACTTTTATTATCGCGGTATAATAGCAAATTAACAAATTATTGTTTTTCTTAATACTGCACGTATTTTTTTAAATAAAAAATTTATTCGATTTGTTAATATATTTTTTTTAAATTAAAATGATACGTGTTAATATTTTTTAAAAGAGAGATTTTAAATACCTTTAAAGTTAGGAAAATATGCCAATTAATTGGAAATCATTTTGCGTCGACTGTACCACTAAATGAAATAGGCTCTAAATTTCATATGTTATTAGTCTTTTAGTATTTAAATGAGTTACCGAAGTTTTTTCAATATTTCTCGATTTTAGGATTCATGAAATGTTAAAATATCTTGAAAATTCCCAAGAATTTCTTTGGTTATTAATTTTCTGAAATAAGCGGACAAGAATTCTTGGCAATGCAATTTTAATTTAGGTGTATTATATTTTTTTTTGTAAATGGATTCATAATATTTATTTATTTTTTTTATAAAATTAAACAATACAAAAATTATATTGGTCAGAAAAGGTTGAAGAGTACATAGTAACTATTCAAAATATACTATAAATAATATTTTTTAAAATTTTTGCTATTTTTTTTTTGCTTTATTTTTTATTGTGAAATGTGGTTATTGTAAGAATCATGAAATTGTAATAATGGAAAGGGTTTACATTTAGCTTCTACTCAATCCCGGCGACCTCAGCAAAGACAAAAACCAAATTCATTAAAGTCTCTCACTCGAATGGGGAAAAAGACTAACTTTGACTAATCGCCGCTGCGATCGCTAGCGTCACTTCAAGGTTAGCAGAACTCAGCTGAAAATATATATATTTTTTCAGCTGATTTGAAAAGGCTTAGTATTTTGGTGCTCGCTGGGTTCTGTCATAATTTAAATATTCAAAATGTAACGGAATTATTTAACTTCCCTTTTTTCGTAATATATAACGAACAAACTGTACAAAATAAATCAAAATCATTTCTATTTACTTCTTAGATTTTCCAAAATCTATTTATTAATAGTGTTTTTGTGCTTCAACTCTGTCATTTGGACAATATTCTGCGATATATCGTGTTTCATTAGGCGACAAAGAGCAACAATTGCGAAGAAGAGTAGGATGTTTTGAAGAGGAATTGTTAGATAAAATCATTAAATGGCTTTTATGTGACAATTTTTATGGTTTCTAATGCTTGTTTTCTGTCATCATATACGTTTCTTTAATTTTATTTTTAGGTGGTTACACACCGCCTCAAACAAAACAACAATCACTGCTACCAAAAATTTTCTTTTTGTTGTCTCTCTAAAGGATGAAATTATACCTAGTTTACAGCAGTAAGAGCAAAAGAAAAATGTTAATCAACTGAATGAGGTCTTTGAGGAAGGAAAAACAAAGTTATAATAAAAAAAACACGATAGGAAAGGGAGAAATAAAAATTTTTCCTTTTGCTGTTTTTTTTATGTAGAGAAATATTTTCTCAAATTCTTTAATACTTTTTTTTTACCTTTTCTGTGGTGGTTCTATGGCCAAGTATTACAACTTATTTTTATCCAACATCCTCACAGAAAGTTACTTGTGGCCCTTTTCTTCTTATGCCAAAGGCATTACAATCTTTTCTTGGGATATTATTCTAGTGAAATGAAGTGAATCGTTGGTTCTTTTTTTTATATCTTTCTCTTCTTTTTTTTTATTTATTGTATTCACCTTTGGCGTATTTGCAATAAATAAGGAAGTACTTATCCCACGATTTTCTGCGCCACAATTCCTCTTCTTCTATCTTCGTCACACTTTCCGTATATTCATAAGTTTTTGTGTACTTTTGCCATGTTCATTTAATCAAAATTATGGAAATAATAAATCCCGGATGAAAATTACAAAAGTCACGTTACCATCATCGACCAGCAGAAATTGTTCAGAGTTGGTGGACTAAATTGGCTGAAGGTATGGTGGAATTGATGAGGGTCGAGGGAAAGTGGCGGTAAAAATATTGTTTGTTCTTTTGGAACATGGAAATGTGGATAAAATAAGTGGAAATGTCGAATATTTTTCTTTGACTCGTACCATAAAATGGCTCATTGAGAGAGATAGTAGCATTAATTCTGAATTACTTTTTTTTTTAATGACCCAAAATCTTCATTTCTGATGAAAATATTCAAAAATTTACATAAATATTGAAAAATGACAACATTTTTTTGCAATTTATTTTATTTAAATATTTATTATTTATATTTATTTAAAATATTAATTTTATTTTTTTTAGTACTGCGAAAACAGTCTAGACAGTAACCAACACGAAGAAAAGTCGATAAGGCAGAAGCACTTTAGAACAGTAAAGTGCTAAAAAAAATTTTACAAGAAAGATTTCCTCTTTAATTTTTTATTGGAATAGTAGAAAATTGGTGCTGTTCCATTGAAGAACAATCAGGATTTCTTTTTAGCACTTTACTATTCTCAATTTACTTGTTAAGCACTTTACTGTTTTCTTTAATCCTCAGTCCGTGTTCTAAAACCGCTAAAAAGTTATCACAGGAATCAAAACATAAAAAGTCGATTATGTAGGCTTGAGAACAGTAAAAAAAAATCCTGTTTATTTTTCCTTGGAGTAGCATCATTATTGTACCAATTATTGCATCCAATAAAACATTGTGCTAATCAATGAAAAATTAAAATAGGAAATCTTTACCTTAAACTTTGTTTTAGCACTTTACTGTTCTCAAGTGCTTCTGCACTATCGACTTTTCTTTGTCTTGATTCATGTCATGACTGTTTTCCTTAATCCTCCGTCCGTCTTCTAAAACCGCTTAAAAGTCATGACAGGAATCAACACACAGAAAGTCGATTATGTAGAAGCACTTGAAAACAGTGATGTGCTAAAAAAATCTGATTATTTTTCATTGGAGTAGCAGTAGCACCATTATTGTGCTATTACAATAAAAAATTATGCTACTTTAACAAAAAAAAAATGAGAAGGAGAAATCTTTGTCCTAAACATGTTTTAGGACATCGCTGTTCCTAAATGCTTCTTCATTATCAACTTTTCTTTCTGTTAGTTCATGTCACGACTGTTTGGTGATTTAGAACATGGCAGTTTCGTGTTCGTTTTTTAATAAATGATTTTTTTTATTTGAAAATTAATAATGCTGCTATTTCAAAGACAAAGAAACATGTTTTTTTTTAGTACTCTACTGTTTCCAAGAACTTATGTATTATCGACTTTTCTTCGTATTGGTTCCTGTCTTGTGTGTTCTCATAGTCCTCGCTGTGTTCTAAAACCGCAAAATAGTCGTCACAGGAACTAATACAAAAAATGTCGATAATGCAGAAGAACTTGAGAACAGTAAAGTACTAAAAAATGTTAATTTTTTAGCTTCATCACTGAATGGAATATGAGCATATTCTGAAAATTATTTTTCATTAATTTTGACGTGAATTAAGTATCTCAATATTTTTCAATTTGCCTAATTAATTTTGAAAGGATTGTCACCCAAAAAACTGTTTTGATTGCAGTACTAAATTCTCAATATCCGAAATGTCTAAATTAAATCCAAATGAAAATGAGCAAGAAGCATTTCAAAATAAAATTTAAAAAAGCAAATTGGTGAAAATTTGCTGACACTGGTAATCCTTATTTTCTGTCGGAAGAAAGCTCGCTAGATGGCGGTGGCCACTGTTCCTAATTTAAAATTATCATGGTTTCATTGGCAGAATTTGATCGAACTGAACAAAATTGAAAGTTGACAGTTTTATGTCTTTATGGCAGTCTTATGTCTTTAATTTTGGCACACATTTTAGATCAGGAAATTTTCATGAAATCAAAATTCACATTTCTTTCTCTTTCAATCGTTTTGTATGTGTCTGTCGTATTCTTTTGAACTCTTTTTCATCTTTTTTAAACATTATGCCTCTGGCACACCTTTTAGATCAGAAAAATTTCATCAAGTCGCAATTCGCATCCCTTTCTTTCTCAAACGTTTCCGATATGTCTTTCCTATTCTTTCGCACCTCAAATTAGATTGAACTAAATTGAATTTAGTGTGATGTTCAAAAGAAGAACAAAAATGAATAAAAGTGGAATAGACTTATGCAAAAGCACTGAAAAAAGAAAGGGACGCGAATTTTGATTTCTTGAAATTTTTTCTGATCTAAAAGGTGTGCTGAAGCCATTACAAATAAATTCGATTTAGTTTTAGAAAGACCGGGATGCACATTTTGATTGCATGAAATTTTCCCGATCTAAATTGATAATTATAATGGCTCTGGCATAATTTTCAGATCAGGAAAATTTCATGAAATCAAAATCCATATCTCTTTTTTTCTCAAAGGTTTTGCATTAGTTTTTCGGACTCCAAATTCGGTTGAGCGAAATTTAATTTATTATGATGTTCAAAGGAAGAAGAAGAGTCCGAAAGAATTTGATAGTGATATGCAAAACGTTTAAGAGAGAAAGGGATGTGAATTTCGATTAGGGGAAAGTGCCCATGCTTTGCACGGTCCCAAGCTTTATAATGACTAAATTGTTCCAATGTTTTTCAAAAAATATGACTCATCGAACCTATATTTAAGAATTAGAGGACAGTGACCGGTTTTAGAAATATAATATATTGCAGAGTTGCATTTATTAAAAAATGTGGGAAAAAATTAGTCAATATGAAGCTTGAGACCGTTCAAAGCATGAGCACTTTCCCGTACATAAAATTTTCCTGATCTAAAAGGTGTGCCAGAGTCATAACGTTTTGAATGTCGCTATTTCACTTTTTGTCACTCTTCTTCTTCTTCTTCTTCTTTTGAACATCACAACAAATTCAATTTAGTTCGATCTAATTCTGATTGGATATATACGAAACTTTTGTGAAAGGGATGTGAATTTTGATTTCATGACATTTTCTTAATCTAATGGCTCCTCCACAGCTTTTAGATCAGGAAAAAATCACTATTTTTTCACAAATGTTTTTAAATTGAAAAAATTTTTCAATTTACCGTGCCAATAAATTACAAAAAAAAATAAACCTACTTTTTTCTTCAAAATAGCCCACGTTCCTATTCAATGAGCGATGATGAAAAAGATGATGAAAATTTTGTGAGAAAAATAATGGCTCAAAAAGGCCAGAATTGTTCGTTCAGCAAGCGGAAAAAATCGCGCGTGTGTGACCAAGTGGCATTAAATGGTCAAATAACAAAGTCTTAGATGTCTCATTTATTTACAATATTATTATTATTATTATATTTTCCGTCATGTTTATTTTTTTTTCTTCTTAAAGTTTGATGTGTGGGGAATTTGAGATTATGACCTCTTTCATCTTTTATATCTCTCACTCATAAATGTATGAATTTCCTGTTTTTCCACTGTTTTTATTATCTCATTATTGTTGTCTTTCCTCTTTCTGCCCTCGTTTTTTTTCAATATATTTTTTTTAATAAATTCTTTGTAAAAGAAAAAAAGGGTTGTACTTGACAATTCAATGCCCTTTTCTGCCAAGGAAGTAACGTTTAGGACAAGTTCCAATTGAATCATTGTAATTTTTCATCGTACCAAAGTTACTCCCTAAAGTGTCACGATAAATTGATTGGATTGTTTACTGTATCGTTCTCCTCTGCAAATTCCACTAACTTCACATAAGTGCAACATTGTTGATGGTATGTAATTTACCGCAGTTACCTTCTTCGTTTTTCCTCCGCATGGGAGTAATTTAGATCCAACAATGTGCGGGGGGTTTAGGGCAAAGTGAATTAAAGCGAAACATTTTTGCATGTGCCGTTGATGATTCCCGACGCCAGAACTTAGCCAAGCGGGGCGATAACGGCGGGGTGGGTGAGAAGGAATATTTGATTTGGTCTAGCGAATTGTGGCGGGAAATATACAACAGTTCAAGAATCACTATAATACCAATATTTACCTCAATACTGCAATTTCTTGCCTATTTTGTTTATCCACACACTAAACACTTTTTGGTTCTATTACTGTTTTTGATCTAGAAAATCGGTAAATTCAAATATTTGAATACATGTCACATACAATCCTGTCAGTATGACGTTTGTCAAAATGTGTGATAAATGACAGAATTCTTTTGAAATATTTTATACAGCCCCATATTTTATACAGCCCCATATAGTACTTAATATTTGTACAGGGACATGAACTTATAAATAAATAAATAAATAAATGAATAATATATTTAAAACTTCTTGACAGTTGATCGGTTTTCAACTTCCAGGACATTTAATTTAAAGTAGAATTTAATCTTATGAAAATTCATTTATTTTTCAAAATATCGTTAGAATTGAAAGGTGAGAAATGTCATTCATAGCCCTATAGGGGAATGTAGGCAGCCTTCGCACATTTTTTCGTGCTTTATATTCAGGACTTTTTTCTGACTAAACTGTGAAATGGGCAGTGAATTGCACTACACCAAAAAGTTGTCTGATCTTTTAGGTTTCTATGCATGCCTAGTTCACTATCACAGAATTGTTGGTTTTTCCTGGACAGGCAAATGAAAAAAAATTTGACGTTTGGGTTCGTCGTTGCTTTTTTCCTGGAAATAAATTTTATCTACAATTAAAAATTATTTCCCGATTGTAATACTGTACCCCCGTGAACCCGCGGAAACTATCAGTGCACTAAAAGAAGATGTTTAAAACACCTTTTTTCACATTTTCTGGAGCACTGTTTTTTCTTCCAAATGAATATCGAAAAAACGACTATGAACATGTTCAAACGGGTCACACTGTCAATAACCGTCATCTCATGGAGATGGGAAGGAGACTATACGCCTGTCGAAGAGGAAATGATCACGAATGTCTCACTGTGGCTTATGAAGCTTTAGCGAGGTTATGATTTTCAAGCTGGAGTTGTCTGATGGATGTGCGAAAGTTCACACATTCAGTGTTTGAAACCACACACAGTGTAGTACTTGCGAATTTTCCGCCACCGATGCAAAAGGTTATTACGTAAATATCATCTCAAGTATACTCTTCATCGACTGTGTAAGTGACTTTTTTTAGAAATGAGTGTAACTATGAGAAATCAAATGAAATGTGTGCCATCAAAATTACCTATTTTGTGTCAATTTTCTATTTGTGATCCTAGCACCTAGGAAAGAAGGGCTTGGCTGCCTATTTTTACAATGAAGATAAGGTTCACAAATACTTAACTTATGGCTAAGAAATGCGGAACTAACTCTTTGCAAATAAAGAGAAAGTTCGCATCGTTCGAAAGCTCACACGTGCGAAGCCTACCTACACTCCCCTAACGTTCAAATTTTGCAAGATACTTACTTCTATACTTCTTTGTTTCAAATTTCCTGCAAAGAATCATGGGTCAAATCTGTTAGAGTATAGAAAAAATTAGTTGTCCGAAGGTACCGCGCTTTGTTCTACTCTTATTTTATATTTTAAAAAAAATGATAACCCGGGTATTTAAATTTCAAATATTAGGTGAGATTCTTCACAATGTCACCTACTATAATCCTAACAAAATTTCATGTCCTCCGACATGAAGTTCATAAAACTACCGCTAGGGGCACTATCATTAAAAGGAATTTTTTTTTTTAATCTAAGTTAAATAACTCAAAAATTCCTTTGTGCATCGAGCTGAAATTTTAGTATGTTGTAGTCCTTGATTATACCTATCAAACAAAATAATACTTAAGTCGATCGATAACCCCTGACCCGAGCTATAAGGCGTCAAAGTTCGAAAATTTACCGACCTCTATCTCCTGTACTAATGAACATTTTGATCTAAATTTTGGGTTTTTGGTTTCGTCTCGATGAGCACTTTCAGATGGAAGTTCAAAAACTCACCACAGGTGGCGCTGCGATAGCGTCAAAATTCATCAAAATTCAAACTCATTTTTCTCAAAAACTCCTTTGTGCAAGTTAATCAAATTTTACAGTGTTGAAGTCTAGATTATGAGGTTTACAAAAAATGGCGTAAGTGCGCTGTGGTTACAATAGAACCGGAGATATGAGGGGCAGGGTTGGGTGAATTTTTTACATTTTACATCATTTTTTACATAGTAAAAAAAATCCCTTAACATGTGCTACATTTTTAACATGTAAAGTTAAAATGTAGAAAATGTAAAATTTATTGATACTCATCAAATATCAAGTTCAATTTTATTTTTTATTTTTTACTCAATCAAAGATTTGGCTGTTACCAGTAAAATAAAAAGCTCGTCGTCTAAAATGCATGATGTAATTTACTGGCAATATCAATTTAATTTCTACTACCCGTTTGAACCAATATAATAGTAACCATCTAAACGATTAATAATTTTTGGACTTCTATATCTACACCCTCAGGGAATTTTCCAATTGTTCCGTGCTTTCTGCTAATCATAAATATTGGAAAAATCATTGAAATTAAGATTTATTTCCTACTCTCTTCATAACGATAATTTTTTGGGGGGATTTTGCTATATACCTTGTCCAGGACGTCGTATTCCAGAAAACAATGTTCATGGAGAGAATCAGTGTCTCCTTGCTAACACTGATTCTGTCGTAATGAATGTTTCTGTGATAATATTCTAAAAACCATCGTGCTTTATTATTAAAATGAGACTAACGTATTAAACAAAAATTCACAACGAAATTACGATATTGTATCTATTTTTAATAAAATCTGCACAGAATCCGAGTAAAAACAATCTAAATTGTTTAACATTTCGTTCGAAAACTGAAGATTTTATATTCAATTTTAACCATTTTGTTCTGAAACTGTGCGCTCTTTATTTTCACTTTTAATCTTTTCGTGTTAAAGCTATGGGTGTATTGCATACAAGTAAAATCATTTTAAGCTTGAGTTGTGCAGGATTTGAACATAATATTAACCAGTTTATGCTGAACCAGTGCCAGTTCTGTGACAACCTCTTTTTAAACTTAAGCTGTGCGGGTTTTATGCAAAATTATGATTGTTTTTACTGAAGATTGATTTAAAAATATATTTTTTGACTTTGTTCTTTGCGTAATGTGTTTAACCCCTTTGTATTAAGTACATAAAATCCTTCATTTTTCCTGCACCTTTGGAGTTTTTAATGGCTTCTTAAATATACAAAAAAAACAGCTAAATAATTCTTCATCAACTTTTCTATTTGAAACACTTTCCTTTAGCTCTAATTTCTGATTAAATGATGATAAAAAATATAGAAAATATATCACTGTATTATATTTGCATTGCAATTATTGCAAATATACCAAATTTCAAGTTCTTTTACGTATCATTATATCAAAGTCTCTTAAAAATAATCTATATAATAATCTTTTGGTTTAAATACAAAATTTGTATAATTTCACGAATTTGATTGAATGGCGTCCCCGAACTTCAGGTCTAAATCGAATTTGCATGAATTCCGAGTTAGCTCACGTTAAGAATCTCACCTACAGAAGTCGGTTAGGATTATCTGTCAATTTTAATTCTAACAGATATAGTCATTATGTTAGTTGGCAGATAAATCAAACAGATGAGTTAACAATTTCAAATATCATACAATCAAATCACTGTCATAATGACAGAAGATCATTATCTGTCATCTGTCACTGTTTAATCTTTTTTAAATTTGAAATCTACCTGAGAAATTTGTCTTCAATCCGACTGGTGAAGTGAAGGGTATTGATTACACCTTGAGAACACAGGTGTGTATATCTTTCGTGCAGTGCATGAGAACGGGAAATCAGTCCTCTAATCATTGTGCATTGAAAGGTGGTTTTTGTACATGTATGCAGATGCTCCAAGTGTATTTAAAGAATGATTGTGGTTCTGACATGGGCGCCAGTACCTTGTGTTCTCCACATTGGAAAATTCTTGGGTTCAGTGCACTTGAAAATGTGCAAAAATCAGAGATGTGTAGCATGACGAAAGAAATTTTATAAGTTGTTGTTAATTTTAAAGGTATAGTGGATGATATGATTTTCTACGCAAATTGGAAAATATTTTTAAAAAATCTAGGAAAGAAAAAGAGTCATAATACTGCGTAGAGCGGTAAAGAGAAGGAAAATATTCCTGTTTTTTTATATCTTGTATATCCGTCAACCTCTTCCCTGACCTTTCGACCCAGAATGGAAGAAAAGTTGAGAAGTTCAAGTTTGTTTTTCATGCCTTCGTGTGGGGGCTGTTTTTATTCTCAACTCATGGTAGAGCGTTTTTTGAATTTTCACCCACTCCTGACCTTTATTCCTGGTATTTTCCTCAATTTCCCAAGCTACAATCAAAAACCCGTGCTCCAAGATATTTTAGCGTGGATAAGGAAAGTTCTATTGATCACGGAAAATTCCAAAGAGAATCCACCCCAAAAATTTGTAAAGAAGGTCTTTTAGACGCGGAAAAAGATCCAGAAAAAAAAACAGAGACTGCATAAACATAAACATAAACACGATTGCATACAAGAACAACCCATAAAACTATCTCCGTGGTGGAAGATGAGAGTAAAAGAGAGAATAAGGCAGCTTTTTGCCTCCCAAACACAAACCAATGTGCAATAAGCTGGGTTTTATGAATGAATTTGAAGAGCGCGGGAGTTTTTTTTTTACATCAATTTGCATATCACACACGAGAAATGGCAGAACGCGAGATTTCAGCGCAGTTTTAAGTCATGTAGTGGTAAATTACGCCAAAGGTGTAAATAATTCGGAATCACACGAGTAATTTACGTGTCGTAACAAATTATACTACTACGATTAGTCAAAGGATAAGAATCCTACTTATAAAACAAGTATAACGGTTGCAGTTCTAGAACAAAAGTTATGTAATAAAAGATTTCTACGAAAATTAGGCAAGTTTATTAATTTTGAGGTTATGATTAGAAGGTTTCCGCAACACAGGAGCCACTAGTGTCACTCTAATGAAGGACAAATACTCTGTGAATGCTTATAACCTCTGAGTTTGGGGCATAAAGTGGAAAAATGGACGATTTTTACTGATGTTTATAAGTTTTATTTTTGAGGTTATAAATGTTGAGATACTTTGTTTTTTCCATTTTGTTTTGTTATACTTTTGTTTTTCCCAGTTTGTCTTTGGAAATCTTGTCTTTCATATATTTTAAACAAGTATATTTTATTAAATAAAATGATATTACAATGATGTTTTTTGCAGTTTTTAGTTTCGTCCTTTGGGGCAAAGGGAAATTTTCTGTGTTTTGGGAAATTTTTAGTTTAGTCCTTTGGGGCAAAGGGAAATTTTCTGTGTTTTGGGAAATTTTTAGTTTTGTCATTTTGGGCAATGGGAAATTTTCTGTTTTTTGGAAATTTTTTGTTTCGTCCTTTGGGGCAAAGGGAAATTTTCTGTGTTTCGGGAAATTTTTAGATTAGTCCTTTGGGGCAAAGTTCTACACAGTTTCCCGAAACATCGTGTAGAATAAAAATTGCAAGAGATAAGACAGGTCTTTTCCATTCACCACTTTTTGAGGTTATATTTAGACAGGCTTCAGACTAGAGACTTAAGGCTGAGAATTAGCGCTTTATTTAATCATAATCTGAAAGGATCGGATTGTGACTAAGCCCAAAAAATTGAAGACTTAACTAAGTCCTCGTTGAAACGATGGTTTAGTGCAGAGGTGAGCAAGAACCGTTTGAAACCGAACAAACGTCAAATGAAAATAGTACGTCAATGGTTAAAACGCTACCAGCACAAACTTATTTTGACGTTTATTCGGTTTCAACGGTTCCTGCTTACTCTTGGTTTAGTACTTTGTTAATGACTTATCGTGTATTCTGTAAGGAGATTCTGTAACAGTATGACAATGTCATATGACAAATTTAACTTTTTTGTGTGGCAAATTAGAAAGAGCTAATCGTAAATCCGATTATGAGTTACTAAAAGCTTCATACACCTCCTTCAAATGGCCAATCGATACACCCTGGGCTTTAATATTATCCTGCTCCTGATTTTACTACAAAAGATTTGTCATACGACATTGTCATACTGTTACAGAATTTCTCTACAGGTCGCGTTTTATGATGTTTTAAACGACAAACTGACTTAACGAAAAACACAAAATGAAATTTCTCCACGATACTAGAAAGAAAAATAATTTTGCGCATAAAGGTTTGAGAACGCATTTTATTTATGTATCCGGAATATGCCGGAAATCCAGAATCTAACGATTAAGTCTCAATTGAGTGGCATGAGTTTCATACCTGAATCCGACCATAGAATAGTCCCACGACTGTGACTCCATCAGTCTTGTTCCTTGATTTAAGAAACATAAAATGCTCTACAGAGTCTAAATTTCTTAGTTCAAAAATAAATCAAAAAGACAATAAAAATTTGTCATTTGTTTGGCATGATTGAGGTTATGTTCTGATTGTTTTATGCTATTGTGGTTTCACCAGTCCTGTGACAATTTTAAATGTTTTACAAACTCTTTTCTTAAATCAAGAATGATCAAAACTGGACAATTATAATTGAAATTGAGGAAGTTTGAAAATGTTTGAGGTTAGGTTTACAAATTTTATGTAACTGTGGCGCCACTGTAGTCATTATAGCATAGTTCTATTTATCATACACATTTAATATTAGTTTTTGGAAGAAACACTATTCGAATTTAGAAGTTGAAGATGATTTATCATTTTTTTGAGGTTATCTTCAGAATTTGGGGTCAATGATCAAGTGGTAGAGCACTCGTTCTATGATGCAGGTGTCCCGGATTCAATTTCCCTTTAGGTCACCAAGAATTTTTCAGCCATCTTTTGAGGTTATGTTCAGAATTTTCAGCAACTGCAGCGCTACTACTCCGTTTGCGACTTTCTATCTTAACGATCATTTTGTGTTTTTATTTACCCAAGCCAATGTGTAATTTAATAGCACAGTTTAATCCAGAATATCAATGTGGAATACAAGAAGGGATAGAATTGGTCTTTTTCTTCAATTCTTTTTTAATATAGTCTTCTGACTTTAGTTCCCGTGACGGCAAGATCAGAATTTCGCAGAGTGTCAATGGCTCAAAGGAGGATCTTTTGCACTCAAATGGCCTCTTTAGTCCATCTTCGGCGTCTCTGTGAATTACCATTGATGTCAGGGGATGGGAAAGATTATGATTTACACACCCGTCATTCATTCGCAGTTTTCGAGACGATGGGGTCTGTTTTTTATTTTGAAATTTATGATTGAATGCGTCGAAGAGACAGACCATGGCGTTGAATGGGGAAGCTCGTTAGACCGAATGGCAAGAAGTTCGCGCCACATTTTTCCCGCTCATTCTCCTTTTCTTAATTTATACTAGACGCTAACACTCTCTTGCCACTAAAGCCGCCGTATGTACATTTTTATTATGACTATTTTTATTACAAAGTGTGTATGGGAGCGTGGAGAATTGGCGCGATGGATGTTACTTCATTCTTGGTTCTGCTCTTGCCTTCCTTCCACTCTATGAATTTGAAAACAAGACACAAAACACAAACAAGGCGTCTCATGACTTGTCTCATTGAGTTCTCACGTGCATGATGAAGTATTAAGAAGCACAACTCGGTAAATAAAACTTAAACTGGATAGGTTAACCTTGCCCTGAGAGTAAATGTGTGCAGTTTGTTGTTTTTTTTCTTCTTTTTAAAGTTCACTTGTGTTTCTACTTCCGTTTGACGGCTGTCATTTGATGAATGACAGGAAATTTGACGTTTGGAGGATTTGAAAATTTTAGTTATCGTAACGGAAAAAGGAAACTTAACTTTGGTACTAATAATCAAGTCCTGCTAGTCATGACTAGTAGCTTTAGTCTGCAGTTTATTTCTTGATCAGAATCATGTTTAATGGAATTCTGTAACAGTATGACAATGTCATATGACAAAGTTAGAATTTTTTATGTGGTAAATTCGCCAAAACTTCGAAAATGTAACTCGTGTCAACAATTAAGAGGTTCAAAGAGGTGCTTACAATGACCATTCGATACTCAACGGCCTTTAATATCGTCCTTCTGGGGAATTCTGTAGCAGTATGACAAAGTCATATGACAAATTTCAACATTTTTATTGAGTAAATTCTAGAAAACCTTTCAAAAATGCAATTCGTATCAATCACTCATAGTTTAATAGAGCTCTTTTCATTGCACATTCAATTGGTCACTGTCTCTTAATACTGTTCTACTTCTGAAATTTACCATAAAAGAAACCAAGAAAACCAAGAAAATCTGCAGATTCTCGGCAGAATTTCTCCCCAGAAAATCTGCATAACCTCCATTACTTCACAAAAATAGTGTTGATTAATGAAGAAACTATAGAAGTTATAAAGAAAATGGTATGCTCTGCTTAACAAGCATTACCGAGTACACATTTTAGATAATTAAAAAAAAATGCGAGCAAAAAATACTAATTTCTTAAAAATCGCCAATCGAATGATACAAAAACACGAAATTTTGGTCGACACTCTGTTTAAAGTTTTCACTTCACTATTCTCTACTTAGAACACGGCGTCGCAGAATTCTTTATTTTATATAAACACTGTGAAATCACCAAGAGAATCACTCTATTGATTTTTGCAATAAACTTCAGTGAAAAATATTCCATCTTTTCAGACACAGCTGTCTGGAAAGTCTGGAATGTAGAAAAATCTACAGAAAATCGGCAAAATATCTACAGAAATTCGTCAGAGTATGCACCAGGGTTCGTCAGAAAATCTCCAAACATTTCTGAGGAATTTTGTCCCAAGCCCAAATAAAATTCGTAGGAATATCTACAGATTTCTCGGCAGATTTTCGGCAGAGGTGTAGATATTTTCTGCAGAAAACTTAAAGATATCTGACGAAATTATTTGACGGGTACTGAACGAGATAATATGTCAAAATGGCATTGCCACAGTGTTACAGAATTCCTCTACTGGTGTTATATCCCTGTAATTTCGAAAAAAAAACGACATGATTTTAATTTTATTTATTTTCAATCAGTTTTTGAATCGATTTTCGAAGATCGTAAAAGGACATTTTCGGTATTCATCAAACATTTTTCGAAATATCACTTTTCAAACAAACCCAATTTCGAATTTTAATTGTAACTTGAAATTTCAAATAAATCCTGAGGCTTGAAATGCAGTTATTGTTGGTTTTGTGAGAAAGTAGGTCTCCTTGTGAGAGATTTGTTGTGATGATTGAGACAGAAAAGCCGACAATCTTATTGTTGATGGAATTTTCCAAATGTCACATCGAAATTATTATCTCCTATGTATAATAAACAAGATATATTACAGAAAACAGTCAATTTTTCTTCCTCTCCACATCTCTCCATTAATATTTCCACAGACTCACAAATAATCATGTGAGAATTGGCTGAAGTGGAATGGAATAATTTTCCATTCTATTCTCCCTACGGAATCTTGCAACTGATCTTGTTCTAAGTTATAAAAATTCATAATTTTTTTGTGTTTTGGAGGACATTTTCTTTTCTCAGTAACATTTTTAGCATCTCGACTTTCTGTGTCATTTGAATAGATGGTAAAAAAAAACGTGACATAATAAAAAAGACCAAACTAGAGAACAACGGACCAAACACCAAAAACTTGATGACAACTTGGGAATTTTGCCAAGTGTGAGAGAGTTGGTTAGGAACAGTAAAGAAAAAAAAAGAGAAACGACAAACACCGTCGAATTGTTCGATGTTATAGCGTTCCATGCACTTTACTATACTTCGTCGTCTGTTCATTTGGTTATTTACATTTTACGCGGAAGTCCAAAATAAGTTCGATGACCGGCCACAGACGAGTTAAAGGCAAAAAAAAAGACCGGAGAGTCAAGAAGAATTGAAGTAAAACTTACAGACAACACATCAATATATTGCCCCTTTTGTATTTTTTTTTTGTTTGAGGTACAACCCAAAGAAAATTCAAAGGCATCAAAATCAATTTTCTAGCCATCTCTTCGGAGACACTTGAAAGCCAAGATGAAGAAAAAAACGTCGAGATTCATCAGAAAACACCCATACAAAATTCACAATCTCCAGAACGCACAAGAAAGTCCAATGGAAATGACACAAAAAATTCGTAGACTGCTCGAGGTTATTGAATTTAGATGAGGAAAATTTCATGAAATCAAAATTCAGATCCTTTTCAAAATTCGATTTCGATTAAACTAAATTGAATTCGGCAAGAAATTTGGTGTGATGTTCAAAATAAAAAGAAGAGTCCGAGAAAATAAGACAGTAAATAATACACAAAATGTTTGAGAAAAAAAGGGATGTGAATTTCGATTTTGTAATGGAATTGTCCATTAACTTAATGGCTCCGGCACACCTTTTAGATCAGGAAAATTTCGTGTAGTCGAAATTCATATCCTTTTCTTTCATAAAAGTTTAGCATATGTCTATCCCACTCTTTTGCACTCTTCTTCTCTTAAACATCACTCCAAATTCAATTTAGGTCAATCTAATTTTGAGACCAAAAGAGTGTGATAGACTTATGCAAATCTTTTAAGAAAGAAAAGGACGCGAATTTTGATTTCATGAAATTATACCGATCTGAAAGGCATGCCAGAGGCATAATGAACATAGAAAAACATAGATTTAATTAGTACAGCCATCTACTTTTGTACTTCCAAACAGACTTCATGCAATTTTCCTGATCTAAAAGGTGTGTCAGTGCCACAACGTTTTATATATCGCTATTTCGCTTTTTCTCACTCTTCTTCTTCCTCTTTTGAACACCACAACAAATTCAATTTAGTTCGATTTAATTTTGAGCGCGAAAAGATGATATGGACATATGCGAAACGTTCGTGAAAGGGATATGAATTTAGATTTCATGAAATTTTCTTAATCTAATGGCTCAAGCACAGCTCTTAGATCAGACAAATTTTATAAAATCAAAATTCGTATTCATTTTTTTCCAAACGTTTACCTTATGTCTATTTTACTTTTTTGTAACTTTTCTTTTAGTGAGCGTCGTATCAAATTCAATTTAGATTTAAGTGCAAAAGAGTAGGATAAATATATGCAAACATTTGTAAAAGCGATGTGATTTTTGATTCCGTGAAATTTTCTTGATCTAGTGGCCGGAATACTACTCAAAGAAATGTCAATATTTTTTTTTAAATTTTAAACATTTTAGGAATTGATTTAAAGAAAACTACGTTTCATGGTTCCAAAAACAAAATAACAGATTTAAATGTCTTTTGGTGGATTAGTCTCTAAGTGACAGCTGTCATAACAATGAATATCAAAGTTGCCATAGTAAATTAAGAGAGAATTCATCGTGTAATTTTCTCAAGATTACAATTTCCTTTAATGTTCGATTTCAATTTTGAATTTGACACCTGTCACCTAACTTTTGTCACTTGAACGGTCGTAGCCCCTCCATGTTTAAGTGTAATGAAGATTTCCTTCGCACTTTGCAAATTAACTACGCAATTCATTTATCTATCATTAGTTGTATTCGCTGTATTAGAGCTTCAGTCATTGAAACAGTTTTCTAGAGAGGATGTGGTGAGACAATGTGGAATGTCTCAAGGTGTTCTTTTTTATCCACGGAGTATCTATAAATGAGCTGTACCAGACAAACCCGAAAAAAATAACACAACATCATTATGAAAAATCTGAAAGAGAAAAAGATAGCAGGCAAATTAGGTCTTTACCAATTGTTTATACAATTTTTCTTCTGGCTGACTTTCGTGCATTTTCCAGACACACTCACACTGTGTTTGATTTCTTGATTGACAGACACGTGAATAAGATGTAGGGCATAAATAAACAAACACTTGATGAATAATGAAGTTTTCAAATGCTGAAGAAGTTTACTGGGGTTGCACTGCAAGAAGAACTCGTAAAGTCTGCTATATTTGCCTTTTCTTCAAAATCACGAAAAGATGTTGAGGAGAGAAATTGCAATTAAAGGGATTGTCATGGGTATAACCTATAATGATCCGCGTGCTCAATCTCTCATTGTTAATTGATTGAGCTCATATTTAACTGTATTTTAGTGTTTATAAGAAATTTCCTCTCGTGTTATTTTTCGTATATATACATATTTTAATTTAATTTCCACTAACCATGTTATTTTCTTTGGAATTTAGCATTATTGCGTATGTTTTTTCCTCTTCTCCTTTTTTTTTTCAAAGAAGCCTCACAGCTATAATTTCACCTTTCACATTCAAAAGACATCCGCACAGCAAGAGCTTTTTCTCGCCCTCTTCAGTAAATTTCTGTGTTTTTCTTTTTACTGTTTTCATTGCTCGAACTTGAAAACAGAGAGCTATATATCGCTCATTTCATATTACAGGGGCAAAATTCTAACCACAATTGGACTTTGGATGAAACAGATTAAAAACTTATCACTTATTTACTATAAAAAAAGGAAAATAGTGAGAGAAATTTAAGTTGTTCCAATTAAAATACATATCACGCTAGAGATATGCCCCTGTAATACCGAATGATCGATAAGAAACTGTCGATTTTAGGTTATAAGCGTTTATTGATTTACACGCTTATGGTACGAACATTGTTTGTTAAAAAAATACAAACTTTGTAGTGGATTTTACGATTTACGAACACTTTGTAAGTCCCCAGTAGGAATTTACAAACATTTACGAACAAGTTCACGAAATATTTTTTCTGTGTAGTTTCTGAATTCGGATATTCTATACTAACTCTACTACTTGAAATCTACTTGAAAAGACAAAAAAAAGACATTCTTAATTCTTGATAATTCCGTAAGGTGATTGAAGTAGGAGAAACTGGGGCACCACCAAACACGGGGTAGCACCAAACACTGCATTTTTTTAATAGGATATTTGACTTCAGAGGACAAAACTTATACAAAGTTTTAGGCATTATAGACATGCCTGTTCACTGAAGAAATGATAGAGATAGTCCAAATAGTTCAGAAATAAAAATGAGTGTTTGGTGTTACCCCGTGTTTGGTGGTGCCCCAGTTTCCCCTATATCCTGTTCGAATTTCGAAGAGCTCATATGTCAAAATTTGTAGGTCTTCACTTTTTTGGTAGGAAAAACACAAAACAAAGACGCTTACTGCTTCTGTCCCATTACTTAATTACTCCAAAATCACTTAGTAACTCTTTTTCGAGGTTATGAGTGTGATGAATGACAAATTTTTCCCACATTCTGCGAAAATTTAGTATGAAAATTCGAAATTGAATTTGATTTTTCGAAGATCAACATTTTGTGCAAATAGAATTGGAATATACCTTTTATCCAAGACACTATTGGAGAATCAAACTCTACTTGTGTTTGAACCCATATATGTTTTACACTCAGCTATTCGTTATCCGGAACTTCGATATCCGGGTGGCAGCTGCCAAACACTGGCGTTTAATGTATTATTTTCAATTTATCAAAGTTTTTGTTACACAATCATGATACATACACTGAGAGAAATCCGAAAAAGTTAAAATAACATTCCAGAAATGTTAATTTTACCCTGCAGTATTGATCCGAAATCGGTGTAAATAATACCCTTTTTAGGTGTATTAGGGGTTAAAGTTATCCTTTTTTCATGTTAATTTTACCCCTTTTACCCTTAAAAAGGTGTAAAATTAACATTAAAAAATGTTGATATATTTTTACACCTAAAAAGTGTTAATGTTATGAGGAAAAAATGTTAATCGCACCCTCTTTTTTTTCTCAGTGTAATGAAACGAAGACGTTTCACGAAGAAAACTTTCTTGTTTTTCGACAGAAAACAAATTCACAAAGTACAAAATATAAATACCGTTGACCAAATTCAAGAAACCTAAATGTCATTTTGTCCCCACGTCAGCCGGATAACGAAGGGCCGCGTGTAGTGATCAATGTAGAAGAACAACAATCGAAGTTACACAGCAAAAATGTGTAAAATTTTACTACTATAATAGTGAAAATCGACCATTTTAGTTGTTTAATTTAAAAATGTTTAAAAAATGCACAACATTTTGGTAATTTATTGTCACGTGATTAAAAATTACCACTATTATAGTTGAAAAATTTTCAACAATGTTTTGTAATTTAAAACTGTCGAAAAATTCTAAAAATTACCACTATTATAGTATGATTACAGTTTTTCACATTATTATGGTGTAAAAAAATGCACAACTTTATAGTATTTATTGTCACATGATCAAAAATTTACACTATTGTAGTTTGATCATAATTTTTTACATTATTATAGTCTGAATCTTTGAATATTTCAACGAAAGTTCTTGAATTTTTAAAAGAAAGTTGTGTAAAAATTGTTGAATTTCCATTTAAGACATATACTTCAGTCGAGATACCTTTCAGTGGGGAAAATTCATACAGAACATCAAATTATATGCATAATAAATATATCGTGAAGATTCAAGCATCAGATGTAATAATCTCGGATTATAGGGGATCCAGAGTACAGAAAAAACATCAGAAATGTCTAAAAAGGCAAAAAAAAACTTAAAATCTTCGAAATGAAACGAAACTTCAATAATTTTTGTGTTTACACAAAAAATTCAACAATTTTTAAATTCAACAACTTGAAATTAAACAATTTTTTTCAAATTTAACACCATAATAGTGGTGTGAAAGATTACACACTATAATAGTGTTAACTTTTTTACTGTGTAGGTTATGTTCAGAATATCTTTAGCGACTACAACGCCACCTACATCTTGTAAAATTTAAAGTGTTCTACAAATTTTCGGCACTTTGTAAGGATGGACCAATTGGTCCCTAAACGTTTTTATATAATAAACGTAATTTTTCGTATTTAATCTATTTAATTACCCAAAATAAGAAGACGTAGTAAATTCGTAAAAAATCGTGTAATTTAACACAATATTGCTTAAGAAGCATAAAGTGTGAGAATTAATAGAAGAAAAACACAGTGGAATTAATCCACGAGATTTTCCCGCCTGAAAATATAAGAAAATTAGCACGATGAAAAAGCTTTTTCATGCACAGTGGCACTTGGTCCAGAGGAAGATATCTCTCAATGCTTCACTATATCGCTGTCTAATCATTAATCCAAGACACGAGCCTCTTCATCCTCATCCTCTTGCATTCCCCCCCCCCTCATTCTCTCATTTCGATTCAATTCATCTCACATCCCAACATAAAATTGATGATGGACACAACAGTTGTCAACATTTATCATCATTCACAGAGATAGACGATTGCAACAATGTCGCATTTCTAATTTTACAGTCAGATCCCACAATTTCTCATACCTGAAAACTTACCAATTTTCCAAAAGACAACTCGCGTATAATAAGTGTGAGAGATTGTGATACTGAGAAAAAAAAACAGCAAAATACACAACATTCCAATGGGGGATACAACAAGAAGAAGCAAAAGAAAAAAAAGTCGTGAAAGAAAAATAAACTCATGACTAATTGAGATTTTGCAATAACCATTTAAACCACATTCTTTCATTGAGATTTTTTTTCTGCATTTTTATGCACATTGTTTTTATCATACTTTGGAGTCAATAAACCTCCAATATTGTAGGAAAAAAATAATCGTACATCAGCGATGACATTGTCAGAAAGTGTTATAAAACTGTTATAAAATTTGATGAGTGTCTGATTTTCACTTTGAACTCGTATTACAAGATTTTAAATACATTTGAGAAGAATGTTCTATATAGCCGAAATATAGATAAGGAATAGAGTAAGTGTACCCAATTCCGGCCAGCTTTCAATTTCGGCCATTGTTTTTCTTCCTCCAAATTCCATGAATTTTTAGTTTTTGTATACTTTATAGATTATACAATGCAAAAAATGACAAAAAATGTCGCTTCGACGAAGGAAATGATGTGGAAAAAAACTCTGGAGGAATTCCGGAAGGGCAAGGAACTAGAACAATGAAGGTGTCCGGAATAGGCCCCCATGTCTACATTTTTGTTCATTTTAAAATGCATTAAGAGTGATTTTATGTAAAATAAAAACGATAAACTGTCTACAAGGTTTCAAGCAAGACTCCTTAAAAGAAGTACAGTAGACTCTCTCAAATTCGGGCACTTGAGACCGAAATATTACCCGAATTAGAGAGAAATTCGGGCATCAAATTGTTTGAAATGCAACTATTTTTTGTTCTTTGGCTTATTAATATTACGTTTCCTTATTCATATTTGTGGTAAATTTCATGAAACCCCTTTTATAATACCAAATGACATCATAACTAAGTCGAAACATGCCAAATTTGGGAATATTATCTTCATTCGAAAGCTTGAAAAATGTCAATAAACATTTTGTAAATTTAACTGCTGCCCGAATTAAAAAGTAGATCGATATTAAAAGAGCCGAATTAGCGAGAGTCTACTGTAGTAACAAAAAAACCATTTATTTTAAAAATATTACATTTCAAAGTCAGGAGTTTGACGTTTGCATGAAACTATGCCGAAATTTGGTACAGTTACCCTTTAGCTACACTGAGAGAAATCCGAAAAAGTTAAAATAACATTCCGGAAATGTTTATTTTACCCTGCAGTATTGATCCGAAATCGGTGTAAATATTATGCTTTTTAGGTATATTAGGGGTTAAATTTACCCTTTTTCGTGTTAATTTTACCCTTAAAAAGGTGTAAATTAACATTAAAAAATGTTAATATATTTTTACACCTAAAAAGTGTTAAAGTTATGAAGAAAAAAAGTTAATCGCATCCCCATTTTTTTCTCAGTGTAGTCTTAAGTTGCAAATTTCCTGAACAGATTGGCTCCGCTCAGTAACAACCTTTCAAAGAGACAAAGCCATTCCAAAGCCAAGCTAAATTTCGAATTTCGATATTCTTGACACTTCAGTTGCCAAAAAAGTCAACAACAATGAGTAAATGTTTGCTGCAAAAGAAATTTTTTTATGAACTTGCTCACTTTTATATACTTCGTCGGTTTACACGTTCGAATTTTCAACGGATTTTTAGGTAAGTTCTCTCTGATATACATTAGAATCGGTGAAGAAAAAACCTCAACTGGTGAGAGCTATCAAATCGGTAAGGTTAACTGAACGAGAGGAATTGGGATAGTCTACCCTACCATGTTATTTCTAATTTCGAAAGTTTTCGAAATTCGAAACTACTGTCAATTTAAAGGATAATTTCTTAATTAAGAAATTGATTATAGCTTCTAGGATATTCGAGGAATCTTAAAGCTTTCTGGAGCGATGCTAACAAGGCTAAGTCTAAGTATAAAAATGCATTAAATTAATGCTAAAAGTTTGAAGTGTTCGAAACTAGACGCAATATGTACGAAGCCTGAAAACCTTCCTCTATTCCTTAATAGTGTTACTACTTTCGTCAAATCAATCTCTAACCGTTTAATAAAAAAGCTTGTGATAAGCTTACATGAACTTTAGAAAGCTGGAATTCTTCCTTGTTAACAAATTTTCGTTATAATGAAAAAAAATCGCATAAATAGCCTATTAAGTCGTAATATACATCACAGATAAATTGTGCAATGAGAAAAATACTATACCAAGCGGGTTTTTCCCGCACAACTTTAATTTTTCCACCACATTCTTCTATTTTTCACAAATTAATTTATTGGTGTCAATGATTTGCGAGTTTGATATAAAATAATATTATTTTGTGAAAGAAAAATGAGCTGGGGCAGAGAAGTTTTTCAGAGAAAAACAAACTATCGGACTGGGCACAAAGAATAGCGATTTGCGCCAATTCAGCAAATTTATCGTCAATCGTGGTATTGACGTCAAATGTTAATGTGAGAAGGTGCAATATTCACAATAAAATATTGTTTACACCAGATTAAACTGAATATTAAGTCATAGCAGTTTTTTTTCCTGCATTCAATATTGCATGCTATTGTCTATGCAATTAATTTTGTATTTTAAAAATAAGTCTGATGAGTCACAAAATAAACATCTAATTGATATGAAGAATTTATATTTTCTCCATGGAGAAGTTTTAAATAATGTCGGTTTTCCTAACCGAAAGTCAAATTTTAAATATTCCGCCTGAGTAAACTTTCACTAGACACATTGGTGACGAAAAATGGTAAAAAATGGCGATTAAGTGGTTATTTTTGCATTGTTAATAAAAATCAGGACTATTGCTTTCACGAATCTAGAGCTAATACATCTATGTAGCTTTGTGTCAAATTTGAGTTATCTTGTGAGAAGATTGACGATTCTCTGTACATAAAACAATTAACAATTGAACAAAAGTTCGTAAAATTCTTAGAATATTTTAATATAGATTGTTCAGTGGAAGACAAATAACATTCGAACCTAACCTCAAATTTTCGTTTGGTTAATAACTTCAGCAGAAATCATCTGATTGTCCCACTAGACTAGAATAAAGCACAGATCGAAGTACAACATCCTACAGTTATTATTTCGGGACAGTTGAAACAATATTCCAGAAAAAATTGTACATAACCCCAAAATTTTCATTTAATTATTGCTTCAGCTGAATTTTTTTTTATTTTTGTTGATAATCTTAATCCTAAAAATAGCTTTTGTTGCATAAGAAATTTTCTGGAGCATTTGAAGTTACCCATTGATAAGCTTTCTTTAGTGGCAATAAGGTCAATGCATCATTCCTAACATAACCTCAAAACAAACTTTAAGAAAATTAATTCAGTTAAATTCTGGTTTTTTGTCCTTTTGTAGGTAAAACTTATATTTTGTAACTTAAAAGATTTTTGAAGCATTTGAAATTACCCATAGAGAAGTTATCTTTAATAGCGCTGAAGGCAATGCATCATTTCAAACATAACCTCAAAACCAATTTTTTAAAAGAACAACTAAGTTAAAGTGCCCTCAAGTCGACCGGCTTCTCAATTCGACCGGTAGAGTTATTTATTCAATTTATTTATATTTGCACTAATATTTGGCATATGATCAAACATTAATAGGTTAATTATTCCATAAATAAATACGAATCAGTGACAATTTTATAGAAATTCACCATCCATTAAAACATTCTAATATTGACCACCGGTCGAGTCGAGGAACCGGTCGACTCCAGGGCACTTTAACTTACGCTCAATATCTTTCGATTTTGCAATCAAACCCTAGTCTGTGCTATTTAATTGATTTTTGAAACATTTAAAGTTATCCATTGAAAAGTTATGTTTAATAGTACTTAAGTCAATGTATCATTTCAAGCATAACCTCAAAGCAAACTTTAGGAAAATTACTTCAGATAAAACCTTTTGATTTTAGTCACTTTGCAGATAAACAAGTTTTGGAGCATTTGAAGTTATTTATATCCAAGTTATCTTTGTTAGCGATAAGGTCAAACCATCATCTCAAACATAACCTCAAAACAAACTTTATAAATGCTACTTTGGCAAAAATCATTCAATTTTGATTATTTTGCAAATACTAACTTTTGTTCTTCAGAATTCTCTAGAGGCTTTTAAATTATCTTTAGAAAAGTTTCTTTTAGTGTCGCTAAAGCCATTCTATCACATTTAAACATAACCTCAAAACAAACCTTAAAAACCACTTCAATTCAAATCTTTCAGTTGTGATTATTTTGCAAGTAAATACTTGCCTTTATTACTTAAAAGCTTTTTGAAATATATTCTCGAAATGAAAGTTCCAAATTAGACATGATTCCAAATTACTACATCTTACCCTCTATGATGTACAATATAACCTCAATTTTTGTATTTATTAAGAACATCAACCAAAATCAAATAATAGACTTCAGTAAAATTATAAGTTTCCTGTAGGGGAATTCTGCAGCGACATGACAATGTCATATGACAAATTGTCGTACTTAAATTCAGAAGCAGGACAACTTTAAAGCATAGTGAGCGTCGAATGGCCATTGCAACACTGAGAAAAAATTGGGGGTGCGATTAACTTTTTTTCCTCATAACTTTAACACTTTTTAGGTGTAAAAATATATCAACATTTTTTATGTTAATTTTACACCTTCTTAAGGGTGGAAATAACATAAAAACGGGTAACTTTAACCCCTAATACACTTAAAATGGGTTATATTTACACCGATTTCGGATCAATATTGCAGGGTAAAATTAACATTTCCGGAATTTATTTTAACTTTTTCGGATTTCTCTTTAAGTGAAGGAGCTGTATGAAGCTTTTAGTAACTGATATGAATGGGATTTTCAATTGATTTTTCTGAATTTCTGATTGAAAAAAAAAACATAATATGAATAAAAAATTTAGAAAAGCAAAAGATGTTGCCGGAATATGAAACATTATCTCACCGGAGAGACGCTCACAAAGTATCTATTTTTCTACGCGAAATACAGGATCCAGTTGGGAAATTCTACGCGAAATTTATAGATTGATTCACTATTATCATAAACAGAAAGAATCTTTAATGAAAACTAATAAATTTTCATGAAAAACACCGAAGGAAAACCTTCTGCATTTCACCACAAATCACAAGACTGCTAGAAACACAAGCGATCTGTCAGATTTTTTGTAAGTCTCTTTCCATTCCACACGTAGTTTTTACAACGCAATTTAAATTCAAATTATTACCTAAAATTTAACGGTCTTTGTGTTAATTCATCCTAAAATGAATAAATATTTAAAAGCAAAATGAATTCATTGACTATTCGAAGATTACATACATAATTTTAATTAATTTCCAATGCCGAAATTACACTTAAAGTGGCCGAAATTAGAAACAGGCCGAAATTTGACACACTTCCCCTATGTCTTTTTAAACATAACCTCAAAATTTGTTTTTTATTTATATATTTTGAGTTCAATTAGTCTGATTTTGATGATTTCGCAGTTAGACTGTAGGATTTATTGAATAGAAACTGTACATTGGACCTGTAGCGATGATAAAACCAATCTATCATTTTGACATAACCTCAAATTTTACAAAAATTCTACAATATTTGCTAAATTCATTTAAATTTTAGTATATTTCGAGTTGGAAAAAGCTTTTAGCTACTTTTATACTTTTTCTATCACATCGTAAGTCTACTGTAATTAAATATTTTATTACACTTAATTACATGTAATTAATTCATAAATTTGTTGTCAACGAGCTTAAGTTTCTCATTGTTTTCCTCCCTAAATTCCCGTTGTGGTTTTTAGTGAATTGTCTTTGGTGCCTCTTTTCTTTTCCTTTTTGAAGGGGGGAAGTTGAAAAAGTGAAAAAAAATTTTTAATGTATTTTCTTGCAATATTGATTGCGTGCAACCACGGTAAAAATTGCTCTCGCCCATAAGTGCAATGTGGGCGTCTCCTCTGGGCTTTGGTTAGCTCCAAAGGAGTTTTCATCGTGGCCACGAAGAAAATAACAAGTGTATAATGGGGCAGTATATATATAGATATGTTGTTGGGTGCATTTGGGTGCCTCCAATGTGGCGCCTATCGTCTCAATGTATTTTTCGTGGGATACCACGACCATGAGAAATTCCCAGGAACTTTATCAATTTAATGGCATTTTTATTAATGTTGCCTATATTTGAGGAAAAACGACTTTTGGGTATAACAACAATTTTCATATGTTATTTATATCAATTGCACTTTTTGGATGTTAAACAGTTCTGGGGAAAAATACCATGGACACGGTGGTAGGGGGTGAAGTAATGGATACTTCTTAAAAAAAAAGTTTTAAATTGCATTTTCTTTGAAATATTTAAGTCTTGCCAAAAAAAAAGATAAAATAGGGCTATAAATTGGTTATGATTGAAAAGCATAATTTTCCAAAAGGTGCAGGCAATATAATATAATATCTATTTTTTTTCAAATAGATTTATGAATTATTAATTTTTCAATCACTCAGCACAATTTTCTTACGTAAATTTATGAGTTTGTCTTTCATATAAAATTAGGGGAATTTTAAATAAGGTTATAAGGCAAGAGACACAGTGTTTTATAATAAAATGGAATTTGCTGCCTAGTAAAATCTAGATAAAATTGAAAAAAAAAGAAAAAATAATGCTGAAGCGAGAAAATTGGTGTTTTCCATTCACCTAATTGCATTCAATACTATGCAATTAGTTTATCTGCATATAATTTCATTTGCATTCACTTGCAATTGTAAACAACATTTTCTTCCTATGGGGATATGTGTCTTTCTGTATTATAAAAGTGATTTTGTTTTGCTATAATTCAAAGAATTGCAGTTGAAGTGTCAAATTGAAAAAAAAAACGAAGTGAAAATTGAATTGAATAACATTCCTTTCTCAAGAATTAATCGTATGAAGTAGAGTAGAGGGACCCTTTGTTGCTAGTTTGAAGGACTTTAAAAGACTCTTTAAACTTTCTATCATTCTAAATTTTGTTGTAGATCGTTATAAAAAGATACGACAAAATCACATTGAGTATCATTGAAATTTACATTCCTCCAGAAAATCCGGATAATAAATAAATCCGGATAATAAAAAAGTCATCCAACATATGGGATATTTGAAGGATTGTAAGAAATTGTAGAATATGCACGCTTTTAGATGGATCCTTTTATCCAAACAGTAAACTTGACTATCCAAATATTAGAATCTCATAGCCGGATAGTAAATTTTACAAACTGGATAATAAATTTTACTATCCGGATAGGAATTTTCGATAGTCAAATATTTCTAATAGTTTTATTGTACATTTTGTTAGTCGGATGGGAAATTTTACTAGCCGGATATTGGATTGTAACTGCCAGATAGTAAATGTCGTTCGGCGGATATTACATTCTGACAGTAAAATTTATTAACTAATTTTGCCAACCGAATATTAGGTTCTCAAAGCCGGATTGTAAATTTTACGAACTGGATAATAAATTTTACCATCCGGATCTAGATCTAGACGCTTTTAGATGGATTCTGTTATCCAAATACCTAATTTCACTAGCCAAATATTAAAATTTCATAGCCGGATAGTGAATTTTACTAGCTGGATAATAAATTTTACCATCCGGATACTAGATTCTAATTGTCAGATAAGAAATTTCGTAAACCGAATATTATATTTCCATAGTCGGATAGTAAATTTTACTATTTGGATAGAAAATCTGGCTATTCCGATAATAGATTCTGATAGCTATATCGTAGACTTTACTAGACGGATATTAGACTCAAATTGCTGGATAATAAATATCGTTAGCTGAATGATAAACGTTACTGACTGGATAATAAATAAATTTAACAAGCTGAATATTAGGTTCTAAATGCCAGATAAGATATTTCGCTAGCCGGACATTAGATTCTGATAACCGGATAGAAAATTTCGCTGTTCGGATATTAGATTCTGATAACCGGATCGTGGACTTTACTAGCCGGATAATAAATTCTAATAACCGGATAGTGAATTCTACTACCTTGATATTAGACTCTAATTGCTGGATAAAATAATATTTTTAACTGGATCGGTAGCTAGCTGGATAACAAATCCTACTAGCCGGATATAAGATTTCAATTACTGGTTGATAAATAGAGCTAGTCGGATATTAGAGTCTTACAGATGTTGAATAAATTTTACTAGCCGGATAATAAATTTCGCTATCCCGATATTAAATTCTAATTACCGGATAGTGAATGTTATTATATGCAGCGTAAACTTTACTAGCTGTGCAATAATTCTACCTGACGGATATTAAATTCTAATTGTCAGATAAGATATTTCGCTACCCGGATATTAGATTCTGATAACCAGATAGAGAATTTCGCTGTTCGGATATTAGATTCTGATAACCGGATCGTAAACTTTACTAGCCGGATAATAAATTCTAATAACCGAATAGTGGATTTTACTGCCAGGATATTAGACTCTAATTGCTTTAACAGGATCGTTAGCTAGCTGGATAACAAATCCTACTAGCCGGATATTAGATTCCAATTACTGGATAGTAAATAGCGCTAGTAGGATATTAGAGTCTTATAGATGTTTAATAAATTTTACTATCCGGATAATAAATTTCGCTATCCGGATATTAAATTCTAATTTCCAGATAGTGAATGATTCTAGATGGATCGTAAAATTTACTAGCTTTGTAATAATTCTACTAGCTGGATATTAGATTCTAATGACCGGATCGTAAACTTTACTATCCGAATAGTGAATTTTGCTTGCCCGAATCATAAGCTTTACTAGCTGGATAATAAATTTAACTACCCGGATATTAGACTCTACTTGAAGAATAATGAATTTCGCTCGGATAATAGATTCTAATAGCTGGATAGGAAATTTTACTAGTTGGATAGTGAATTTTGCTACCTGGACATTGGATAGTAAATTTCACAAGCTGCATAACTAAATATACTGTTCGACTTTTATTACAATTCTGGAAAAATACATTTTTTTACTTGTATTAATTTAAAAGAAGAGACAAAAATTCCTAAGCGTTTTTTTCTCTATTATATTTATTCTTCTTTCTCCCAATGAAAATGTGTGTCGAGAATGTTAAAATACAATTGAAGAATTGATAATAATAAAGTGACAATTGGAAGTTTTTTCCTGAATTTTCTTGTACTTTAGTAGCTTTTCTTTTGTCATTTTTCTTGCAAAAAAAATTCTTGTAAACAAAATGTAATTTTCCAGTGGCCATTTCCTTCGGAATTGAAAATGATTTGGCAAAAGAATTAGTTCTCAACAATGTCAAAGATTTTTATTGGGAAATTACTGTACGGATATTATAGATGGAATTTTTCAAGTAAACAATAATCAAATAAACTTGTTGGGAGATTATCTTGCATTGTTCACGTTTCATGCTAAAAGATACGTTACTGTGGTGCACGTCTCGTATTTGAATTCCATCTAATCACGATGATTTGTCGTTCTTGGGAGTATCTGTGTTTGCTCAACGCGACCACGAATGGTAAATAAAAATATATATAGGTGAGGCCAGGGGTATTCAAGGAGGAAAATTGTCTACAACTAGACTTTGGGATGTAATCTGTTCCATACAGAAATACATTGGCGAGACAGGAGAATAAGCATTGAAGAGAGGACTTTGGCAAATAAGAAGATAAATTGAAATTGTTGCATATTTTTGCAGATGGGGATCACTATCTGATTCTGCATCAAAGTGTTTTGTTGGAATTTCAGAAATGTGGTGCTTCACTTTTGTGCCTAATTGTGTATGCACAAAAACAAGCACCGGACGATTAGTAAGAGATCTTAAGATTAAGAACAAGAAAATGTTGATCTTGGCGGAATTAAAAATGAGGTTGTAAATTGTGATGCAAAGATCGGATTACCATTTGCAAATCACTCGATTCTACCGGAGATAGCATCCAAATTTATCGTTTGAATTGACACATGAAATGTTCGGGAATTTCTTTGGAATGTCAAACGGGAGAGTGGGAAACTTTGAACATGACTAGTCGATTAATTTAAGTCTAAGGGATACCTAAATTGTAACAATACTTTTAATCTGATACTGTGAATCCTTATTCTAAGCATAAAAGGCGATGCTATAAAGATATAGATAAATTTATTCATCAACAATGCTTTCGAAGTACAGTTTCGTTTAACTGAGATCCCGTGTAATTTTCAGCGTCCTCCGCCGTCTTAGCGTTAGTAACCAACCTCCGAAGCAAAACGGTGGAAAAGCTCTTTCTCAGGTTGTATATACCAGTCATGTAAAAAACATGTTTCACCTTTTTTTTGAATACACAAAATTCCAATGAAAAAGAGTTGCTATAATAAGAGTTGCTATAAAAATAGATGAATACTATAGTAAGCCATATATCCAAAGAAAATTCATTCTGATAGCAAGAAAATTTTTCAATCAATTCCCTTTATTTAAAATTAATAAAATTCTTCCTATAAACATGTTATAAAATACGGATCCATCCTATTGTTAAATTTGAAGTCTAAATATTAATTTGGTAATATCAATTTTTGCCAATTTCTAGATATAGTCCACATCACATTATTCTGTAACTGAGAATTTTTATTCTAAACTTTGCTATAAAATTGCTATAAAACATATAAATATTATAGTTAAGAAAATCGGAATTACAGCAAGAGAATTGTTAAATCGAGCGTAAAATATTAATAAATTCCGCATATTACAGTCAAAATATTTCCATAAATGTGCTATAAAACGCAGATTGATTCTAGATGTTTGGATAAATCCAATTCATTAGCCATTTTCATTGAGAAAGATTTCAGATTTTTGTAATTCTCATCAATTCACAAAAAAAAAATACTCACAAGAAATCCCATTTTTGAATCAGAACATCTTGTTGACATTTAATTGTTTTGGTAAAGGATATCTTTAATCGTTTGGTATGCAAATTAAGACAGGAAAAGAGATAATCAGGGGAAATTGTAACAATTTCCACTTAAAATAAGAAAAGACAATTTTTTAACGCACTTCTGACACTCTGCCCGTTTTTCACCGTAAATTAAAGTTCCGGGCATACCGTATCCTACACAAAAGGATAATTTCTCAGTGAAAGCTCTATTTTCACCTCCAAGGAACCCACAATTACTTGAATTTTATGGAAAAACGCCTTCACCGTGAAATGAAAACAAGCTTTTTATGAGAATTCACTCAGCTGACAAGCCACTGGCATCCAAGTCTCAGAAGATACTTGTTGGATGGCAGTGTACCCGATAGGAACAGCATGGAACACTGTTCCCATTTTTTTATCTTTTAAACTTTTATGCGAAAAAGTTCAACATCATTTAGCTTTTTCTCATAAAAACACCTTCACTGTGAAATGAAAACAAGATTTTTATGGGAATTCGCTCAGCTCACAAGTCACTGGCATGCAAGTGTCAGAAGATACTTGTTGGATGGCGCTGTACCCGATAGAAACAGCGTAGAAAACTGTTCCCAATTTTTATTTCTATGCTTTTATGCGAAAAAGTTCAACAAAATTGAGCTTTTTCTCACAAAAACCACCTTCACTGTGAAAAAAACAAGTTTTTTTTATGGGAATTCGCTCAGCTGATAAGTCACTGGCATGTGTCAGAAGATACTCGTTGGATGGCGCTGTACCCGATAGGAACAGCGTGAAAAACTGTTTCCTATTTTTATTTATGAGCTTTCATAAAAAAAAGTTCAACATAATTGAACTTTTTTCGAAAAATTGCTTATTGGAAATGGCCCGTAAAAAATAAAAATAGGAATCTGCAATATTATAAATCACTAGATAAAGAACTTTGATAAAGAACATAATTTTCCTCATAGTTTTTCTTCTTTTAGCTGCAATCACGCAGCTTTACATCATTTCACCTATAATTTACCAGTTCTGACTTCCTAAAAATTTGCTATAAAATATACTAAACTTCACATATTAAAGTTTATTTCACGAATATTTTTAAACTAAATATTTAAATAAATGCAATGGTATCATAAGAAAATAATCTTTCTGGAAACTTGCTATAAACTCGAAACTTGCTATAAAAATAATAAATCCATTTTTTCTCTTTTTCTTCCAAAATTGTCATGACAAATTTTACTGTATGAACTTTTCCCACCTTCCCCTATGATTTTTTGTCTTTGGAAATAATTTAGATTTAGAGTGAACTGCAACCCTTCTAATGCAATTTCTGAAAAAAAGAAGAACAAGGGACTTTATTAGCAAATTGCGTCCAAAAAATCTACGTTGTAGTTTTGCAAAGAGGAACATTGTGTGGCGCATAAACTAACGAGAAAAACAACAAACTGATTTAGACGAATGAGTAATTCAGCATTTCTAGTGAATTCCGGATTATATTTGCAATGGGGCACGAATATAGCGCTAAATACATTGATTTCAGAGCCAATGTTCTGCGTGTGTATGCTTGATAAAGACAGTGACAAAGCATTTATTTTGGAGAAAAAAAAACATATAAATGCTTCACAAGAAGGCAGAAAAAAAACATAATTACAGTGACTGAAAAAATCATTTCTAAAATGTTGATGTGTCTTCAAAACAACGCCCACAATTTGTTCTACAGAGATTTTCTCTCGAAACTGCAGATGAGGGAGGCAAAAAAAAATTGTGTACGGAAATTCGTTATTTATGACTCTAGTTTTACGGCGTACAATTATTTAAATTTAGGTTTTTTTTACAGCATTGGAATTTGTGGTATTACTTGTCGCATTCTAAACAGAAATTACTCGTATTATTCAATTAGAATTGATGGATTCCTTTGCTCGAACTCTACAAGGAGAGGTATGGTAATGCCTTGAGGTTGAAAACGGTTATAACGATTTTTCTTTTAAATATTTGAAAAAAGATATGTAATTTTCAAGGTTAAGGGTGATATATGCTTTGGATTCGAACAAATTTGGTCTGATTTTAAAGGTCTTTGATTCCTGAATAAGTTTGGAGTGTCTACATTCGATGACGCATCTAGAAACTTTATCAAGTGCTTCTTGTGCTTCTTCCTGAATGTTTATATACATTATGGTCGTGTAAAATGAAAAGGAAGTATGTTACCACTAAAACATGCGAGAAAGTACGGGAATTTGATTCAAAGTACATTTTAATCTTACACAAATTTCGTTAGTTTTCAAAGAATCGTTCGAATTTGGGAGGTGAGAAATGTCAAAAATACCCCCCGAGCGTTCGAATTTAGGAGACTCTACTGTAATTTAACTAAAATTAGCCAGAAATATGACATAAATGTTAAATAAAACGAATAAAAACAGTCACTTCATTGTGTTTTTCATTGGAAAACATGGTCGATCGATGAAAAATTCGATGGTGAAATGGTACACCTTTAATATTTCTGAGAAATTAACAAATTAAAATTTGTGAATATGAATGGATTTCGGCTTTCTTTGGAGCAAAATTAACTAAATAATGAAACTGTGGTATAGAAAATATATAAATATAATAATTTAGTACTAGAATTATCCTGAAAACAATGACGTTTCCATTTAGAGTAGCGAAAAATCTCCATTTGGAGCAAGTTTTGAATTAGCCTAATTTACCCTTATCTTGTCAGAATTTTTTTATTATTGAAAATTTTATATTATTGGGAAAGAAGAAGAAGGTAAATCTTAGGCAAATGAGCGACTTTGAGATGAGATTGAGAGGCACATGGAGGAGAAAATGAAGTGCTTCATGATTGGCAAACTCCATAAAATCCCACACAAAGTACGTTGAGACTTACTCAAGCGATAAATAGGTATTATGACGATAATAATTCCAAGCGAGATATAGGAAATGAATGAAATTCCTTATGGTCTGACTTCATGCATTACTTCGTATATGATGGAGAGACAATATAATAAAAGACTGTTGAGTTGTGAGATGTTGTCGCTTATTTTATTCCTTTTGTCTTTCTGGGTTAAATGTTTGTGTTCACACAAGAAGATGGGTTCTCTGGGTGGATTGAGGGAAATACTGAGAAATTTATATCCATGTTAGTCCTATTATAGCAAAAAAAAACGGAAGATGCTCCAAGTAAGAGAGTTTTCATATGAAGAATGAGTGAAAAATGTGCAAAAACAGGAAGATGCAGAAGAGGCTGGCATTTTCTGGAGCACCAAGAAGAGACACTCTTGCAACACAAATCAACACACATCCTCCTTCAACTCTAATGAATTAATGCAAGAGATGCCAAGATGCAGCCTCCTCAATTGCTCATTCTTCGTGAAACTTGAGAATTTTTCTTCCTTATTCCTCGCTATTTGATATCCGGTATCTTACTCTTGAAGTTTTCTCTAAATCTCCCATCCCATCCTCCTTATACTTCTACAATTAGGGGAGAAAAGCGGAAAATGAATTACCTCGCACGGCGAGAAATAAAAGAAATCTTTCTAATGACTTTTCTCTCTCATCTTAATCACTTAAGTGATGTCCACCAGAAGTTTTTCCTCCTTGTCTCTTGGTCTCTTAATTTTTTTGTGTCTTCCAATATCGGAAAACTTTTGTCTTCGGCTGTGACCTTTTGCATTAATCCCAGAATCGATTTTTATGCAAAATACTCAAATGTGTAGTATATATAGTTCTAGAAAATTTAAAAGTGTAATTTTTCTCAATCTTATCACTCCAGACTGAAGTGAGAAGCACCAGTCTCTCACCGAAGAACACTTTTGTTGTCTGTCTCATTTACACTGTGAAAAATTCCTTAAGTTAGTGTTTTTTTGTGTAACTTTGGCTGATTTTACTGAATGTTCTACATGTGTACTAAAACTTTAGATACGACAGACTCTGGATGAAGCCTAACCTCTTTTATCTAAGTAAAAATACCTTTTAGTACATTTTAGTACCTTTAAAAATAGCTTTTAGTACATTTTTAGTACACTAAAAGTTCAGAGTTATTTAATTTTAAATTTTCCCTAGCGGAAATTTATAGATACGATAGATTCTGGATGAAGCCTATGCTCTTTTTCCAGTCTAAAAACAATACTTAATTTTCAGTATATTTTTAGTACACCAAACTTCAGAGTTATTTAATTTAAAATTTTCTCTAACGGAAATTTATAGATACGACAGATTCTGGATGAAGCCTAAGCTCTTTTTTTCAAACTAAAAATAATACTTAATTTCTTTAGTACAATTTTAGTACAGCAAACTTCAGAGTTATTTCATTTAAAATTTTCTCTAACGGAAATTTATAGATACGACAGATTCTGGATGAAGCCTAACCTGTTTTTCTTTTTCAAACTAAGAATAATACTTAATTTCTTTAGTACATTTTTAGTACACTCAAGTTCAGAGTTATTTAATTTAAAATTAAATGCAAATAATACTTATTATTACATTATTTTTACGAAACGATGTTTTGTACTAAATTTACTAAGTCAAGGCTAGAAGAAAACTTAAACTTGGCACAAATTTTACATGGCAAAACATTACCTTTTAAACTTTTTTTTGTAAATTATGTAACACTTTAATATAAAGGCCTCTACACATTGTAAACTATGTTCGTCAAAAATTGCATTCTTGACAGAATTTTGCCGTTTCCACAATTTTCTTAAAAAAAGCAATTTTTGACGAAAATTCTTCAAAATGTGTAGAGGTCTTAAATGAGGACGTTTAGAACACAATTAAACGTTCAAATGTTTCACCAAAAAAAAAAAAACACTTAAGTGATTTTCTTTTTGTTACTATAATATTACATTTAGTACTCCCTGGTTTTTGAGAATTATGACTGTAAAACAAAGCTTGTACTAATTTTTTTTTACAGAATTTAAGCAAATTGAATAAGGCAAAGAAAAAAGATATCCAATTTTGCGTGTGTTCTTCTTATTTCGTATTTGAAATTCAAATTTGTATCGAGATTTGTACTAAATTTCCAGACAATGAAAGATTGGAAAATTATGAAGGACTTCTAGTGTGATCATCTTCTAAAACTTTTTCTACTCATTATTCAAAAAAGAATGGTAAAATTCGTAGGAAAATAATTTGAGAAAAATATTGTTTTTTAGTACTTTAGTACACTGTACGTATTTAAATAAAATTTATAATTATTGCAAAAAGTTTGGGCCAGAGTATTTTTTGAAAGTTAGAAAACAGGGTTGTAGTCATAATTTTGTAATTTTCGTTTTAGTACTAAATTTTCCAGTATGCAACAATAAATTGAAAAATGAATGAAAAATTATGAATTTTCTTTTAGCACAATAATTCCCCAAAAATCTTTATTATTTTAAAAATTTTCAAATAAGTAGGACAATAATTCATGAAAATATTCTTTTTAGTACACTGTTCGTATTTAGAACACAATTTTCAAATGAAGGAAAAAGTTTTAGGGTAGAGCGTTTCCTGAAATTTGGTGAAATTTAGTACTAAATTTTCCAGTATGCAACGCTAAATTGAAAAATCATGAATTTTCTTTTAGCACAATAAGTCTCCAAAAACTCTTTCGAATTCTTATTTAGAACACAATTTACAACTGAAGGGAAAAGTTTTAGGACAGAGCATTTCCTGAATTTTGGGAATCGGAGTTCTAACTTGCAATCATAACTTTCCTACCATTTCTCAAACTTTGTTTTAGTACTACACTTTCCAGAATGTTACGATGGAAAAATTATGTATTTTTTTTAGTATAGTAATTGTCAAATAATATTTTTGTCTTATTACTTTACAAACTGGTTCGAATTCAGAGAAAAATAATTTTTAGAAATTAAACTTTTTAGTACAGTGTAGGTGTTTAGAACACAATTTCCAAGTGAAAAGAGAATGTTTTGACTTACAATAATAGATATTGTCAGATTTGAATAATTTTTATACCTCAGTGTTTGTTAGTACTAAATTTTAGAACATGTACTAAAAAATTACCGGTTTGAGAAAAAAAGATTTTTTTATTAAATTTGGTATTCTTCTCAGTGTACAATGAATCCTTGAGTAGTCTTCGCTTTCGTGCGCTTCAGTTGTGCATAAATTAATATATTTCCACGAAATGAGGTTGTGTTTGCTAGTGTAATGAAGAAAATTTCATGTGATCCCCAACTATTTTCATTGATTTTATCCTCGATGAAAAAAGAGGAAGATGACAAGTAGAAAGAAAAAAGTCCTCTATCGAGCTTTTCTCATGGAATTCCTTATCAATGGCATTTTATCTATGAGATTGTGGCTTAAGATGATGCTTTTTGACTCTCGTATCCTAGTACAGGGTTAGACCCTCAATCAAGGAGTTAGGGAATGGGGTGGTAGAGGGTGGGAAATCTAATCTTCAATTTCCATTTTCACTGAATTGTGTCTGTTCTTGGTGAAGATGGTTCTTTTGGGTAAGATATTCACTTAGGGATTTAAATTATGAATTGAATAGTTGTGTGTGGTACATTTTTGTCAGGAGGAAACAAATTTACAAGATATCCAAACATAGTCTCTTTTACTGAATTTCCGGCTCTTTTTTTCTGCTTTTCCTCTTTGGGGCGACGGTTTTTTTTTGGGGGGGAAGGGGTGGAAAAGTTTTCAAATCCAAAGAGAAATAGAAGAAAAGTATGTCTGGTCTGAAGATGATGTGTATGTATGGTGAATGTGATAAGAAGGTCAAAATTGACGAGAGCGAGAAGGCAACGAATAAAGAAAAAAAAAACTGTTGAGAGATGCTGAAAAATGTGTGACTGTCTTGTGGATTACGTAATTGAATTTTCTTAGGCTAGGTTAGGAAGAATATTTTAGCATATAGAGCTAGATATCATTTCCTTACCCCACTCTATCGCCACTGAAACGATTTATTCAAAAACATCAACGTCTCGTAGGAGATTGTCGCACAGACGACCAAATAAATTGGTATTGTTGGTCATTTCTGTGGATATTTTCTTCAGCCACTCGATTTTCTTCACATCATTTCAGACCAAGATTCTTTTTTTTTTGCTACTCTTACCAAAAATTAGAACATTTCATTTTCTTGACTTTCCACTCCCCTTTATTGTGCTTGGAATGAACAAAAAAAATCAATAGGAAAATTGGGTTGTCTTAGAACAATTCTTGAGAGGTTTTTTTTCTTTTGCTAAACTTCGTCTCTTATTTTTTTTTTGAGATTGTTGGGTGGTGCTGTATACGCATTTTTAACCACCCAGAAAAGCATTAATATGTGCGGCAGAGCAATGAAAAGTCAAGACATTTGAATTCAATCGTAAAATTTGGAAGAAATTCGTGGAATTTGTTTCCATTTCAAGGACCTCTAACAAATAAACACGCATAATTTCCATTGAGTACGTTGGTGGAGTAAAAATAAAACTAATGATTTCATTGTTATACTTCTTAGCTGGATTACTAGCTGAAAAGTGCGGGATTTACTGTCTGATACTTTTTGAAACAGAGCTTCTTGTGCTTTTGGGCTTTGTATTTGCTCGGTCTTAACTGAAAAGTAGGATAAAATTTGGAAAGTCGGACAGAAAGCAGCACGATCTCAAAAGTCGATCAAAATTTTAAAAAATTGGACTAAAGCAGTTACTTTATAAACGGAATTTCATCGAAAATGCGGGATTTATTGTAAAATTGAGCTTTTTGAGCTTTTGGGCTTTGAACCTGCTCGAACTCAGGTGATAAAGCAGGATAAAGTTTGGAAAATCGGCCAGAAAACAGCACGTTCTCAAAAGTCGATCAAAAATTCAAAAAGTCGTACTGAAGAAATTACTTTATAATCGGAATTTCATCGAAAATGCGGGATTTATTGTGAAATTGAGCTTTTTGAGCTTTTGGGCTTTGAACCTGCTCGAACTCAGGTGATAAAGCAGGATAAAGTTTGGAAAATCGGCCAGAAAACAGCACGTTCTCAAAAGTCGATCAAAAATTTAAAAAGTCGAACTAAAGCCAGTTACTTTATAATGGGAACTTTTTGAGTTTTTGGGCTTTGAATTTGCTCGAACTCAGCTGATAAAGCAGGATAACATTTGGAAAGGCGGACAAAAAACAGAACGTTCTCAAAAGTCGATCAGAAATTTAAAAAGTCGGACTAAAGAAGTTACTTTATAATCGGAACTTCATCAAGAAGTGCGGGATTTATTGTAAAATTGTGATTTTTGAGCTTCTGGGCTTTGAACTTGTTTGAACTCAGGTGATAAAGCAGAATAAAATTTGAAAAATCGGACAGAAAACAGCACGTTCTCAAAAGTCGATCAAAGTCTAAAAAGTCGGACTAAAGAATTTACTTTAAAACCGGAGCTTTTTGAGCTTTTTGAGCTTTTGGGCTTTGAATTTGCTCGAACTCAGCTGATAAAGCAGGATAAGAGTTGGAAAGTCTGACAGAAAACAGCACGATCTCAAAAGTCGATCAAAAATTTAAAAACTCGGACTAAAGAAGTTACTTTATAATCGGAATTTCATCAAGAAGTGCGGGATTTATTGTAAAATTGAGCTTTTTGGGCTTTAGGGCTTTGAATTTGCTCGAACTCAGCTGATAAAGCAGGATAACATTTGGAAAGGCGGACAAAAAACAGAACGTTCTCAAAAGTCGATCAGAAATTTAAAAAGTCGGACTAAAGAAGTTACTTTATAATCGGAACTTCATCAAGAAGTGCGGGATTTATTGTAAAATTGTGATTTTTGAGCTTCTGGGCTTTGAACTTGTTTGAACTCAGGTGATAAAGCAGAATAAAATTTGAAAAATCGGACAGAAAACAGCACGTTCTCAAAAGTCGATCAAAGTCTAAAAAGTCGGACTAAAGAATTTACTTTAAAACCGGAGCTTTTTGAGCTTTTTGAGCTTTTGGGCTTTGAATTTGCTCGAACTCAGCTGATAAAGCAGGATAAGAGTTGGAAAGTCTGACAGAAAACAGCACGATCTCAAAAGTCGATCAAAAATTTAAAAACTCGGACTAAAGAAGTTACTTTATAATCGGAATTTCATCAAGAAGTGCGGGATTTATTGTAAAATTGAGCTTTTTGGGCTTTAGGGCTTTGAATTTGCTCGAACTCAGCTGATAAAGCAGGATAAAATTTTGAAAGTCGGACAGAAAACAGCACGATCTCAAAAGTCGTTCAAAAATTTGAAAAGTCGGACTAAAGAAGTTACTTTACAATCGGAATTTCAGCAAAAAGTGCGGGATTTATTGTAAAATTGAGCTTTTCGAGCTTTTGAGCTATGAATTTGCTCGAACTTAGCTGATAAAGTAGGATAAAAGTTGGAAAGTCGGACAGAAAACAGCACGATCTAAAAAGTCGATCAAAATTTAAAAAATCGGACTAAAGAAGTTACTTTACAATCGGAATTTCAGCGAAAAATACGCGATTTACTTTCTGATACATTGTAAAATTGAGCTTTTGAACTTTTTTGGTTTCGAATTTCCTCGAACTTGGCTGATAAATTAGGATAACATTTGGAAAGTCAGACAGAAAAGAGCACGATCTCAAAAGTCGGACAAAATTTAGAAACTCGGACTAAAGAAGTTACTTTATAATCGGAAGTTTTTGAACTTTTGAGCTTTGAATTTGCTCGAACTCAGCTGACAAAGTAGGATAAAATTTGGAAAATCGGTCAAAAAACAGCTCGATCTCCAAAGGCGATCAAAATTTAAAAAGTCAAACTGAAGATGTTACTTTATAATTGGAATTGAAGCAAAAAATACGCGATTTACTTTCTGGTACATTGTCAAATTGAGCTTTTTGAGTTTTTCGGCTTTGAACTTGCTCGAACTCATTTGATAAAGCAGGATAACATTTGGAAAGTCGGACAGAAAACAGCACGTTTTCAAAAGTCAGGTAAAAATTCAAAAAGTCGGACTGAAACTGTTGCTTTATAATCGGAGTTTCATCGAAAAGTTCGGGATGTACTTTCTAGTACTTTTTGTAACAGAGCTTTTAAGCTTATGATCTTTGTATTTGCTCAAACTCATAAGTAAGACAAAATTTGGAAAAATTTTAATAGTAGAACTTAAGTACAAGTACTAAGGCACAACCAACTTTTCTTTGTCATGGCAGTTAATTTTTCAAGTGTTTTAGATGTAAAAATAACCATGTGTTAATTTTACACGTTTTTATGGGTAAAATTACCATGAACAGGCGTAATTTTAACCCTTAATACACCTAAAATGGTAATATTTACACCGACTTCAGATTAATACCAGACTGGGTAAAATTAACCTTACCAAGATGTTATTTTAACTTTCCGGATTTCTCTTAATGATTCAGGATGGAGATCTTGAGTTCGAGCAATCCCCAAAAACTAAAACCCTCCACTCCTTGGCCATTTGGCAATAATTTAAATAATCCCTCCCTATATTCGCCACCAATAAAAATTATCATTTGCCAAATTAGCAATTTATTGTGGGAGAATGAAGACAAAAAAAAATCATCAAGGAGAAAAGCTCAGAGAAGAATTTTTATCAGATTTGCCAAAAAGTTTCAAAAAAAGATAGAAGGGAAGAAAAAGCTCTCATGCACACCCAACCCAAGAAGAATATGTGTTTAAGGGTGATTTCCTCCAAGGCCTCTCCTCAAGGGTTTTACCAAACTCATCCTCCAGTGCTTTTTGGGGATGGGGGGGGGGCGAAAGTTGGCGTCAAATGTCGGGTCGATAAGGGAGGCTTCTCTCTCTAATGTAATTTTTCTTTCACAGAGCACACGTGGTCGGTTCAAGTTCAACGCAAGGGTCTGGCTGAGGATAAAGGCATTATTGGTAACTACCATTTGTGCCTCACGGAAAAATCCCTGACGCTGGTGCGTGTGGGATCAGCTACAACTGTGACTGGAGACCACAGGCTGGGCAGTGTTGAATTCCTCCTCACCACAATCCGACGGTGTGGCAACACCCAATGCTTCTTCTACATGGAAGTTGGACGGCACAGTGCAATTGGGGCTGGGGAGCTCTGGATGGAAACACAGGATCCCTTCATAGCTGAGAATATGCACCAAACAATTATCAGGTTAGTAACTTATTTCAGATGCACACAGCTCAAGCTTAAGCTGCAAAAAGCTTAACTTAAGCCTTAATATGTGTAAAACTTACCCCTCAAAAATGAATATATTGAAATTCTAAAATCTAAAGGTTAAAAAACTAAAAATAAGTAAATAAATACACTTTAAACTCATACCCTGAAAAGCTTAATTTTTACCCTTGTATTGTGTGAAATTTACCCTCAATCTATTAAAAAAAAACCTGAACAGATTGAGATTTTAAACTAAAGCTTCAAAAGCAAAATATAAGTTAATATATACACTTAGCCTTAAATCTAGCCTTAAACTTTAAGATCTCGTGTTAAAGTTTGCTGTGAATACGAAGGCTAGAATTTAGCCTTGGGCTTTAAACGTACTTAAAGCTTACTTGAACAAAAACATTAATTCAATATTTCCTGAATTTTTATTAAAAAAAATAAACCAGCGTTGTAAAAATTTGAATAAAGTACTAAGGCTTAAAGCTAGCTTCAAATTTTCAGTTATTGTGCAAAAATCTACTCCGAAGAAAAATTAAAGGCAAAAACGTCTACAAAATGAATGATTGAAATTTATAAAAGAATGTTTTGAGCATTGCAGATTTTTCTTATACAAAAGCTTTGTCTAATGCTCAAATTTATTTAACTAATGTTACAAGTGTTTGCTTTAAATACCAGCAGTGATAAAATTAAACCGTAACCATAAAAATAGCCTTGAAAATAGCAAATATTCCACTTACAATAATCACAGGGAAGAGCTTAAGAAAACTTAATCTAATGCTTTAATTTAAAGAGAAATAGTTTAAGTTTTTGAAAATAAGGTTCTAAAGTAAGGAAAGAAAAGTTTACTTAAGCAAGAACTTGATTAATTCCTGACAATTTTTGTTACAAATAAAGCAATAAGTGTAAAAATATTCTTTACGCAACAAGAGTTAAATCTATCCTTAAGCTTTAAGATCTCGTACTAAAACTGAACCCCGCAATGTACTCTTTGAAAAGAACTACGGGAAAAACATAATTTATTGTTTAAATTTTTAAACAATTATTAGAATTTCACGTTTTCTTTGAACTCAAAAACTACAATCTAGCCTTACACTTTGAGATCTCGTGCTAAGATCTACCCTATAATCTGCCCACTAAGACTAGCCAAGGAAAAAACTTAACCCTATGCTTAAATTTTAAAGGAATTTAATTTAATGAATGTTTCAAATTTGCTCTGATTATCAAGGCTAAAATCTAACCTCAGGGGTCTTAAGATCTCATTTTAAAATCCACTGTCGCAATATACTTCCAGAGAAAAGCTGGAAGAAAAACTTAATCCAATGCTCAATTTTTTAAAGAATTCAACAAGTATTTTTAAGTCTTTTTAAATACCAAGCCTAAAATCTTGCCTTCAGCTCTAAGATCTCGTGCTAAAACCTACCCCATAATCTACTCCAGACGAGAACTAAATTCAATTTCAATTTATATATTTCTCCTCAATTAATGCTTGGTTGCTAAAGAAAAACTTAATTTAATACTCAAATTTCAAAATAAGTAAACTAAGATTCCGAGTTTGCTTCGAATATCAAGGCCAAAACCTAGCCTTAGGGGTCTCAAGATCTAGTGCTAAAATCTACACTATAATTTACCCACAGAAAAGAGCTAAAAAAGAACTTAATCAAATGCTCAAATTTGAAACGAATTAAAATAAGTTTCAGGGTTTGTTTTTAATAATAATAATAATACAATAATAATGTTAGCACAACATTCCATGAAGGAACAAGGCCTTTCCGCAAGGAGATGTCTAGACATGCATTATTATTTTTTCTTGTACGGGATGAGGTTGTCAGTCCCATGCCTTTTAATACCAAGACTGAAATCTATCCATAAGGGTCTTAAGATCTCGTGTTAAAATCTACCAGAAGAATTTCGGTTCGACAGAATGTAGCAGGAAATAGACGGAGACACTGAACCTTTCTTGATTTTCACAATTTTATTCTCTACGACGTTTCGAGGATGGATGTCCTCTTCATCAGGTATCGAATATGGCAGGGAAAATCACGTACAGGTGGGAGTTGTTACACTGCACTTGAACTTTGATCACGAATTGATCCGTGATGTTCACCATTCGACTGACTGACACAGAAACTGTACGTGATTTTCCCTGCCATATTCGATACCTGATGAAGAGGACATCCATCCTCGAAACGTCGTAGAGAATAAAATTGTGAAAATCAAGAAAGGTTCAGTGTCTCCGTCTATTTCCTGTTAAAATCTACCCCCAGAGAGGAGCTAAAAGGAAACACTCAATCTAATCCTGATATGTTCAAAGATTTAATCTAAGGGTCCAAGTTTACTTAAAATACCAAGAGTAAGGTCTAACCCTTTACTTTAAGATGTTGTGCTAAAATCTACCCCGGAATCTACTCTAGAGAAGAGCTGAAGAAAAACGTAGTTTAATGCTCAAATGTTCAAAGTCTTTATGTTTAAAGTAAACTGAGAACCTTAAGCCAAGGTTAAAATCCAGCCTTAGATCTTGGAATATGGTACTAAAATCTACCCTATAATCTACCCCGAGAGAAGAACGGAAAGATAAATTTAATTTAACTCTTTCGCGTCCATAGGGTCATATATGACCCGGGGAAAAAAGTTTCTTTTTGGCTATTTACATTAATTGAAATCTAACTGGAGTCTTGAGAAAATGAGCCAAGAATCTTACATCCTTCTATTATGATGTCGTGCACGAACAGATAGATTTCAATTAATGTAAATACCCAAAAAAAACTTTTTTCCCCGAGTCATGACATTAACCTATGGACGCGAAAGAGTTAATGCTAAAAATGCTCAAATTTTCAAAGAACTGAGCTAATTTTCCAAGTTTCCTCTAAATACCACGGCTAAAATCTGGTCTTAAATTTCAAGATTTCGTACTAAAATCTACCTCCAGAGAAGAGCTAACGAAAAAAGCTTAGTCTAAAGCGATCTTAAGACTAGAGACTTAGCTCAGTTCACAAAGGTATCAGTGAGAAATTTTATTACTCTTTGAGAAGGTCATTTATCTTAAATAATCGAATCGAATCCTAAGGAAGATTATTAAAAAAATCGTTATTGATAGGAAATTGGAGCAGTTAAGCCATATGGCTAAGCCTTAGGTCTAAAGCCAGTATAATGCTCAGATGTTCAAAGTCTTAATTTAAGGTCCCAAGTTTACTTTAAAATTAAGGATAAAATCTAGCCTTAGGTCTTAAGATCTGGTGCTAGAATCTACCCCTAGAGAAGACCGGTAAGATAAATTTAATTTAATGCTAAAAATGCTCAAATTTTCAAAGAACTGAGCTAATTTTCCAAGTTTCCTCTAAATATCAAGGCTAAAATGTGGTCTTAAATTTGGAGATTTCGTGCTAAAATCAACCCCAGAGAAGAGCTAACGAAAAAAGCTTAGTCTAAAGCGGTCTTCAGACTAGAGGCTTAGCCCAGTTCCCAAAGGTATCAGCGAGAAATTTTATTACTCTTTGAGAAGGTCATTTATCTTAAATAATCGAATCGAATCCTAAGGAAGATTATTAAAAAAATCGTTATTGATAGGAAATTGGAGCAGTTAAGCCATATGGCTAAGCCTTCAGTCTAAAGCCAGTATAATGCTTAGATGTTCAAAGTCTTAATTTAAGGTCTCAAGTATACTTTAAAATTAAAGGATAAAATCTAGCCTTAGGTCTTAAGATCTGGTGCTAAAATCTACCTCTTTGCTCTAAATACCACGGCTAAAATCTGGTCTTAAATTTCAAGATTTCGTGCTAAAATTAACCCCAGAGAAGAGCTAACGAAAAAGCGTGGTCTAAAGCGATCTTCAGACTAGAGGCTTAGCCCAGTTCCCGAAGGTATCAAATAGCCAGAAATTTTATAGCTTTTTGAGAACTTAATAAGTCATTTATCTTAAATAATCCAAGTCTAAGGTAGATTTTTCTAAAAAATCGTTATTGATAGGAAATTAGAGCAGTTAATCCATATGGCTAAGCCTTAGGTCTAAAGCCCGTATAATGCTCAGATGTTTAAAGTCTTAATCTAAGGTACCAAGTTTACTTTAAAACTAAGGCTACAATCTAGCCTTAGGTCTTGAGATCCCGTGCTAAAATCTACCCCAAGAAAGAGCTCAAAGTAAAAACTTAAGCTAATACTAAAATTTTAGAAGAATTAACCTAAAGTTTCCAGTTTTTTTAAGTCACCAAAGTTAAAAGAAGCCTTTTAAATTAATTTGATCTCTTTAAAATCTCTCAGTGCATCGGCCAGCTGCAAGAACCGTGAAGACTACATGGGTCCGGTGAGGCCTCGTTCCTCCTCGGCCAATGAAGCATCCAAGCCTATTTCAATGACCATGCGACGTCAAACACATGTTGGTCAGAAACCAATGAATTTTTCACCATCGGGTGGTAAGTCAAACAATTTCACTCATTCCTCTTTTTTCCCCAAAAAAAAAGATTTATGTATCACCCTTAACCACCCTCCGGGAAAAAAAACAACAAAATCAACATCCACATTGAATATTTGCTCTCCAATACCCCTCTAAACAAAAAAAAAGCCTATTTCCATTCGCTCTTTTGTGTAAATTTCCGCCAAAAATGAGTGCTATAAATAGTAAAGATTTTCACCAAATTCATGAAAAATCACAAAATAAAATTTTATTTATCCCCCTTTTTTAACTATGCATTATTTCCGATAAAAATTTTGCAAATGTGTTTTAAAATTTAATGTGTAAATAGTTAAATGATAAAATTATGTGAATTTGCTTGATAGTTTTTCTCTCTAGTTTTTTTTTTTTATTTTAAATAACTATCTCACTTTTTTGTATATTTTTTTTAGAATAATTTATGTTGTGGTATCTTGAGTAGAATAGTCATTTGTCATGCGTAAAATTAATCTATTTAATAACAGATGTGTTGAAGTAGGGTTAATTATAACACTTGGAATTTGAAATTTATGTGTAAAAATAAAACATGGTTTACATTAGTTTAACTTTTAGAAATTTCATTTTTCTATTTTTAAAAATTCAAAAGTGAAAGTAGTTAGATTTCTCTGTGTTTTTTTTAATACTTCTTGCGTATTTGTGATTAAAAAAATATATTGAAAAAATTATTTTTCATTTTTTTATTTCACGCTATATTCATTTTAAATAACTCACCATTTATTTCTTTTGTATAGTTTTTTTTTTTCATAAATACATTTTTAGGAAAAATTTCATTTAAATGTGAATGCACCTTTTGATTATTTTTTTTTATTATTTTTATTTTTCAAAATTTCCTGTATTGTCTGCTCTAAGAGAAAGGAGTAACTCATGAATGTTATTTGGTCATTTTTTCAATTGAAACGGTTTGAAAATTTTTAGGTTATACTTCTCTTTGGCACTTAGAAAAGTATTAATTGGTTTTTTTCAAAATTTTTTATCTTGGAAAATATAGTTTCGCACACAGAAAATCTTTTCAATTGGATTTTAGAGCCAAAAAAATTAGGATAAATGTTAGAAAATATTTTTGGAATAATCAATAAGAGGGTTGTAATTAATTTAAATAAGAGTTTAGTGAAAAAAAGTGGCAAAAAAAAACAAAACAAAAAATCTTTGGTAAAATTTACAGAAAGTCCACCAGCCAATGCGTCTACTTTTAGTACATGTAGTTCAGCTTGCACAGTTGTTCAGGCCCCGAATTTCAAAAGTGCACAACAGGACACTTTTTCATGCCACGATGGAGGCAGTCCAGATAAGAATCCTCTGACCTGTAGTCACGAGGAGGACATGATCCTAAGTCAACATGATGGTACGCCAAAACAAAAATTTTCCAAAATTTTTATTATCTCTAAAAGAAAGCATATTATTCAAAATTATTTTTTTAATGTCTTTTATTTGGCAAAACAAAAATTGGTTGCATTTGATCCTTATTTTAATTATAATTACTTGTCTAATTGGATACATTTGATTGAGGCGAATGTTGATTTAATCATATTTACAATCACCATCATTCCATTTCATAAAATCTCATCTCATTTTCTGTGCAGAGCTTTATAATGCAGCTACAAAATGGAAAATTTTGGGATGCAATTGCGAGAAAATCATGCTTTTTTCGCTCTAGGCTTCTTCTTTAGCTGCATTATATGGCCATTTCATGCAATTAGTTCATTAAACAATCATTCAAAGTTTTCTACTTGACTTAAATGGACTTTAGAAAAGCCCTTAAGAGCGGAATTCACATAAATTAACCCTCAAGTTTCTTTGGGAAGAACTTAATAAGAATGTGCCATTTATAAGTAAAAAACGATCCAGTAGGGGAATTCTGTAACAGTATGACAATGTCATAGGGTCGGAGGAACGTCTGTTCGACAGGGAACCCATATTGACACTTGTCAAAATGTTGAAAATTATTTAATGTATCTAGTAAAATATAAGTAATATAACGTTTTTTCTGTAATATACCTTTTACTATATAAACAGAGATGTTCAAATTTCATATCCCAAATGGTACAGAGTAGGGTATCAATAGGTGCTGACACGAGTTCTTAAAGTGTCAATAGACGTTCCTTTCACCCTATGACAAAATTAATATTTTTTATGTGGAAAATTCGGAAAACTTAACTGAAAACGGATTCATATCAATTTACAAGGAGTTTCTTGTAATGGCCATTCGATGTTCACTGGCTTTTAATGTTATCCTGTCCCCGAATTTATCACAAAAATTTGTCGTATGACATTGTCACATTGTTACAGAATTCCCCTACAGGATTAGTAACGTAGCTCTAACTCCTAAAATTTTGAATATCTAGCTAAGATTCTTCACAATCTGCTCTTTACCCTTGAAACTTTGATGTACAACCTTTCGAACACCTGAAGGTGGATTCTGTAACAATCTGACAATGTCATATGACAAATTCATGAACGAGACAACTTTTTAGGCCAGTCAACACTAAAACCGCTAAAACCTCAACGAAGAGCTGAAGCTGTTAATAAATTGATCTGAATTCGAATGCAATTTTCAGCGCATTAATTTGTATTGAAACACATGTCCTTTATAAAAGGAGATAATGGTAGCACATAACCTCAAAAGTTGGCAAACTTTTCAAGCCAGATGGATGAAAATTCTTTATGATTATACTTTACATTTTTCAGAGCTCAATTGCCACTCTTCTGATCTAATGCTTTATTTTTAAAAGAACTAAACTAAGGTTCCAAGTTTAATTTAAATACCAAGCCTAATATCTAGCCTTAAGCTTAAAGATCTCGTGCTAAAATCAGCCCTTGAAAAATTCGCTGATGACATTGTTTTCGATCATAGGCAGTTATGATCGAAATATACATTTCGGTTACCTCCAAAGCATAACCAAAAATAAAAGAAATCGTACACTGAGAAAAAAAGAGGGTACGATTAACTTTTTTTCTCGTAACTTTAACACTTTTTAGGTGCAAAAATATATCAACATTTTTTAATGTTAATTTTACACCTTTTTAAGTGTAAAATTAACATGAAAAAGGGTAAGTTTAACCCATAATACACCTAAAAAGCATAATATTTGCACCGTTTTCGGATCAATATTGCAGGGTAAAATTAACATTTCCGGAATGTTATTTTGACTTTTTCGGATTACTCTCAGTATATGACAAATTCATGAGCGCTACAACTTTTTAGGCCAGTGAAGACTAAAGCTCAACGAAGAGCTGAAGTTGTCCATGATTGATATGAATTCGATTTTCGAATTTCCAGAATTTCTATCATAAAAATTGGGAAGCTTGTCATATGACATTATCATACTTTTAGAGAATGCATATCCTGTAGGGGAATTCTCTAACTATCTGACAATGTCATATGACATATTCGTGAGCAAGACAATCTTTCAGACAACAATTTGCAGTACATTAACCTGTATTAAAGAAAAATATTTTTAAAAAGTGAGGTTATGTTAGCACACAACCTCAAAATTTGACAAACTTATCAAGCCAGATGAACAATAATTCTTTTCGGATAGAAGTTCGTATTGCAAAACTACGCCTGGGGATGAATTCTAAGATTTGGTGATACTCTCACTAGTGAGAAAATCAAAATAAAGATTTTACGGCCGATTTTTCACAGCTGCTAGAATTGCGATTCCCAGATTGTGAGTGAAAAGTGACTGACTGCATTCATGGAGAGCATTTTGCTAGAATGCCAAAACTTAACTTCTCCAGAAGTAACTCGAAATCATTGAGTTTATAAAGCATTTGATACAAAAAAATGCCAAAATTATACTTTATCGAAACACACTGTTTTCGTGGCACGTATAGAGTATTCACTTCCGGACAAATTGAAAGTGTTCACAAAATTTCTCACTTACTATAACAGACACTGGTCACGGGGTTGTTTACACTTTGTATTGTTTTAACACCAATTTCTCTCTATTTTTGCTAAAAATCGTCGAAAATTGAGAAAATTGGTGAGAAACTACATGACCACTGAATAAGATCAATGAGTTTTGACGTTTTCGAATTCACTCTAGAAGTTTTTCACCGCAGCTGAGTCCCCCGCTCATTCATAATCACTTTTCTAGCAGTTGTGAACGCGAGCGGTGAATCATTCACTTGTGAACGTTTCACCAGTGAACCTTCACGATTTTTACATAATCTAACCCCTCGGTAGGAATTCTCTAACTCTGAGGACGCTTCACTAGTGAACGATTCACTAGTGAAATGTTCACTAGCTCCACTTCACGACTGCTAGAAAAGTTATTCTGTAACTTTGCATGAAGTGATAGGGAAAGTGTATTACAATTTTCAGTAAATTTAAGATTTTCATCAAAATTTCAAATAAGTAACTATGGAAAATAGTAGAATTGAGTATTAGAAAGGATGTAGTGTTGGTTTTTAAGCTGAATATGGAAAAACTTTTCACTGGCTTCACCGAGTGATAACATTATCTTCACCGAAAAATCGACGAGTGAAGCAGATAACCTCAAACTGATTCTGTCACGTGAAGCTATCGAAAGTTACTGAATCTCTTTTCTTCTTCTTCTTCTATTTTATGTAAGGCTGTCGGACTCACTTGGTTCTATATAGCCAACAGAATCTCTTTTGCTATCACTTTAGTGAGGTGTTCATCAATTTTGACAGGTTATTACTTCACAGGGTTACAAAATTCCCCTCTCCTGAGATTCGAACGCAATTTGTCATATGACATTGTCATACTGTTACAGAATTCACCTAGAGGTAGTTTTTTGACCATTGACATACAATTTCTATTTGACATTTGTTCGGTTTCAAACGGTTCTTCTCTGTTTTAGACCATTGAAATACAGTAGAGTTCCTCAAATTTGAACATTTATGGGGTATAGATGACTTCTCACTCCTCAAATTTGAACAATATTTTCAAAAACGTAACGGAATTCATGTAAAATTCACCATTCCTAAATTAATGGGTCCGGCAGAACTTTTAGACCAAGAAAATTTCATGAAATCAAAATTCGAATCACTTTCTTTTTTCTTTTTTCGCGCTCAAAATTAGTTTGAACTAAATTCAAATTGATCTAATGTTTAAATGAAGAAGAAGAGTCTGAAAGAGTGGGACAGACATATTCAAAACGTTTGAGAAAGAAAGATGTGTGAATTTCGATTACATGAAATTTTCCTGATCTAAAAGGTATGCCGGAGCCATAAGGAAATAACTTTAGAGAATTCTTTAAATTGAATTTTTTGTTAAATAGGTGTTAATTGTTGAGATAATTAATATAATACGATAATATTGAGGAAACACCACAGAATAATGGTTCTAATTCAGATTCCATGCAAAATTTCTTTTACATAACGTCATATTTTATATTTTGAATGCAACCGTCGTTTAAATTTGCGGAATTCGACTGTACTGTCATTTTGAGGTTAATTTTCAACATAACCTCTTCTCGCATTGAACATTCTAAGAAATTAAAGTGTTGTGTTGAAGAATGAGGTTCTGAATGGTAATCAAAGTGTAACATCTTGTCTTCTTGAGAAGTTCTTCCCACGGAAATTTTTCATGTACGCTTTTGAGGGTTAAATTTCTTCGAATTACCTCATAAAATATTAAATTATGGGTCAAGTAGAATTCTTACAAGAACATGACACTGCCTAAACATTAAACATCACATTTCTATGAGAAAATGTTAATTCACCAGGGTAATATTGTCACAAGTGTCTCTTGTCAGAAGCTTCTGAATAGTTTAAAAGTGTTTTCGCGGGAAAATAAGGGAAAATTGTCCTCTCTTGACATGGAAATTGCCAAGAGAGTTTTGTCTAGGAAATGTTTCATATATATTTTTTTTAGAAAGTTTATTCTTTTTGTTGATGTTTTTTTTGGTTTTCTGAGAAAGACAAATGTTAGCATGATTTTGAGCAATTAACTCAATACTTCGCTTGAATATCCCATATACACACGTGCATGCAAGAAGTGCTTTCTACAAATTTATATGCAAATTTTCCAAGAATGATCTTCTTTATCTTAATCTTAAGTTTTTATAATTCTTTTTAAATTAAATTCCTCTTTTTTTTGTTGTTCCCTATAGAGAGAATGTGCAGATAGGGATATTCCGATGTGAAAATGCTTTTTTTTTAGGCTAGAGAGTGAGAGAATGAGTATTTTCCATGTTCCATATGTGATGCAAAAGAATTATTAATCCCCGGTATAAATATAAGAACGGATATATATTGGGGATTGGAGGAAAGTTTAGAAGAAGGCCAAGATTAATTTATTTCTCATGTGTTTATTTGTGCTATATAGTTGGTGAGGCACATATGAAAGAAATAAATTATTCCCGGAATATCGTGAAAAACTTTTCCAATTTTCGTTTTTGGCTATTTGTAAATGATGCTCCAGTTGAATTTGGGCATCAGGTGGTCGCTGTTTTTCCCTTATATCTTCCTCTCTTGCTCTGGATAACTTAGTTATAGCAGAAAAAATCTAACATTGAAGATATTTAACTTTAGGGAGAAAGATATCAGAGATAGAAAATTCTTCTTTTAGAACTTTCTTAGGAACTATCTTTATTGCATTCAAATTTTTTGGAAATTGTTTTTTTGAAAGAAAAATCCTCAGTAGTTATCCCTAAATTTAATTAATTTTCAGCATTTTTTTCCTCTATTTTTAAATTTATTTTTTCCTTGTCTCTAACCCTGCTTCAATTTTGTATTTAATTGTCTTTCCTTTTGTGAAGAATGTGGTGAAGTTTATAACAGAGAGATGCGAATGATGGAGAATACCAAAAAAAACCAACCATTGCTTTCTTACAGTCATGTCAACCACTTCTAATTGCTCTACTATCATCTCAACAACTACTCCTGCTATAACAAGAACTACTTACAATCCGCAGTATCCCTCGACAGCCCCATTGCGCCCTTTGATGGCGCAAAGGCGTCATTCGGTGTCAGGTACCATTAATTTTGCTCTAGCACCCATTCTTTTATATATCTTTTTTTCTTTAACTCAAATCTCTTAATTTTATTGTTTTTGTTACTCATATCCACTTCTAACCCTCTGTTCTAACACGTTTGAGAGTCTCTGTGTTGATATAAAACTTTTCACTAAGAAAAATTACCGGAAAACGACCAATAAACCAGATGGATAAACGAAAAACTCTCTGGAAGAACCTGTACTAAATCGATTTGGTACGTGAAATCACAATAAATTACGCTAAATACTTAAAAATTCATCAAAAACTCGAGTACTGTGCTTAAAACAACTTTTATTGCACATGTACTAAAATGTACTAAAAATAAATACAAATTACCTGGGCAGTAGGGGTTCCAAAATCCCGGAATTTTTCAAAATTCGTGATCGCGAGAATAAAATATTTCAATCCCGAGTTTCGGGATCCCAGGAACCCACTTTTGTCAATGAATCGCTCCCGGAATTAATCCCGATCCTAAAATGGGTCGAAATCCAGATTTCAGGATCCAGGGATTCGTATTGGAAACCCTATTGGGCAGCAAATGTAATTTTACAATTTTAAAATCTAAATTAAACCTCTAAAGTTCAATATAATTTTAGTTTTAGGGCACGATGAAAGGAAAAAATCACCAGAACATTGATTAATGCACATATAAAAAATTTGGCTGTCAAAGCAGAATTAATGAAATTCATGCTAGAGACATTATTGTCAGTCCGAAATACACTTTGTGGAAGTCGAATTATTTTCAATTTCTGCGGCAACCACTAAAAACTCCGCTAAATGTTCAATAATATGTTGTGAACGATTTTCACTGCATATGTACTAAAGTGTACTAAAAGCAAATATAGGGAAAAGTACTCTCCCTTCGAACATTCATGCCTTCGAATAATGTGAATTTTCTTTTATTTTTACTAGAGACTTATACACAATTATCACATAATTATCAATAATTGATGATAAGCTAACTAATATTTATTAAAAATGTGTAAATCTCTTAGGAAAAATAAAAGGAAATTCACATTATTCAAAGGCATGAACGTTCGAAGGAAGAGTACTTTCCCCTAGTTTTGTTAATACTGCTAAACTGTAAATAATTGAAATTTCTGTCCAACGATTTTATGGCGAACCCTCTGTGGGTCATTGCTTTGCAAAGTTTTTTTTCGTATGTACTAAAAAAGAAAGAAAATACTGGAAATGTTCAATTTTGTGTCGCAAATTTGTGGAACCTTTAAATTCTACAGTCATATTGAACTTGTTTGCTCTGAGGTGATAACTTGCCTATCCATTTTTTAGTACAGATCGCGAGATTGAAAATGAATTAGTACAAAAGAGTAGAGATTCTTATCAGAAAATTCATGTTTTACGATCACAGACTTCTTAAGGAATTTATCAAACATTGCAAAGTAAAATAAATACACAATTTCATTCATTGTATTGTCATTGTAATAACTTTGGTGTGTCAAATTTGACAAACGTCACATGAGCAATAATACACTAATAGAATCCAAGTTTTCAACACAAACAACATACAAGCAATTATTTGAACTTTTACAAAAGCCAAGGATAAATATAATAATGATTCAACAATCTGGAAGAAACTTTGTTTACACGGTTTAGTACATCTGTGTACTAAAAATATTTATGTTTAGCCGAATTTTGTTTCTAAACAACATACAAACAATTATTTTAACATCTACAAAAGCCAGGGATAAATATAATAAAGCTTTAACAATCTGGAAGCAAAATTTTTTATACGGTTTAGTACATCTGTGTACTAAAAATATCTATGTTTAGCGAAATTTTGTTTTTAAATAACGTATAAACAATCCTTTTAACATCTGCAAAAGCTAGAGATAAATACAATATCACTTCGACAATCTGGCAGAAACATTATTTATACCGTTTAGTACATCTGCTTACTAAAAATATTTTTATTTAGCGAAAATTTGTTTTTAAATAACGTACAAACAATTATTTTAACTTTTGCAAAATCTAAGGATAAATGTAATAACGTTTCAGCAATCTGGCATAGCATAAACATTGTTTACACAGTTTAGTACATCTGTGTACTAAATATATTTACATTTAGCGAAATTTTGTTTTTAGATAACTTAAAAACCATTATTTTAACATCTACAAAAGCCAGGGATAAATATAATAACACTTAAACAGTCTAACAGAAACATTCATTATACGGTTTAGTACATCTGTGTGCTAAAAATATTTATATTTAGCGAAATTTAGTTTTTAAACAACATACAAACAATTATTTTAACATATACAAGAGCTAGGTATAAATGTAATAACGATTCAACAATCTAGCAGAAATATTGTACTAAAAATATTTATATTTAGCAAAATTTTCTTTTCAAACAATATACAAACAAATTGAACTTTTACAAAAGCTAGGGATAAATACAATAACCATTCAACAATTTAGCAGAAACATTGTTTATATGGTTTAGTACATCTGTGTACTAAAAATATTTATATTTAGCTAAATTCTGTTTTTAAAGTCCTTAACATAAGAATAATTCTTTAAATATCTTGTGTTAAAAAGTGTTTAGTACAAAGCTTTTTAGTACATGATTTCCTGATATAATTTATTTCAATTTAGCTGATTCGAGATGAAGTGAAATAAAACAATTGAGCATTACCAAGATATTTTGACTTAAAAAATAATCTTTTCGGAAAAATTTATAAAACAAAAAATTAATAAATATTTCGAAAGTTTAAGTTAAGATTGAGTACTTCTAGTACTTCAAAATTTTTAATCTCGGTCTCAGAATTGAGGTTAGTTTTACTAGTTTTAGTACAGGACAAAACAATTAGCAGGTTTCCAATATGGCGAACTAAAAGACCTTTATTTCAAATTAATTCCCTTGAATTTAAAAATGTTTTTAGATTTTTATAAATATTTTTTTTTTACTAATAAGCTACTAATTAATTAATTTTAAAAATTTAGAAAATAAAAGACTCTCCAACAGTGAGAATAGAGGGATAAAATGTGCTGAGAATAATGAAAAATTTCCTTAGAAATCACACTGTGTAAATTGATGAAATGGGAGAAAAGTTTGACCTCTCCGATTGGCATTTGTTTGTAGTGTTGAACTCAATTTTCACAAACAAAAATTTATGCTTTATTAACACTTTATACACTCTGGGACGAGAGCATTATTTATTATAAGTTTTTTTTTGAGAGATGTAAATTGTTTTCATTAGAATATATTTACAACATTCCTTTCACCACACTATCATTCACTTTGCATCATCCATATACACTTGATGTGTCAAAATTGTGTGATTAAGATGCGCTTTCTTACAATCCAACTCAATGTCCCAATTAAATAATATTACTGTTTTATTTGAGTAATACTAGACAACTCTATGTTGTCTCATGAAGAGACTCTTGTAATGTTTACAACTTCGTCTGATGGCGCCAATTTGGAGAATATCAATGACAGAGAAGTTATAAAAGAAATAAAAAAAAAAGAAATTGAAAAGAATGAAAATCACTCAATTTGTTACAAATATATGAGGCTATTCCACCATGATTTGTCATGTGTTAAGTCGTAAAAGCAATTAAGGATAATTATAGTTTTATAGCATCTTTAATTTCATCAATGAACATGTAATATTGAAAATTAGAGTGTGCTACAAGTTCTTTTTTATGGTTGTAGAAAAAAAGGGAACACAGGGCATAGTACACAAATTTACACTGAAAAGTCTGGATGGGATTTTTTTTTAAATATGATATTTGTTGATTTTACTAACTGAATTTCAACTATAAATTACTTGTTTTATTATTTTTAAAATATTTTTCAAAGTGAAAGAGGTTACTGTTCACTGAAAAAAAGGTGGGTGCGATTAACTTTTTTTCCTCGTAACTTTAACACTTTTTAGGTGTAAAAATATATCAACATTTTTTAATGTTAATTTTACACCTTTTTAAGGGTAGATATAACATGAAAAAGGGTAACTTTAACCCCTAATACACCTAAAAAGGGTAATATTTACACCGTTTTCGGATCAATTTCAGGGTAAAATTAACATTTTCGGAATGTTATTTTAACTTTTTCGGGTTTCTCTCAGTGTAGGGATTGAGTGTCCTATTAAGCCTCATTCCGGCATTGTGGAGTTATTTCAACACTTATTTCGACCCTAATTTATTTAAAGACTTTCTCTCAGTGTAGTATAAAAATTATTGCTTTACTTTTTTAGTAATTTTTTTTGTAAATTATTTTTTCAATTAATGTGTTCAAGTTATATGGGTTCGTGTTAAATTCCGGTGTAATTTTAACCCCTATTTTGGTTAAAAAATTTGGACTTTTAATATATATCGGGATTTTAGCTATTTCGGAATTTTGGTTACCAGTGGTTCACATAATCAAGAAATCAAAATTTAAAATCAACAAATGCACTTTTGTGAAAACCCCATCCAGATTTTTTTGCCACGAACATAGCGTAACATAGCATTAAAAATTAATTGGGGTTTTTTATGCTGATTATAGAAGGAAGTAGGGGGAGGATTTAAAATGAAAATAAAAAAGAAAACCTTCATGCAAAAATGGAACTGTTATCGAGATTTTATGCCCTTGTGCAGCGAAAGAAGAAAAACAAAACCAGTAACTCACATAAAACATTTGCATTAAAATCGATAGTGATTTATATTGGCAAACCCATAATCTCCAAACACTTTGTCTCTGGGGGGAAAATTTCTCTACTCTCTCGTTTCTTTGCTCTAAAATTTTTCAATTGCACTTTTAATGACCTTTTCTTATCAGTTTTTGAGTGCCTTTGGGTGCTTTTCTTGCTGAATTTTGCTGGGTTTTTGCTGAAGCAAGTTTTATAAGCATTAGTTTTTCCTTGAACTTACCAACGGAAGTTTTGATGATCTTTTTTTCTCACTCTGTGATGTTATGGTATCATGCGAATTTGATATCAAATTGATAATCTCGGAGGAAGCACATGGGTTGGCAAGAAAAAAGACGACAGAAAATGTTAGAAAAAAGAGGAAGAAAAAAAAAGTGGTTCAAAGAGAAAAACAAATAAAGTGCAATTAATAATGAAAAGAAATAAGCAAACAATTCAATGAGCAATTTCCATTGTATGGCAAATTAAAAACTTTTTCCCTTTTTGCGCACTTTGGCGAACATTTGCAGAGAAGGAAAAGTCATTGAAGGAAAAAATTGCACATTTGTCCACAAAAGCAGTAATGTTGACGTTAATAATTAAGTTGGGAAAAGTCACAATTCCAACGTCATCATCATAAATTTCAATGTTTTGTTATTTTGTGTCTCAGCTCTATGCACTTAATGCACTTCACACCATTCTAGAGCATGCCACTCTTGGGTGGCTGACTCTGTGGCATGGATTGCACAGTTTTCCTGGACGCGGGGGGATATCATATTTTTCATTTTTCCCTTCCCTTTGCAAAAGTTAACAGAGAAACCCTGACATTGTTGATGCATTTGCGTGAATATGTTCACATGCTTCAAAATTAGCCCTGACATTTCCACCCTCGCACACCCCAATCTCACCAATGTGTTTTCCTCTTCTTGTTACCAACTCGCATTTACACTGATTGCTTATATCATTTGTGCGTGAGAATTGAGGTTTTTCTCGGATTTTTTTTTTCGCCAAGAGACAATTCCCAAGATTGCAAATTGATTTCCCTCTTGACACACATATTAATTTCATCTTGAGATTTCTTATCGGGTCTTTTGGGGAAAAAATATACCTTTCGAAAGCACTAGATTGAAGAAAAGATTATCTTGTCCAAAAACACTCGTCACAATTCTGCTGATCTTAAAACGACACTCGCAAGGCAGTGCCATTTCCATTTGGTTAGCACTTTTTGTTAGAGAACTGCTGACCAGTTAGCATATTTTTGCTGAGCAATTCAGCAAAAATATGCTGAAAACGCTGCCTTTTTCAGCTAATTGTGCTCGATGGGTATTACATTTGAACGGTTCATTTGAATTAACGACTTATTACAAAAAAAAACAGCATATAGGGTAAAATGAGGCAATTTGGAACCTATAATTTGGGACATTTGAGACTTTCTCATTGTTTCATATGAGCAGAGAGAAAACAAAGACCGCGAAAGAGAAATAAGAGGCGACTAAGAAGAACAGAAACAGCTTTTCTTCCTTTTGAATTTCTAAAACGGTGAGAAAATCTCAAATGTCCCAAATTGTAAATGGTTCCAAATTACCCCATTTTACCCTAATACAAAAACAGTGACATGTCATCTGCGTTTCTTGAAACATATTTTTTGTATTAGACTTTCTTTTGTGATTTTGGGTGAATTTCTCCGTTTCTAAAAACATTACATTTTGTCGGTTACATCAACCGTTCTCGTACATGTATTTCAGAGATGTGCAAGAACCGTTTGAAACTCAACAAACGTCAAATGAAACTTGTACGTCAACGGTCAAAACACTACCTGAACAAACTTCATTTTGACGTTTATTCGGTTTCAAACCGTTTTTGCGCATCGCTGCTGTATTTCTTTTTTGTCAGCATTTCATGCAAAAGGTTACATTTGTATCGTCGCTTGTACGAAATGCAGATACGACAATAGTTGGTGCAACCGACGATTTCTTGGATAACATTCAGTAATTCTCGAAAAGTTTTTTTCATAAGCGTTATCATTTCTACTGGATTGAATGAAAACCATTTTCTGTTTCTAGGTTGAGCTTCCACGAGTTTAGGAAATCTTTCTATGTTTCTTATATGAATTTCTGTTGTTCAAGAAACGTTTTAGACTTTTTATAGACGCTTCCGTATTTTAGATTGTTTTTTTTTCTCATTTATAGAAATATTAAGGTTATTTTTGTAAGCTGTTCCCTGATTCTATGATCGTTTCTATATCTCTTGGTTGAGTTTCTGTGATTCTAGAAACATTTCAGTGTTTTTTTTAAAGAGATTTCGTGATTCAAGGAACGCTTTGGCTGGAGTTACTATTTATATTGACGCTCCCATGTTTATTGAATGTCATTCTGGAAATATTTACGGTTGTGAGCTGTTTCATGATTCTATGTTTTTTAAACGCATAATTCGAGAAATGTTTCAGCGTTCCAATATATGCTTCCAGGTTCATTCAGTGGCTTTCGTCATTTCTGCAAACATTCACATTTTGTTTTGTAAGTCGTTCCATGATTCTATACATTCTATAAATATTTCTGTTTCTTAGATTCATTTCTATGAATCAAGAAATATTTCAACATTTTAGTATACGCCACAGTATTTATTGGATGCCTTTCTTCATTTCTGAAAACTTTTACGGTTTTTTGTAAGGCGTTTCTCGATTCTAGGAACGTTTCTATGTTTCTCAAAGGAGTTTCTCTATTTCTAGAAACATTTCTATGTTTCTTGGATGTGATTCCGTGATTTAAAGAACGCTTTGGCGTTTCTATTAACGCTCCCATGTTTATTTCTCGAAACATTAACGTTTTCTTTTGTAAGCCGTTCTATGATTCTAGAAATGTTTATTCTCGGAGGAGATTTCGTGATTCTGAAAACGTTTACGTGTTTCTCAAAGGAGTTACCGTGATTCTATAAACATTTACATATTTCTGAGAGGAGTTACCGTGATTCTAGAAACGTTTACATGTTTCTCAAAGGAGTTACCGTCATTTTAGAAACGTTTACATGTTTCTCAAGAGAGTTACCCTGATTATAGAAACATTTCGATGTTTTTTAATGCTTTTTAATGATTCAAGAAACGTTTCAACGTTCCAATATACGCTTCTGTGTTCATTAATTTCTGGAAACACTTACAGAGTTTTTGTAAGCTGTTCCGTGATTCTAGGAACGTTCATATGTCTCTTGGTTGAACTTCCGTGATTCTGGAATCATTTCAGCGGTTTCCGTGTTTATTGAATATCATTCTTCCTTTTCAGAAACGTGAATATGTTGTTCATAAGTTGTTCTACGATTCTACAAACTTTTCTATGTTTCTTTAACGAGTTTCCGTGTTTCCTGCATATTTTTTTCTGTTTAAATATATGTTTCTATGTTTTTTGTATGAGTTTTCGTGATTCTATAAACATTTCAGTGTTTCCGTAGACATTTCGCTTCGGTATTTATTGAAATTCTTTATTCATTTCTAGAAACGTTTACATGTTTTTTTTGTAAGTCATTCCATGATCCTAGAAACGTTTCTATGTTTTTTTAGTTGTATTTATGGGATTTGAAACACATTCCAGGGTTTCTAGTAAAATAATTTCCGTATTTATTAAATGTAGGGGAAAGTTGTCTGATTTTGATTGCGGCAGCCTTTGAACATTTATTATTTTCTCTTATTTCCCAAAGAAAAAAAATCTATTTTGTTAATTGAAGTTAATAGAAAATAATTAGTTCTACTGACTATAGTTAAGAGAATAGGGTTTTTGTTTACAAAATAAGAGAAAAATTAAAATATTCAAAGGCTGTCGAATTCAAAGGTAGGCTACTTTCCCCTATTCCCGTATTTCTAGAAATATTTACATGTTCCTTGTATATTTTTCTGTAATTCCAGTCCAGAAACGTTCCTATGGTTTTGGTATGTTTTTTTTTAATTTAAAAAAAAAAAACTAGTCCTCGGTTTTATAACTTTCGAAACAGAATGAACTTTCTTCGGGATTTAAAGGCCTTTCTAATAAATTCAAATTTACCCCAATCGGTCAGGAAATACGCTCTCCAGGACCTTATCAAAGTTGTCCCTAAAAAAATGTGTAACGTAGGCAATAACTCAGCTTATGTTAGTGATGAAGGAGACACTTTCTTGAAAACCCCAAGTCCATGTCACTCACCGTTTGTCCTCTAAATTTCCAATATCGAAAGATTTAGGGATTACATTGTTCTCTCTGTAGCTTTAGAGCACTAAAATCTCAACTCTGATCCATATCGCGAATTATTTTCAATGATTCATTCTCGCCCTTCTCAATGAGAGATACTTCTGCTGTTTTTTTTTCTCTGCACAAGAACTTCCTCCGTCTTTTCCCATCATGCCTCATAATTTTTCCATTTGATGTGTTTGAGTAAATAATATGTTCTTGTGCAGTACTTGAGGAAGAGTGGGAGCCACAAGAGTACAAGGGGAAAAAAATAAGCTAAGAAGCCAAAGAATCTTGTGCTAAATATGGGAGAGGGAAATAATAAGTAGGAAAAAAAAAAGTGCGAGAATATATGGAGAAAAATATTATAATTCTTCCATGCTACAATATATAATTATGAGCTGAACAAATTGACTGACACATGGACTGACACGCTGTTGTTTACAAACACCTAAAAGGCGCCACAATGCTTTATTAATTTCCTCCACTCGCATTATTTGCTTGGGAAGTATGTATACTTTTAATTCAACTTGAGCAACACGCGTTCACTCGGGAAAATATGGGTTTTATTTTATATATTGAAAAAATAAAAAATTATTGCAATATCTTTCCCAATCCATCCCCCTTCATATCTATTACACTTCCTCCAAACACCTTATCATTTCCCGCCAAATTGCACACGAGTTGCCGTTCGGGGAAATTTACCTTTTCCGCGGAAAATTTTAAGTGCAATTTTCATGAGAACTGTTGACGCAGCCTTCAATTGTTACGTGTGTGATTCTGAGGTGAAAACCAACAGAAAAATTGATTAGGAATATTGTTAACCCTTTAGTATCATGGACAGAAGTCCTTTTGTTTATTAAACTGTATCAGCAAATTTAGGAAGAGTGATAGAAACTTGGATAGTGTAAGGGGAAAGGTTTTTAAGTTTCAGATGATAGGATAATTGTATCACTCGATTCCTCCTATTTTTCTTGAAGAATCTGACCCATGTGTGCGTTAACTTAGAGCAAAAAGATCTGTCGTATATACGTTTCCCTATTGAAATAGCTTTGAAGCATTGAACGACATATATATATTACGGGTTCCAATCAAAATTCCCAAAGCGAAAATTCCGATCGCCAAAATCCAAAAAGGCTACCCAAGAAGCAATTTTTTCTCAATATAGTCTTGTAGAATTCCCCAAGTAAGGCATTATAGAACAAAAAATCTTTTTATTTGCTTATAACGCTGCTGGTTCCATCACTGAGATTACTATAAGTAAAGTGGAGCATTATTAAGGATCTTAAGAGCTTCTATAGGAATTTCAGCAGAAAATTCTCACTTTAAGTCTTTTAAAAGTGTACTAAAAAACTTGTTTAATATTCGGTTCTATAAGGCAGCTATTTTGCTTCTTGGGTAGAAATCCCAAAGGCCAAAATCGCAAAAAGTCAAAAATCTCGAAAACCAATATCCCGAACGTCAACATTCATAAAGTGTAAAATCGCAAAAAGTCCAAAATCTTCTAAGCGAAAATCAAGAAAAGGCCAAAATCTCGAAAGGGCCGAAATCTCAAAAAAGTCCAAAATCACGAAAAGCCAAAATACCAAACGCCAAAGTCCCGAGCACGAAAATTCCCAAAGTCAAAAATCCCGAAAACCAAAATTACGAACGCCAAAATCCCGATCGACAAAATCTAAAAAGTCAAAAATTCCGAAAACCAATATCATCTCGGCGAAATTCAAAAATTGTAAAATCGCAAAAACTCCAAAATATTCAAAGCTAAAATCCCGAAAAAGCCAAAATCCCGAACGCTAATATTCAAAATGTGTAAAATCCCGAAAAGCCAAAATACCAAACGCCAAAGTTCAAAATATGAAATTCTCAAAGTCAAAAATCCCGATCGCCAATATCCAAAAAGTCCAAAATCCCAAAAACTCAAAAATTTCGAAAACCAAAATACCGAATGCCAAAACTCAAAAAGTGTAAAATCGCAAAAAGTCCAAATACCCCATAGCCAAAATCCCGAAAAAACCAAAATCCCAAAAAGGCCGAAATCTCAAAAAGTCCATAATAACGTAAACCAAAAACCCGATCGCTAAAATCCAAAAAGTCAAAAATTCCGAGAATCAAAATCACAAATGCCAAAATTTCAAGAAGTGTAAAATGCGAAAAGTCCAAAATCCTAAAGCAAAAATCTCGAAAGCCAAAATCCAAAAAGTTCAAAACCCCGAGTACCAAAAAGGAGAAAAGACCCAATATCCTGAACGTCAAAATCCAAGAAGTTTAAAGTCACGAAAAGTCAAAAATCCCGAAAAACCAAAATTCCCAAACCCAAAATTCTCGTAAGACCAAAATCCCGAAGCGGCCGAAATCCAAAAAGTCCAAAGTCCCGAATGTCTTAATTTTCAAAAAGCCAAAATCTTAAAACGTTCTAAATTCCGAAAGCCAAAATCCAAAAAGTCTAACATTCAAAAAAGTTAAAAATTCTCGAAAACCAAAATCCCGGATGCCGGATGTTGTGGTACGATATTTCTGCCATCCCAGACTTCAAAACCTTTCCCTGCAAGGTTATGCTCAAAAGGTTAACCTTAAATATTCTTTATAGGAAATTGTAATGAAGGTAATCGCTAAATTAAGCAATTCTATTTAATCTAAACTTTAACTAAATGTGACAAATAGATCGAAAACTATTAAGTAAATTTTGAGGTTATGTTCAAAGGAAACATAAGATTGATTTTCTTGCTTTTTTACAAAGTTTAAACGTTTTTTTTCTCAACTTTTTTTCTATGTTTCTCAATAAATGTGACACCGCAATATATTTTAAAAACTGGACACTTTCCCTTAGTTTTCAAAATACAGTAGAGTTCTTCAAATTTGAACCTTCGAGGGGTATAGATGACATTTCTCACTCCTCAAATTTGAACAATATTTTCAAAAACGTAACAGAATTCATGTGAAATGCACTTTCCCAAATTTAAGAAAGATAATTTTAGAGAATATATCAATGTAGGGTAAAGTGATATAATTTGGAATTAGTGTTACAAGTTGGACAATTCGCCGGTACAAGTTGGACATGGCTTTTATCTTCATAAATACAGTACAAAATTTGTTCTTAAGTACAAGTAACCAAATTATAAAACTAAAGCATTAAAAATATACAAATAAAAATGAAGTACTAAATTTATCAAGGCAAAAAGACCTGTCCATATTGTACCATCATCCAACTTGTACCACTTTACCCTAATTTATTGTTAAAGAAATAGAATTTGTTGCTGAAATTAATGTAATACGATAATATTGAGGAAACACCAGAAAAAAATAGTTCTAATTCAGACTCCACGCAAGACTTTCTTCACATAACCTCAAATTTTACATTTTGAACTCAACCGTCGTTCAAATTTTAGGAGCTCAAATTTTAGGAACTCGACTGTATGGATGTGATAGATCACATTTATTGAGAAACATAGGAAAAATTTAGTCATTACGAAGCTTGCTTGGAAGAGTACGAAGTATGGGCACTTGGGCACTTCCTCCTAATCAACTGAGCAGTACCATTTCCACATACTTGCTTATAACTTTTTGTTTGAGAACTGCTGACCGGTCAGCATATTTTTGGCGAAAACGCTGCATTTTTCAGCTGACTGTGCTCCCTGAGTATGAAAACAAAAAAAAATCTCTTGAATTCGGGTGACATTTCGGTCTCAAATACTCGAATTTGGGAAAGTCTACTGTATCATTTAGTTTATCCCATCACAGGAAAGGGAGAGGTATTGGAATGTCCTAAAACTTGATCCGTATTGCAATTACGGATTTTAGTATAATTTAAATTCAAAATAACGGAAATCGTTTTTCGACTTCACCGCGACTAATGACGATCGCACGAAGCTATGATATTCCATGGCAAAATCTTATCCTTTCAAACTACTAAAATATTATATTAGATTTATGATTTATGGAACTAACAATTAAAGGGTTAACGGGCGTCAGAAGTTATTAAGAAATCGTCATCACTGTGCGTCAAGAGAAATATGTTTCAATAAGCGTGTGCATTAGCAATACATACTATTTTTCTTTTATAATTTGCAAGATAAGAGTAATACCTCTTAAAGTTCTCCTTTTCAAGCTATTTCCTCTTGTATTAATTAAAATCAACGAACCACTTCTAATGTTATGACTTGAAAATGTTATGTTGAGAATAAATTTTTTTGAAGAAAAATATTAACAAAATAATTAGATAATAAATGGATGCTCTTAAAAGGAGGGGCATAAAATGATAGATTAGAAAAATAAAGAAAGATAGAAAATTGATTGTGGATTTATGTAATATGCTTTAATGAAAAATTCAGTGTGGAAATTATAAAATTTGAATTAACACAATTTTCCGCTACCATAAATTTGATATGGTAAAGGTTTTCTAACTTCTTTTTGTTAATTAAGACACTGTTTATTTGCTTTTGGCAAATGCTCCTTCACTTACGAAGGGGCAAGGAGAATGAACAGACTTAGGGGAACGTGCGCTACCTTCGCACAATTCAAGCTTCGGATTTTTTTTTCAATAATTTTGAGCCATTGGACTAGCTATTAAAATCTACTATTAAAATGGATCAAATTCATTAAAAACATAAGGAAAAAATGAGTTGTTCGAAGCATGAGTCATCCGAAGATACCTCTCTTTCCCCTACACAGAGTTGGTTAACTTTTTTTTAGGCGAATAGAAGAATAGAGAATGTGCAATTAAATAAATTCCTCTTTCAACAATTTTAAAATAGTCAGAAATATTACAATTTCCGTCTCATATCAACATTAATGTGCCTAACGATCTCATTTATTCTTTTTTGATGTTGAAATTAGGGCTGTGCTAATGAAAAAGACATTAGATGGCGTAAAAAGGGAAATACTGAAAATTTGATCAGACTCATTGACAATTTTATGGTTGTGCATTTTAAGTATTTTAATGGTTCGTGAGTCTTTTTTTTTTTAATCTGAGAGTGTAATTGTCACACTATAAGCCTGAAGTGATTGTTAAAGTGCTTAATGAGCCTCTTAGGACAAGCATCATCCATAAAAATAGTTCTTTTTTTATTATGATTTAGTTATCAAGTGGCACATTTTAGTTCAGAAGAAAAAAAAAGCCATCAAAAGAATTGTGAATTTCCTATGAAAACATCTAAGGAATTAAGTAAATATGTACAATATATTCACTATGAAGAAAAGGATGTCGAATTAACAGCTTAATTATCCCAATCAATCTTAATTATGGATTGAAATAATTTATCTTTATTTTCTATTTTTTTCCCTTAGGAATATTATAATAACCCTTTAGGAGGGTAAAAGTTACCCTTTTCGGGATTACAGGATAATTATGAATTTTGAAATAACCCTGCTACACCTTAGGAACTGAAGTTAGTACCTTAAGTACTTAATTAAGGCCTTTGTAGAAGTCCTTAATTAAGGTCTTTCTGCCAAGCGATTTTTAAGTAGTTACTCTAAAGGTTATAAAACATTTTTTAATTCAGTACATTTGTTTTATTTCGCTGATATAAAATATTTTCGCATTTTTCGCAATTGTCTCGTTGTCAAAATCAACGTGTTGCTGCATTAAACCGATCACGCATACTCCTTTTGAGGTACCTTCGACCGGTGCCGAATGAGGTTTAGAAATCCATCTGCAGAAATTTAAATAATAATGTTGGAAATCCGATAGAGTAATGCCCTAGACGGGTTCCGGTCAAAATTCCGAAAGCAAAAATCACGAAAGCCAAAATCTCGAAAGCCAAAATTCCGAATGTCAAAATCCCGAAAACTAAAATCCCGGAAGCTAAGATCTCGAATAGGCCAAAATCCCGAACGCCAAAATTCCGAAAGCCAAAATACCGAACGCCAAAATCTCGAATGGGCCAAAATGCCGAACGCAAAAATCCCGAACGCCAAAATCCCGAAATCTAAAATCCCGAACGCCAAAATCCCGAAAAGCCAAAACCTTGAAAAGACAAAATCCCGAAAGCCAAAATCTCGAATGGGCCAAAATCCCGAAAGCCAAAATCCCGAAAAGCCAAAAATCTGAAAAGTCAAAATCCCGAATTTTAAAATCCCGAAAAGTCAAAGTTCCGAAAGGGCCCAAAATCCCGACAAGCCAAAATCCCGAAAATAATAATAATACAGTGCCTGTATTAAGAGCACTGCGATAGCATCTTACCTTCTGTTAACCGGGTACTGTCAGCTATTTTTTTTTAATTAAGTACTTAATAAGTTCTTATTAAGGACTTGTTTTGTTTGATTGGACACGACCCTTTTTTTAAGTGCATAGTTAATACTGGTTTAACAGTATTGCGCTAGTAATAGCTTACTTTGTGTTAACCAGGTACTGTCACCCAAAAAATTTGCAATTAAGTACTTAATAAGTACTTATTAAGTACGATTAATTAAATTATTAAGGACTTATTTTGTTTACTTGGAGAAAGCTTTTTATTTAAGAGCATAGGCAATGCCTGTATTAACAGCATTGCGCTAGAAGCTTACCTTGTGTTAGCCGGGTACTATAACTCATAAGTTATGTACTTAAGTACTTAATAAGTACTTATTAAGGACTTATTTTATGCACTTGATGAAGGCTCTTATTTAATAACATAAAAAATCCCTTTTATTGCAACACTACGTTAGGTACATTTTATCTTTGTTAGCCGGGTAGCCGGATAGAGGTTAAATTAAGTTTTTGTAGGGCTAAAATCTGAAAATACTTTACACAAATGTAAGGTTAACTTTTATGACTATTTCAAAAATAAATATGGCTAAGAAAGGTAGTTGAAATGATTTTTGAATTATCTCACAAGGGGTAAAATTGAGCAGAAAAAAGTGTTAGTTTAACACTTATTTCTTCTAAGTGTACATTTCAAGAAAAATCGATGTAACAGGGAATATATGTTATATATTATATAATTGCATAGGCTGTAAATGTGCAATAGTCCCTTGAGATTTTCCTCACATTTGTGATATTTTCTTCTGGAGCAAAAGATGCTAGATGGGAGACAATATTGTATTCTACTCTGTATAGAACCAATAATTCCTAGAGATATGTGTTAAAAATTATTGCTATTACAGCAATGGAATATAAAAGAGAATCATGTGTGGAGGAATATTGTAAAATATGGTCTCTATGCCTTTTATTTTCGTGCTCTAAAGGAAAGAAAATAAAAAAAGAGCAAAAAGGAATACATATTTACCGGAAAATCTTCTATAAAAGCGAATTTGAAGGGAAAAGCTCTCTACATGCCAAGGAGTTTGAAAGGGAAAAAAAGCTTCTAAAAGATAGTGAATAATGGAGAAAATACTTCATCAGAGGCATAATCTTGCTCTTATGGGACAATTTTCCACATATACACATACTCACAACTTCCATAACAATCATTGGCATCTTATTAACATTTTAATCTCTTTATTTAAATTCTTAGCTGAGTTGTAACAAGTTTTATTTTCCTCTAAAGTGGCTGCTATACTTTGCCGTTTTGCAGTACTAATTCCTTCTTGCAATAAGCCTCTATTTATCTTATATGGCATATTTTATTTACATAATAAGTATATCGCCCTTATTACTCATATTGGCTTTAAATATTTAGGGAGGAAAATCATTGGCAAAATTCATCTCAGATTCATCTAAATTGCATATTTTTTTTCATTATAAAATCACCAATTGGCTTTAAATGTTTTTGCAAAATTGTTTTTTCAATTTAATCAAATGTCTTTTTTCTAAATCTTTTATCTTAGATGTGGTGTATTTTTTTCAAAATTTAAACTATTATTGAAATTTGTTCATTTGCAAATAGGGGTTTTAAAATTTACCCAAGGTCCAGAAAAAAAAATATTTTGATGTTCTTCTAAATAACGGTTGTACCATTATAGTAACAGCTGGAGAATTTATTCCCATTTAGGTGCTTCCTAGGTTTTAGGATTAGGAGACAAATATTAGAAATACGATATAGATTCTTCCAAATTCATTCTACAAGAAAAATAGCAACAAAAAGTCTCGTTATTATAATTACTTTTCAATGGAAATACGGAACCTAACCTAAATACATTCGAACTAGATGCAATTCCCTAGAACGGTCCAATGATTTTTCTGTGAATTATGAATTTGAAATTAACTCGATGATCGAGAGAATGATTCACATTCTTCTAAGTTCCTCTTTGTAATATATAACCTGTCTTCATTATCGAATAAAGGATGGAACCTAGACTAAGCACATATTTAAGATTGAACACTAGTTTCAATATATTACAAGACAATTCAAGGAAAAAAAACAAAAGCTAGTGCTTTCAATGATTTTGTCCTAATTTGTTTTTTTTTTTGAGTAAAGAACCTAGCTTAACCGCGTAATAGATCTAAAGAATTTCCATCAAGGACTGTGGAAATCATTAGGTTCAACCGATTCAGGACCCATTTTATTGCTAAAGAATCATCTTCAAGTTCTTCTACTTGTTCATTTATTCTTCTGATGTCTTATAGGATCCCCTTTTTAAAATATAACTTGTCGAATATTGAATGGAACCTAGTATTTAGTATTTTAGTATTTTCAATGATTTTGTCCTAATTTGTTTTTTGAGGAAAAGAACCTAGCCTAAGCACGTAATAAGTCTAAAGAATTTTCTTCAAGGACTGTGGAAATTATTAGGTTCATCCGATCCAGGACCCGTTTAACGCTAAAGAATCTACTTTAAATTTTTTTAGTCGTTCATTTATTCTTCTGGCTTCTTCTATGTTCCCTTTTTAAAGATATACCTTGTTGAATATTGAGTGCAACCTAGACTAAGCATACGTTTAGGACAAACAAGATAAACAAAATGAAGCATTTTTAATGAATTTTTGTCTTAATTTGTTCATTGAAATAAATGAACCTAACCTAAACACGTAATAGATCTGAAATAACGTTTATCAGTGACCCTAGAATACTTTCAAGAAATTAATAGGGTCTTCAGAATTCATGATTAAGAAAAATCTCACCTAGATTCGTTTTAAGACTTGGTATTCCATTTGAAGTCTTTCAAGTTATTCATTTATTCGGAAATAGTGGTTTCACATTTTTCCAGGAATTTTGAAAATAATTTAGGTTCTTCTAAACAACTAATTAAAAAATAACCGGTTTTTAGTTTTGTATTTCTTTGAATTCAGAATCTACATTCAAGTCTCCCAGCGTAGTCTTGAAGACTTGAAAGAAAATTATTAAGACTAGGGATCTGAAACCTAATCAATTTCCATAGATTCTATTTTCTAGAGTCAACTTTTAAAAAGTTAAATCGAATTTCATTTTCTCAACAGAACATATTTCAAAAGCGACCATAAAATGAAGAATAATTCACAAAATCGTATTAAAAGAGGAATAAGGCGATTAAAGTTTTTCTACGTTCCACATTTAAATAATTTTCTCAAAATACATTTTGAATATTATTAATATTAGTTGACTGCAGTACGGAACCTCATCTACGTAAAGATTTAGTGTACCTAGAATTAATTAATGATCTTCAAAGTCGTATTAAAAACCAAATAAGGCGATTAAGGTTTTTCTAAGTTCCACATTTGAATAATTTATTGGTCAACGTTAAGTATTATTTGTACTGGTTTCAGTACGGAACCTAATCTACGTAAATGTTTAGTAATCTCTATCTGAATTACTTGTACCTAGGATCTATAGAAATTTCTTAGTTCCATCTAGGTTCCTGTACAATAATAATAATGAATGCATTTTGAATAACTAATTTCTCCTCGTATGTCAATTGATTAATGGAACCTAATAAATTTAAATCTAATCCAGGCACGTGCTTGAGATAACCCAATACAAGTCTCCCCTATAGAGCACCTAAGATGAAAACTCCTATTTGCAAAGAAACTGTTGATGTGTTTTACCTTCTTTTGAACACCAACTGTCCTGTCGTTTTCGTTTCTTTCTGGTTCTCTTCCTACCTTGTTTTTTTGTGGGCTAACACGGAATTGTGTCCTGTTTCTTGTAAGGACAATTTTGTGTGGGATGCCTCTATCTGTCTAAAATCGCGACATTTGCGTTTCTTATTCAATTCACAGCGGCGGTTGCGGCGTCCACATCATGCCATCAAAGGGCACTGTCGTTGCCATGTGCAGCGGCAGTGCTCAATGCCGCTCCGTCCTCATCCTCTGTCACAGCATCTGCATCATCTAAGGTGTCAGGCATTCAGCCGGTGCACCAGAGGACAAGATCCCTGCCACTGACTGAGGAGACGGCCATCGTTGTGCCGATGCCAAGGCCAGAAACTCGCGTTGTCAATTGCTCCTGTCCCACGGATGGGGCTCCAAATTCCCTCTGTACCCACAGAATTCCACATGGAGCCACACCCGTGGGTATTGATGGGGTCCATATGAACAACAATCACTTGCCACCGGCTGGATGTCCGGGTGGCAATTGTCCAGAAATGAACAATAATCGCGATCATCAGCTGATACTCCATCATCATCTTCACCATCATCACCAAATGTCCACGACAAGTATGGAGAGTATTGTGGAGGATCAGGCATTGGCCAGTGAGGCCAGTGAGGAGAAAATTGTGAAGAATCTTGCACCAAGGAAGATCAGTACGGGAAAATTCCCCGGAGCTTCGGCCTCATTCTCAGGGGGATCACCTCTGTTGATACGACGGGCAAGAAATAGTAATTCGACGAGGAGTACGTATATCTCATACACTCTTCCTCGTTCTCCTATTACTTATTTATTTACATATAAGTTTTTCTTCTAAAAAAAAAAAAAAAAAAACAAGAAAAAAAATTCCACCGGAAGTTGTGCGCGTGTGTTTGTGTGAATGCTTAAGAAAAGTCTGTGTCTCCCCTGGTATCCCTTGCAAAGTCTTTGCGCCAAAGGTGTTAGAAACATAATTAAATGCACACACCAGAGGCTTTTATCATCTCACCTCGTAGGAGTGAGTGGTAAACCAGCAAAACAATTAACATGTTCATTTTCATTGGCTGAACATGAACCCATAAATATTTGATCTGAATAATAATCTATGGGATATGCCATCAATATGCAAATGCCGATGGAGAGCAAAAAAAACCTTCCACTGATTTGCATAGACATGAACACTAATTACTATGTCTTACCTTTCAATTCAAATCGTGTCAAATGATGCATTTTACAGTCACCAGACTAACTCTTCAGATGATGATGATATAATGGTAAAAAAATAATGATTACGAAATGAACCACATGCTGGAAATGTAGATTAAATTGTCCTAAAAGGACTCTTCTTTTAACTAACTCAATAGATTTTTAATAAATTTATTGAGAAAAAGATTCTTTAAACCCGTTGAATCATTCAAAATTCTTAACACCGAAAAAGTTTTTAATATCTGCTTAATTAGCCATGAGAATAACTACGAAAGTTTTCGAAAAAGTAACTGAGCTGTCTCATGATAAAAGCTAGTGATAAGCCTAGATCAGTTTATCAGCTGGGGGACGCCATTCAGTTATCTTGAATCAAATTCGTGAAATCATACAAATTTCGTATTTAAACCAAAATAGGGTAAGTGTATCAAATTCCGACCAGCTTGCAATTCCGGCCACCTTTATATTCCTAGGATTTCCATAAATTTTCAGTTTTTGCATACTCTAGAGATTACACAATGCAAAAAATACAAAAAAATGTAGCTTCGAGAAACAAAAATATTTGAAAATGATATTGGAAGAATTCCTGAAGGACAAGGAACTATGAGAATGAAGGTGGCCGAAATAGGGCACTAAAGTTATGTCTACATTTTTATTAATTTTAAAATGTATTAAGAATGATTTTAGAGAAAATGAAGATAAACTGTCTACAAGGTTTCAAGCAACACTCCTTAAGAAAAAGGAATAAAAAGAATTAGTTTATATTAAGAATATTACATATCAAACTTGAGACTTTGGCGCTTGCATGCAACTATGCCGAAATTTGGCACACTTATGCCCTGGACACACTTACGACTTAAGTCGAGATACCTCTTAGCGTAATTATAATCAAAATAATGATTTGACAAAATTCCCAACAGTTTTCCACTAACTAAGCAATTAATCCGGCATAAGCCAAGAGACTGATTAGTCAAAAACTGTTGAAAATGTTTTCTGATCATTATTTTGACTATAATTACGTTAAACCTTCTCTCCGCTTAAGTCGTAAGTGTGTTTAGGGCATTACCCTATCAAGGATTTGAATAATCTGGCAGAAAGATGATATATGGGTGAAACATAGACCAGAATGTTTTCAATAATTTTGCCAAAGAACGTGATGTTATTGGTTGCTCAGGAGCCGTTATAAATAAGGTTATTTGTTTTTGAACCCATTTTTTGACTAGCGCCCCTAGTGTCCATATAACGAAATTTGATTATATCATAGAATAGTTGAATTTTGTAAAACCTTTTATTTTAAACTCACTTTAAATGAAATAGTTGAATAAAAGCAATCATATCAGTACCTGTATACTTTCTCAGCACCATTATTAGAAAAATCAATTTTTCACACTAAAATGGAAAAATCGGAGAGATAGCGTAGTCTGAGCCTAAAACGAAATGTAAAAACAAATGTCTTCTGCAAATATGTCGAAGTAGTCATCAAAATCGGTTCAGCGACAGTCGAGATAATTGAGGTTATGTGATATTGAAATTGATTTTTCGCCTGTGGCGCCCCTGATGTTGGTCCCACGAAGTTCAAATATTCTAGAAAATTGTACCATTTTGAAAGATATTTCATTTGAGCCCTCACTCATCAAATTCGGCAAATATCACCGGAGATATGACGTTTTCAATTTCGTGAACTTTGATCCCTCATATCTGCGGTTCTATTACAATCACAACGAACCCACAACATTTTTTGGAAACCTCTTAGCCTAGACTACAACACTCTAAAATTTCATCAAATTGTACAATCGCGTTTTCGAGAAAAATTAGTTAGAATTTTTACGCTATTGCACCACCATAATGCAAGTCACAATGTTAATTAGAACCGACGACAAGGGTCGGTCAATTTTCGAACTTTGACCCGTTATAGCTCGGGTCAGGAGTTTTAGAGTGACTTAAGTTTTTTTGTTTGATAGGTATACTATATGGCTAAAACATACTAAAATTTTAGCCTGATTTTGTGTTGTTTCCTGTCGCGACTATTTGGTGATTTTCGACACAGTGAGGCAATCAGGAAAGGCACTAGGAAAGGCAATCAGGACAAGAACAAATTCAAAGAAAAGTCGATAATACAGATGCATTTGAGAACAGTTCTAAAAATGGTTCAGGAGAAAGATTTCTTTTGTGTCAGCATTTCACGCAAGAGGGGACGTCTGTATTGTAGCTTGCACCAAATGTAGATACAAAACAAATGCAGATACGACAGAGGTAGCCGCAACCGACGATTTATTTGGTTTAACTCTGGTATTACTCACATCAGTTCTACGTAATCGACTTTTCGAAAACAGTCGAAACAAGAAGTTACACAAAGAAAAGTCGATAATATAGCAGCATTTGAGAACACTAAATTGCTAAAAAAAATGTTCAGGAGAAATAGTGCTATTCCAATGAGAAAATGATCATGTTTTTTTAGCACATTACTGTTCTCAGGTACTAAAAAGACCATGACTGTTTCCACCTGTTATTTCAATTAATGTCAGATGCCATTGTGATTGGGTGAAAGCTTCTTTGGCAGCGGGAATATTCGAATTCGGATTTCGGTTGGGAAATCGACAAGATTAATTTAATGTTTTCACTTTCATAGTATTTTCTACATTTTCTTTATCATGATTGAGAAGATGTAAGGTTCTTCTCTAAATACTCTAAGCTTTCACCCGATCACAATGCCATCTGACATTCATTGAAACAACATGTAGGAACAGCCATGGTCTTTTTTAGTACTTGAGAACAGTAATGTGCTAAATAAACATGCTCGTTTTTTCATTGGAATATCACCAAAGATTTGCACTGAAAAAATGAAATTTTTTTAGTACTTTACTGTTCTCAAATGCTACTGCAATATCTACATTTCCGTGCATTGATTCCGCCGTCATTCTTAGGCTTTTAATAAGTCATCCACCTGAGATTTATTCTTAGATTTGGATTGCAATCCAGTTTTATTAACTTCTTAAATATTGTTACTTAATAAACTCGTCTTGTGCAAGTCTTTAGTGAATCTAGAATATTTGCCAAATACCTATCTATTTATCCACTTAAAATTGCTGAAAATCTAATTATGTTATAAGTCTGAGAAGGAGTAAAATGTACAAATTCCTCGTAATCCCTTAAATCCCAAGTATCAACAAGTTTCCATACGATGAAAATACCCAAATACTGAAGTTGGGAGAGGAGGGTAAATGATGCAAATTGGAATTTTCTGTAAAACTTATCAACTATTTTCAATTTTCGAGATATATAAAATAAACATGTTCATCGAATGCATTCGACTTGGTTATAAAGTCCTTTGCTGAATTTTACAGAAAAGCTTGTATCAAGTATTTTTCACGTGTTTATCTTGCTATTTCTCCTTGGTAAAAGTCAATTTGCAAAACATTAACTAAACTGCTGTTCCTGATGGAAAAATGAGGGAAATGCAACGAAATATCTTGCTTAAAAAAAAGGAAAGTTGTAATTTTGACTTGAAAGGTGTCTCTATAGCATTAGTTTATGCCAATACAGCAATTCTTTTCACCATAAACTTCATGTTGTTTACAGAAGACAAGGAAAAAGCCCATACCACTCTCTCTAGAACACGGACTGTTGAAATTTTTCCACTGTGTGATTCCGCAATTTGTATGACATAACTTTGGTGAGCTTTTTTTGTCCTTTCAGCTTGGTTTGAGGGGGGTTTTGGGGGGTATTTTTGTGAGGCAAAAAAGGAGTATCTCCAGTCGTATATTAGGCAATATTGTGAGGTGGTTTTAGGGGTGTCTGTTTTTGGGGCTTCTGTGGGGTTGATATGGAAGACTTTGAATCGATTTCTGCACCATCGTCATATTTCTAATATTGGTTGTATTATAGTTTTTGCCATCTCTCTTTTTCCTGCCTGTTTTAGAGCTTTTTTTCTGTATCTCTAAGAAGGAGGGTTATTTTCTGGTGTTCTCCAATAAATAATTCAAGGGTCTTGTGCAAGAGAAGAAGAAGAAAAAAAGCCACACACCACTTGAATTTGTTTGGCCCCTTTTGTATTCACCTCCTTACACTTATGTATTTATTTACCATCCTATTTACAAATTTGTTTCGCCTTATTGTTGTTTACTTGTCTTATTACTTGGTGTATCCATTGGTTTTCGAGGATTGTTGCTATGCTCTATCGTGAGTGATGGTCTAATGGCTGCAGAAAAAGATGCTAAGAGGAAAAAAGCTTCGTTCTTCGTTCTCTTAAGACTTGGTGAGGTGGAATGATACGAAAAAAAAAACGTTCATTTCACCTCGTCAAGAAATTTTCCCATCCCTTCGATTGGGGTTCTCTTTATGAATACTAGGGCATTCTGAATATTTCTGGGTAACTTTACATTTTACATGTTCGTTAATTAACGGTTTTTGAATTTGAAAATTTGAAATTGAATAATGAAATTCAATGAAAAATTAACATGTACTTTTTAGTACTTTACTGTTCTCAAATCTCAAGTACTTCTGTATTATCGACTTTCGTTCGTAATGGTTCCAATCTCAACTGTTGTCCATAGTCCTTGCTGTGTTCTAAAACCATCAAACAGTCAGAACAGGCACCAACGCAAAGAAAATGCGATTATATAGAAGCACTTGAGATCTTGAGAACAATGAAGTGCTAAACAAATGTCCAGGAGAAAGATTTTCCCTTAAAAAAATGAACATGATTTTTAGCACTTCACTGTTCTCAAGTGCCTCTGCATTATCGACTTTTCTTCAAATTGATTCCTGACTCGATTGCTTTTCCTAGTCCTCACTATGTTCTAAATTCACCAAATAATCGTGACAGGAACCAATAAAAAACCTCTATTATGCAGAAGTACACGGTAAAAACTTTTGAGCACTGACCAAAATATTGGAACACATTATCTTAGGAACAATTTTTGTAGAGCAAATTTGTACTTACAAGAGACATTTATTTGTTAAAATTATTTTTTCACAGTTTTGTTACGAAATATAGTAAGAATTCTGTTGGAGTTTACACATTTTATAACATTTTTTAATGTTAATTTTACTCCCTTTTAAAGGTGAAATTAACATGAAAAAGGGTAACTTTTACCCCCAATACATCTAAAAAGCATAATATTTAGACCGATTTCGGATCAATACTGCAGGGTAAAATAAACATATTCGGAATGTTATTTTAACTTTTTCGGATTTCTCTCAGTGTACTTATCAAATCTAAATATTAGGTTATGTCGGCATTTAAAATACTAAAAATTCTCAAGTGGGCTTTTGAGCAAATTTCTTCTCGTATACTTTACTACAGCAAGAAACCGATTTAAATATGTAACGAATTCAATTGTACGTATGTTAAAAAAATATTTTCCTTTTTTTCTATTGAAAAAAGTTAAAATAACTTTTATTTTACTAAGAAATAAAAAAAACATACAGAAAACAATTTTCTGTCAGACTTCAAGCGCTAAATGTCAAACAATTATCCGTCAATTTTACAAATTACAAATTTTTCGCTATTTTATTAAGTTTTCTTCTGTGAAAATAACATTCAAGTTTCAGAAATTGATTTCCTAATAGTGATAAAAAAAACTAGTGAAAACTATTGGAATAATTTTTACAATCTCTAAAAGAACTAAACATAACCTAACTTTTAAAAGTCAAATGAGTTTCAATATTTTATTATTCAGAGCGGCAATGATACAGTTAAAGTTTCTTAAATACGAACGTTTAAGGGGTAGGATAAATGTCCTAATTCAAAACCATTTCCAGACGCTTTAACTTTGACAAAAGATTCCACACATTAAGCTCATATTTTTTCTGAAGAGAATTACATAAATTTGCTCCTTGACTCTTCTGGAATGTTACTGTTTAGTGAAAATTCTTTAGATATAATTTGAAAATTTCATAAATACAAGAAAAATACGCGAGCGTAAAATGCTTCTATTGGAAACAAATCAATCCAAATGGAGACAAGGGGATTGTTTCTAATTGGAGACAAACAGTGTAGGAGTGCAGGATTTGTTCTTATTCTTGGTCTTTTCTCCTTTCCCATATAAAATAATAAGAAAATAAGAAAAATAATAAGTAAAAAAAAACAATGACGTATCCATTTGGAGTAGCGAAAAATTTCCATTTAGGGTAGGTTTTGAATTAGCTTAATTTACCCTGTAAGTGGCACTTTACAATTCGCACATATGAACAATATTTTCGAAAATAAACGGCATTTACATGAAATTCAATAATCTTAATTTAAGAATAATAAGTTTAGAGAATTTATTATTATTTATTTATTTATTTAATGGAATTTGTTGGGGAATTTAATACAGTAAGGATACCATTGAAGAAGTACCAAAGAAAAATGGTTCTAATTCAGCCTCTATGCAAAATTTTCTTCACATAACAAATTTGTACAATTTGAATTCATCAGTTATTCTTATTTGAGAAACTTGAAGTGTTGTTTTGTTCCTCCGGGATAACCTCAAAATTATTAAATTTCGAAGCATTATCTTATGGTTTGATAAAGTGTTTAAGTTGCCATAACCTCAATTTTGAGAAATTCACTATTGAAATATCTTTAACATCTTCCCAGCTGGAAATTTGATTTAGGTTATGTACAATATAACCTCAAATGTTCATTTATTTTTATCAATTCAATATGACTAAAGTTCATTACTACTTTTTGAATGCAGTGATCTCCAGTGTTTGAACTTTTTCTTCCTGATTTTATTGCGTTCGTTAGATTGAACTTTTTCATTCCATGCGTTTTCCATCTCAAGTTTCTTCCCGACTTCCTTATCAGGGCGACTGCCTCCCATCCTGTCTTCTTTTGCTGGAGTTTTTCCCCGGGGGAAAAGTGCCATGAGAATAAAAAAAAACAGTAGAGGTCAGGGAGTATAAAATTCTACTCTTTGAACCTTACTTCATCCCCCCATTCGAGGATGTCTCTGTGGAAAACAAAGAATAACCAATAAGAAGTAAATGGTGAAAAAATTGTAACAAAATTATCTCTGTACTGCACAAACATATGGAGCTTTTTAAGCGACCTTTCCCCCTGCGCAATCTTGAGAAAGTTCACTTGAAAGTTTTGTCTTCTCCCTTAAGAAATTGAGTTATTAATTTTTATTTTTCTTCAACCCCCATCCTCAAATGAGGAACAATCTCTCATTTCCTAAGTTTTTTCTTCTTCGTTATAAGATTTGTGTTGAGACAGTGTCGTACAAAAATACTCTAGAGCTTTTTTTTGCAGTATGTGAGCTTTTTGTCATGCTACAGGAAAGTTTTTCTGGTTTTGTTTTTTTGTTTGGTTTGAGGGAAAGCTCTGCAAATGAGAAATTACATTCTTTTAAGTATTACTGATTGCTTCTCCCAAGAAAAGGATTTTCGGGAAAGTTGTTGAGGAGTAATTGAACGTGAAAAGTTCCAATGGAACTTTTCACAGAAAATCCATATTAATTGTTTGGCTGAAATCTTATCTAATCAATTTGTACATTATTTCATAATTATCTGTATTATGCGTTTTTATATGAATTTTCTTATGCTGCACGCACAACTTTTCGATTTTAGGCTATCAAAGCACAATATCATTAATTAGTGTTGCCAGATGGTATCTGAAATTGTTATACAATAAATTCGAACAGATTTGTAAGTTGTCATATGGCATAATGTACAACAAATAAATAAATAAATTGTTTTAAAATTTGTTAGTGGAGAAAATCATCGATTAGGGTTGCCAGATGATATCTCCAATTTGAATACAATAAATTATTAATAAGTTGTATCATAACTGTCAAAATTAAAATTCATCGATTAGTGTTGCCATATCCGGAACTCCCCTTTCGAATTTCAATTTCAACTTAATAAATCGACACAAATTTTGCATATCAATATAGTAAAAGGCACCTATTTCAATCGATTGTGCTTCACTTAAATAGAAAAAAAAGTCTGCGAGCAACATAATGTTTGTTATTAATCATGTAACTAAAAAATAATTGATCAGAAAATTATACAAGAGCAATTGTGATCAATTAAATATGGCAATATATTGACTAACCTCTGTGTGAAGGGGGATGGTGTTTGGTTCACACAAAAAACAAATTCAAACCAAAAAATTCTCGTTTTTTGCGGTATGTTATGCGAATAATATATGTTTATGTTATTATACAAAAATTCCATAAATGATTTATTGCTAAATTGGTTTTGTGTGAGAGTGTGTTTGGTGAATTGACCTCAATTAAGTGCTTTCTTTCCAATATAAACTTTCATTCTATCACTAAATCATGGAAATTCCATTGGCATTATTCAAATTATGTGCTACCTCCTTCCCTTAAAGAAAAAAAAATTGCAGTGGTTTTATTCCCTCTCTGTCTCATTCTCTTATCCTTTCATATACTTTGAGCTTTTTTTGAGATCCCTTTTGTCCCATTCCTCCTTCTCTTATTTTTTTTTCACACTGTCGGGGTTTTCCTCAAATGACATTGTGGTCTAATACTTTTCTTGTTCTCATGGTGCTTTCTCAAGGTTCAGCCATGAAGAGGGAGCGATGTGACAGTCTCCCGTCGCGAAATCGCGCCATTAGCGAGAGTAGCCAGCAGAACAACACGTCGATGCCACCACCGAGGTCGATTCCCTCCAATCGACCTCACTCCATGTACAACAGGCACAGTAACAGTCCTCCGGTCAACTCATGCCCGCTGAGTCCGTCTGGGGCCTGCTCCGAGAGCGACGGATCCTCGCTCAGCATCGATGAGACTGACGGCTTTGGGCAATCGCTCACGCCGGACGAATATGGCCATCACTTCCAGCGATACATGGGGTAAGTTTCCTTTATTTGCACACACAGAAAAATTTTGACTCTAAATTTAAGAATATATAAGATCCTGGGAACTTAAATTGGACGTGAATCCCCGAGGCGTTTAAGTTTAGAAGCTCTGAGCCAAAAAAATGGGCTAGAATCCCTAGCTCTTTCAAGTTAAGAGATCGGGAACTTAAGTTCTGCATTAGCTGGAAAGTGAAAAATGTCTACAGATTTGCAAATTGCAACTAAAACTAAATGATCAAGGATTTAGAATTATGCATTGGCATTCATCGGATGGGATTTGAAATTAAATTCCTCGGTATTTCTGTTTAAGAATTTTCCATTTTTCTGTGTGTAGTGATTAACAGCATGTTATAGTGTGGGACCTGTAGCATTCGTGCTACAAATTATAGAGGGTTCCCTGAAGAAGAGCTTAGCGGTCTTTTCGCTGGCCACCTAATTTTCTCTTGCCTAGTTAAACTTTGTAAAGAATTTTAATTATTCCGGCTCAGAATGACCAAAAATGTATTGGAAGTACTGTTTTACTCGTGTCCTCCTCGTGCTCTTATTAATGGAATATTTGACAGCTCGAAGGGAATGAAATTGGCTGCAAGTCACAAATAGCTTAGGACCTCTAGCGGGAAATTTCTCCAATTTAAATTTAACGTCTGTTGGATAGCCATTAAGAATATCCAATCTATCTTATCCGATGTAATGTTTTTAAACAATTTTGAAGAGATATAGTCTTTTGATATTTTTGAAGTTTTCTGAGGTGTGTAACAGGTAACAGCTCTACTCCCTGCACCCTCGTCGCCTGAAAACACTGGGCTTCTAACCCGGGTGTCTTAGGTCCGCCACCCGGATAGTGATAAGCGGATAATCAGTGGAAAATGAATGAATGAATGAATTTGTTGTAGCTAGAGCCAATTTCTGATTTATAATATATTCTTTGCAGCGGAATGTCCCAGGAATCAGCGATATTGGAAGAGAATTCCGATGACTACTGGAACAGTGACAAAAAGATACACACCACATACGATCGTAGTCACAGGTTTGGAGAGAAGGGTATCAGTCAGAATGGTACATCCCTTTCTTTGCCAATTACCCAGAGTCAGGGCCAGAGAAAGGGTAGTCCTGCACCACCTGTGGGTTCAGTTGAAGGTCGCAGCAGCTACATCGAGATGTACAGTCCGTGTGGGAGTTCCCCAGGGGATCCCACAGGTTCTTCAGGTTACCTTCCAATGTCCCCTGGTGTGGACTTTGGACGAGGTGTTTATACAGGGAGCTCAGGTGTGCACAGTCGTGCTTCGAGCCTGGCAGAGGAAGGAGTCGATGGGGGATCGCAAAATGATCAGTACGTGGATATGGATGCATCACATCGACATCAGGGACTGAGTGGAATGAGTTCAGCTGCATCAAGTTCCAGCATTACATCGGGAACTCCGTCGACAGACACAAGATTTGCGGATTATCCATTGGAAAAGGTTTTTGCGAGGTTTACACCCGATGAGGAGGATAATACATCAGCAGATCGACCCATCAGGGCATATTCTGTGGGTAGCCGAATAGAGCACAATAAGAGAAAATTTCGGATTGATCTTCTGAATACAGATAATTCGAGCCTGAGGGCTCGTGCCTTCTCTCTCGGTTCTCGTGCCAAAGTTCCACGTTCGGAGCAGTACAAGGGTGGTTTGCATGCTCAATCCACCATTGTCCAGACCAATCGAGCCAATAACAATGGCTCAGGAAAGGGTGGAAAGAAGTCCTCCAGTGCTCCAATGCTGGACAAAAGAACAAATCAAGAGTTAATGGATGACTTTATGGAGATTGACTTCTCGCGGGGCGATGAAGATACTCCAACTTCCACAATGCCAATGCCCGTACCCACATCCCAATCCTCAGAATCCTGCAATTTTAACAATGAGGGATTCACGAGGACATCAACAGATAACACAGATGGTTATGTGGAAATGAAACCTGTTGCTGTAACCAAGAGTCCCAGTCTCTCAAGTTCCCCAGTGAAGTCATACATGTCTCCTCGAACGGTACCACTGAGGTCTCTGGCCAAGAACAACAACAATGTGGAAATGTCTCCGGTTATGGGACGAGGAGCTCCCAGTGGATCAGTGCTCGCCACATCCCCAAAGACATCCACAACATCCGATGACTACCTCAATATGAGTCCAGTGGAGGGAATTCATGAGAAAATGGATGTAGATATGCCAAGAATGTCAAGTGCACCTGAAGGCTACATCGAGATGTCCTGGCCAAAGAACAGCAAAACAGTGAACAACAATACAATCCCAGAGAAGCCGGCTTCTGACGAATACATCAACATGAGCTTCCAAGGGGCAAGGAGGAATACCAAGAAAGAGGCAGGAACTCAGAGAATGACCTCCATGCCCATTGCTATTCAGCAGGGGAAGCAAACACTGTATACAGGGAGAAGTTCACTTACAGGCAAAAGTGAAAGTCAACAGTCTTTCCTACCACTGTCAAGTGGTCCAACAACACAACCTCCAGCTCATAGGTCCGAATCCAAGGATAGTGGAATTGTTACGCCAACAGGTAAGATTCTTTTTTTTTAGAAAATTTTGTAAAGAATTTTAATTATTCCGGCTCAGAATGACCAAAAATGTATTGGAAACACTGTTTTACTCGTCCTCCTCGTGCTCTTTATTAATGTAATATTTGACAGCTCGAAGGGAATGAAGTTGGTTGCAAATCCCAAGTAGCTTAGGACCTCTAGCGGGAAATTTCTCTATTTGAATATAATATCTGTTGGATAGCCATTAAGAATATCCAATCTATCTTATCCGATGTAATGTTTTTAAGCAATTTTGAAGAGATATAGAGTTATTTGATATTTTTGAGATTTTCTGAGCTGTGTAACAAGTAACAGCTCTCACGCCTTGAACTTTCACGAACAATAATGTGGATTTGGGGTAATTCAAACTACCCCAAACTTGTATGTTTGTTCCTTGTCCTCTGCTTCATGACGAAAATTTTTGACAGTATGTAAAATGGCGTCTTGTGGTTGCTTTTTAAATATTGTTCGTTGAAGATGGTCGCTTTGTGGTCACTCTGGAAGTTTTCCAAAATATCACTGAAAATATAAAAAAAACATTCTAAGCACCGATTTACTTAGAAAATTGTCAAGACAAAGAGAGGACAGTACAAAAAAATTATGTAAATCCAAGTGACTTTGATAGAAATATTTACAATATATACAAATTATTTATTATATATATTATCCTACTCATAATATCGTGATAGCTGATGCTTCTGATCATTATTGTCCCGGATCCGGAACAAAATGTGTTCTGTGGAAGCTAAATTTGCATCTTATTTTGTATTTGCAATTTTGCACATAACATTCACGAATCCAATGAAAGGGCTTCATTGAGGACTCCATAAAGATGATTTTCCACTTAATCTTGAGGGTGATTATCACCAGTTTTCTTTGAAATTTCCCAAAATAACGCTGCCTTGATATTACAGATATTTCGGATATTTCCAAGGATAAAACATAAAATTTCATCACTTGAAAGACAATTGCAGTCTCAATGAACATTAGAAAACTCACTTTCAGTCAATTAATACACATATTACTCGAAAATTTCTTAATTATTCACCAATTTAACACTATTTTTCATTCCAACACCATTTGTTTACCTTTTGTGCTGTCAATTTGAGAGCAACCGACTAGAAAAGCGATCACATGCCGCCATTTTTCTATTTTCAAAGGAGAAGGACCAATTGTTCGTCACCTTTAATTACACCATGATGTCGGTAACCTCGCTTGCCATTGATGTAGTCCGTTAGGACTGTAAAGACTGTTTGAAGCCGACTCATAAATTGCTTCCAAACTCAGCTTATATTTCGAGTTCCGAAAAACTTTTTAGGTGGAAATATAGAATATTTATCCCTCTTTACAAGGCACAGAGTCCTGTGTACAAGGCACACCTCAATTGTGACATAAATCGTGTAACGATCACGGTTGGAAGTGTTTAGCCATTCTAAATATAAGACTCAAGCCTAATTGCCAGAAAGCTCACAGAATTTTTTTCCGGGTAGGCTCCAATGCTGCCATCTTCCCCTTCAGCCCTAGCAGTCCCATGAAACCATTCCAGCATACAGAACCCCGTAAATGCTTAATAGATGGCACAAGTGGCACTCTAATGCTAGCCGAGGAAGAAGTTTCTCACGGTAGTAGCGGAGTAGCTACTCCAACAACTCCTGTTCCCATGGATGCAGAGGAATCCATGGGGAAGGTAGGAGTGAGAAAGTGCCACGCTGAAGAGATGCTGGAAAATAGGTATGTGGATTCAGTGGCTCAACAGACCAAAATCCGAAGACTGTCAATGGAGGTTCCGGACTATGTCAACTGCACACCAGTTGGTGTCCGGAAGATCACTCCATCTGTCTCACCGCTGAGGAATAGTGCTGAAGATGTTGCTGGTGATTATGTTTTGATGAGACCAGCAACTACAGTTGAGAGGATACCCAAGAAAACCCCATTGAGCAACAATTCCAGTCAGATTTCACTGAATAACTTTGAGGGATTCATCCCAATTGCTCAAGCTGAGGAGGAGGCATCCAGGGAGGATAAAGTTGTGAGTCCTCGAAGCGCAAATCCATCTTCCCTGAAGCGTCCTTTCTGGTAAGTTGATGAAAGGGGATTTTGGAAGAATTATATCTTAACTTTTGTGCTTTTGGGGGATTTTTGAAGGTACGGTAAGGAATCTGATGCTTCTTTTGACTCTCTGCGTGTTGCATCGAGGCCAAATTCGGTGAATAGTGACAAGATCACATCGAAGATCTCCAGTTTGAGTCTCAATCGTCCAAATTCTGCAAATAGCGACCACGTGCCACCTATTTCGTCTTCCTCCTCCGCTTCAACACTGTGCGGCTCATCGTCATCCTCCAGTACACTCTGCGGCAGCAAGAGTCCCTCCAGTGCCACACTTATGCGTCCTCAGTCCTTTACGGAGTCCACCTCAAGGCCGGATTCTGTCACAGATGCTACATCGAGGCCGCCATCGGTGACGTCTGAGCGAGAGCTTCACTATGCCAGTCTCGATCTGCCACCGTGCAGTGCAAATGCTGGCAGTCAGGTGGCACCACTGGCACGTCAAGAAGCCACAGAACTGTCATCATCGAGTGCCAGCTCGAAGAACAATTCCCTTTCCGGTGACTCATCGGCCAGTCCCAGCCCCAATGCTGCTCCTGCGGGGGCTACCCAAGTGCCGGCTGTCGCCTTCAACTATGCTCAAATAGACTTCACGAAATGTGAAAACGCCAAGGCCACTACACCAAATTGAAAGACAAGGTAAAAGAACACAACTTTTATTTACTCTACATACTCTTATAAAACTTAAATCGTGCATATAATATTCCTCAAATGAATATATAATGAAGAAGAAGAAGATATCTCAAAAAAAAAACACCCACGAATACTGCCAGATTACTTTAAAAACTAAAAAAGAAAAATGAAAAGAAACAATTATAGAAAGAAAATCAAGAGATAATGATGAACTAAGAATAATCCAAAGGAATATCGTAGATGAGAAAATCAACTATCCACTCCACATAGATTATAGTGAAAGAGAGAGAGAGAGATAGAGGTATAAAATCTTTTAATTAAAATATTTTGTAGACTTCCCCACGCCCCTTTAAGAAAAAAAACATAAAAAAGGAAAAATAGCATAGAACTAAACGAATGGTCAAAATGACAAGACTCAATATTCCTCCTCTTTTTTTAAACTTAAATATTTAAAAAAAAATGAAAAAAATATTTATTTTCACAGTTTATACAATATTTTTGTTATTTTTTATGTTTCTCTGATTTACACAATTTTTTTTTGTTTGCAAATATGAAAAAATTCCTCTCGTAAAGTCACTGCAGAGGGAAAAAAGAAAGTAAAATCAATTTTCCCGCCGCCATCTTCCTATTTACTTTATCCCTCAAATTGTTCATTTATTATTTTTTTGTTGTTGTACAAAGATTAGAGAGCATCCAATCAATTGCTGAATAAAGCTTATAAAAAAAGATATTTTGACAGGAGATTTTTTGACAGGTAGACAATTTACACAAAACGCCAAAAAATTTGACGTCCGATCAACTTTTTTGAGTGGGAATTTTTTTAAAAAATTGAGCGACAAACAGCATTTGTGGATTCCTTTAACTCACAAGACTGCCATTTATGTAGAAGAATTTTCAAGAGAAAAAAAACAACAAGTAAGGTTACATAAGATCACAAGGAAGTAGAAAGAGAGGTTAGAAATAATTATAAATTGAAAATAGTTTTACTTTATCACAATTTTTCTAGAAAAAAAGAAGAAGTAACATGGTTCACAGCCAATAGAAAGATTTTTTTTGATAGGAGAGAAAAAGAGAGATAAAAGATTTGACAGCAGAAGGAAACTGACAGGTTTTTCTTTGACAGCTGACTTTTGGAGAGTGTGAAGTTGGAAGAATATCAAATTGGAATGGACTTCTAACCAAAGATTCACTCCCAAAAGTTTTCTTTTAGTACGAATTGCTAGTTCTTTTTTTTCTTTATTTTTCTCTAAAGAAATATTTTTCTTTTCTGTTGATTTTTTTTAGGATTTAGTCGGATTTGTTCTTTTTGTTTTTCTTCACAAAAACAAAACAATTTTTGTTTTCTTGTGAATGAAAAAAATAAAAGAAATGATTAAGGAAATACAAGGATTAAGTAATAGAAGAATAACGTGGAAAAAAACTTCAGCTATAGCTTTAATTTTCTTTCAATGCTTTAAAAAATCATTATAATTAATTGAATATTTAAAGAAAAAATGGTAAATTTATAAATAATTGCGTAATTGTAAATTAATTCTAAGATGAATCATTTTTTTTTAATTTTTTCTTAGTAATATTACCATAAATAGAAATTGTTTAGTGGAAAATAATGTGGAATTGTAGGAAAAAGGGTTTTTTTTTGTCATAATGCGTAGGTGCACTTTTAGAGGTTTTTTTTTGCTTAGTTTAAACACCAAAAAATAAATAAAATTTCTACGGAAAATTTATTTATTCTGCCGCGAAATGAAATCCAAAAAAATATTATCAATAGCCAAGAAAATAAATCCATAAATTGACTGATTAAAAGTAAAGTTGAAAGGAGGTAATTTAAAAGAAAAAAGTTACAGCAAAAATGCACGAGATTGAGGAGAATAACTTTTAAAAAAATAAAAATGTAAATAATGGGCAGAATAGCTGAGAAATCGCGAGAATATAGAGAATTATAAGAGGAGAATTTCCAACCAATTAATTACAATTCAAAGTGTTCGATAAAGTGGCTATTAACAAAGAGACTAATTCGAATTGATTTAAAATAAAACAACAATTAAATAAAAAAATAAGAAGGAGAGGAAAATAGTGTAAAAAGTAGTAGTAGTAATCTAAAAGTAAAATGGTAAAATATTAAACTTAAGACGTAAAAGAAAAAGGATTTAAAATTGTAAAAAGAAAAATCATGTAGGAAATGTATTTTTTTCCTTCTAGGAAAACTTTTTGTTTAAATTGTTGAACCTCTGAGAAATATAATATTCTCCTTTTTTTGCTTTTTCGTTTAATATATTTTTTTATGTTATCCCAAAAAAAACAACGAATATATCACTAAAATTTTACTTCACTGAAATATTCATTATTTTTTAAAATTGTTTTGTTTTTTTCTCAATTTCTTTTTATCTCTTAATTTTAAGAGATTTTTTTGTTGAATTTCCAGGTTTGTTTCAGAAAAAATGAGTAAAAACCAATTTTCGAACTTTCTTTGGGCTTTTTCCTTTATTTTTTGAATTTTAAATAGTTTTCTGACAAGGTTTTCTAATTGACAATTGCAATTTGTTATGAGATTCTGCGGAAACATAAAAACTATCGAAGGTCCGGAATAAAACGGTTTAACGAACAGGACAAAAAAATCTTCATTAAGGTTTAATAATTTGAAGATTTTAAGTTTTCATTAAAGTTTACTATTTTGAACGTTTAAAAAAAAACAGGAACTCTTATAAATTTTTACGTTTCTTAAAGATTTAAAAGTCTAGAGTTCTTGAGGTCAAATTTCTAAAGGTATCTCCTAAAAATACTTTATTGAATTTCAGATTTAAAGGATCGAAGTATTTTAGATTTAGAAGCCAAAACTTAATAATAATAAGTCATTAACTTAAATTTGAGTTTTCAGGTTAGAGTACGAGATTCCGTTTTCAGGACTTAAGAACATAAGGATTTCGATTTTTGAGTCAAAATTAAGGAATTGTCTTTAGGACATAGAGACTAAAAGATTCCAAATATTTAAGTCAAAGATAGGGAATCTTTATTGAGCCGTAAATACTAAAGAATTTCTATTTCTCAAGAAATCCCTTTTGCATTTTAAGAGCTGGAAGATTCCGGATCTTTAAGTCAAAGACAGGGATCCATTTTTGAGCTTTAAGAACTGAAAGATTTCAGGATTTTAAGTCAAAGTTAGGAAACCCTTATTGAGCCTTAAGAACTGGAAGATTCCGGATTTTAAAATCAAAGATTATGATCCCTTATTGAGCCTTAAGAACTGAAGGATTCCTGGTTCTTAAGTCAGAGATAGGGATCCCTTATTGGACTTTAAGAACTAGAAGATTCCGGATTTGTAAGACAAATTTAGGGATCCCTTATTGAACCTTAAGAACTAAACGATTTAGAATTTTCAAGTCAAAGATAAAGATCCCTTATTGAGCCTTAAGAACTGAAGGATTCCAAGTTCTTAAGTTAAAGTTAAGAATCCCTTATTGAACCTTAAGAACATGAAGACTCCGGATTTCTAAGTCAAATACAAGGATCCCTTATTGAACCTTATCAACTAAAGGATTCAGAATTTTCAAGTCAAAGATAGGGATCCCTTATTGAGCCTTAAGAACTGAAGGATTCCAGATTCTTAAGTAAAAATTAAAGAATTAGTTTTGAGTGTTTAAAACTGAAGGATTTATTTTCAAGTCAAAGATTAGGATCCCTTATGAGCCTTAAGAACTGAAGGATTCCGGATATTCAAGTCAAAGATTAGGAATCCCGTATTGAGCTTTAAGAACTTACTGATCACGAGTTTTAAAGTTAAATGTAACGAAATCTTTTTGTACCTCAAAAACTCAAGTACTCCGGATTGTTAAGTCCAAGATATAGGTCCCTTATTGAACCTTCAGAACTGGAGGAATCCCGATTTGTAAGTCAAACATAGGGATCCCTTATTAAACCTTACGAACTGAAAGATTTCGAGTTTTCAGTCCAAAATTAAGGAATCCTTTTTGTAGCTTAAAAACTCATACAGGTTTTTAAGTCAAAGGTAGGAATCCCTTATTGAACATTAAGAACTGGAAGATTCCGGATTTGTAAGTCAAAGATAGAGACCTCTTATTGAGCCTTAAGAACTGAAATATTCCGAGTTTTTAAGTCAAAGTTTGGGATTCCTTATTGAGCTTTAAGAACTGAAGAGTTTCAAGTTTTTAATTCAGAATTAAGGAATGCTCTTTGGGATTTGAGGACTAAGCGACTAAAGAATTTAGAGTTCTAAGGTCAAAAAAAATGGAATCCTCATTAAGCCTTAAGAACATAAGAATCTTAAGTTTTTGAGTCAAAATTTGGGAATCTCTATTCAGGTTTAAGGATTCTTTTTAGGGCTAGGGAGCTTAAAAATTTTGATCTTTTAAAGTTAGAAGTATGAAGTCCTTATTCAGCCTTTGAAACTTAAAGGTTTTGTGTTCTTGAATTAAATTAGAACCACAATAATCTCAATTTGTTCTTTGTAATTGAAAGATTTTGAGTTATTTATTCATTAAGTTGAAACTCACTTAATTGGTCTTCCGGAATTTACATTATCAACTTTAGAATCTTTATTCATTTTTAAAGTTCTGAAATCAAAGCTAAAAACATGAGGATTTTAAAAGGCCATTAAAAACTTAAAGGTCTTAAATTTGTCTTAATGTTTTTAAACATTTTTGATTCATCGTTTTAAATTTGGAATTTTAAAGCCGAATTGAGGACTCAAATAATTATAATCGAAGCTTCATTTGAAGAACTTCAAGTGAAATTGAGAATACGGAGAAAATTAAAAATGCTCAAATATTAAAAATATTTCCACATTTTCCTTAAATGTTAAACCAAATTTTAAAAAAAAGCTTTGGAATCTTAAATTGAAGATTCAAAATATTAAGTTGGATTGGGAAGTTTTTCTTTTAAGTACTTGAAAATCCTATTTTATCCTGGAATCCTGAGTTAAATCTAAAACCGAAAGAGCCCTAATCCAGGATACTGAGTCTTTTAACTTAAAATGAAAATCTGAATAATTTTATTCAGATTTTCTTATTATTTTAATTCCAAGTTCTTGAATTTAATCCAAAACCATTGGTAGAACCGTATGAATCTTACTTAAAAGTAAGATAAAGGTAAGTTAAAGGTGAAAGTTTAAATCTTGGGAATTCAAATTCAAACTTAAAGACTTCAATACTTTAAACCTTAGTTATTTGCCTATTTTGTCTTCTAAATAGTCAAAAGAAATATTTTAGTATTTAGAACACCGGTTTCCCATTCGTTTTTAAAGAATTAAAGATAAGCTTTATAAGTTTTCAGTCGATCTAAATATCTTCAGGATCTTAAGACAAATTGAGATGATCCACTTAGAAAATCTTGTCAGGCAAGAAAAACCATTAAATAGAAAAAACTCAGAGCTACATACATTCAGCCCTTTCAGTCTTCACCTCCGTCCCTTTGAGACGGAATAGAAATCCTTCAACTATCGAATTTATTTAACCGAAAAAGAAAAACTTTTCGTTTTTGCTTTTCTCTGAGGTTGTTTTTTGAATGTTTTAGAAAATGTCTGAGGAATTTTCAAGTTAATATAAATAACTCTTAGAAATCCTTTTTCACTGTAGATTTTTCATCAAAGAATTTAAATTTAAAAAGAATTCTCTAACTCTAAGAAAATTTTTTAAAAAAAAATTAAAAAACTTGGTTTTTTTTTGAAAAATAAATAGAAAGTGAAAGTGAAGAAAAATAAAAAAAATCACGTTACTATTAAATGAAATATTTAGAAAAATATTTGAGAAAATAGAAACTTAGTTTATTGAGAAAAAGAAATATAAAGTAGTGAGGGATAAAGTGTAAAAATAGTGAAAATAAATAAAAATAATACAGGTGTATTCAATACACACAATAATCTTATATTTAAAAAAAGAAGATTTTCTATTTAAAAAATAGAATCTTTCATTCACATTCACGAAGATTTTGTAGTCAAGAGAACTTTTTTTCTTTTTTTTTTTGAAAATATAGAAAAATAATTCAGTGTAAAAAAAGTCATAAGAATTTTCACTATATAGAAGTGTAATATGTAAAAAAAAAATATAGCGGGAGATAAAAGGTAAATTTAAAGAAAAAAAAACAATTTTCAAAGAAACAAGAGCAGAAAATGAAACATAAAATGTGTTCAAAATAATTCACTAACTTTTTTGTAATATTTCTTAATGGAAAACTTTAAAAAAAAAAGAAAGAAAACAAAAAAGGGATAAAAGAAATAAATAAAAGATTTCTTCTTCAATTTTTCTTTAATATTCCCACAACAAATCGTGTGCGATTTATTTTCTATAATATTGTTCTTTTAGTTTTTAGACTTTTTTTTTAAAAAAACTTATTTATCTCAATCCAAATGTATTTGTATAAATTGTTCTTTTGTTTTAATTTAATTTAAATAGCCAACATTCTCAAAATATTTCTTGAATTCCTTTCTCAAATGCAAAAAAAATCACCATTTTTGTCTTCATTCTCTTTCCTCCCAAAGAACGTTATTTATTCACATTTACAATTTACCTGCAATTTTTTCTCAAGTTTTTTTTTTATTAAACACTTATAGACACCTCTTGTTTTTTTTTAAACTGATAAAAAAATCGATTTAAATAAAAAGAAAAAAGTAGAAAAGTATATTTTCGCTGCATGGTGCTACAGAAATCGAAATATTTTAACATATAAACTGCCAATTTTATATATTTAAAAAAAAAGAAGGAAATATAAAAGAGATAAAACAGAGAAAAGTTTAATTAAAGTAAAATTGCATGGTTAGAAATTTGAGGTTAAGGAAATGAGCTCGAATGTGGAATTCAAAAATTTGGCTACTCCTTTTCTGGCCATGCAAAAAATAGTTTATTAAAAAAATAAAACACTTTTGAATTGCGATTTAAACTGAAAGTTTCAAAAAAAAGAGAAACGAAAGAAAGATCCTCAATATTTTTTATTTGCAGAACAAATTAGTATATTATCTTATGGATATATTAGGTTATGTTGGCATTTTTAAATGTCAAACAGTTTGATGTCAATTTTTAACTCTATCTGTCATTTTAAATTTCAAATGTTGTAAATTAATTTTCAGCATTTTTGAGTTTAGAGAGAAGAAATGAAAGATAACCTTCACTGTCATTTTTATATGTCAAACTTACCTAGATAACCATCCTTTCGATCATTTCGATCCTTTCGGTCCTATCGAAACCTCTCAAGAGAAGAAAACGAAAAATACCTCTCCCTGACATTTTTAATTGACAAAACAGCAATTTTCTTTTAAAAAAAAGCATTTTTTTAAAGAAATTTCTCCTAATGTATAGAGCCCTTTACTGTATTCAGTTCGGCCACTAAGAGGCATTTGGCCCCTAAAAATCCTAAAAATAAGAAACCGCGAAATACCTTCCTTATCATTTTTAATTTTCAAACAATGCCTGTCAAGGGGCAACTCATATTGGGAAACCCTTGTTAATTGTCCGAGAAATCCAAAATTTGCATCGCGAAACCCGAGAAATCCAATTTCTGCATCGCAAAATCCGAGAAACCCAATTTGTGCATCGCAAAACCCGAGAAACCCAATTTGTGCATCGCGCGAAACCCACTTTTTTTGCTTCGCGAAACCCGAGAAACTCAAAAATTGCATTGTAAAACCCGAGAAACCCAATTTCTGCATCGAGAAACTCGAGAAACCGGAAACCCTTGTCAGAAAAAATGAGAATAAGACTCTTTGGTGTCTGTCATTTTTTGACTCTTTTTGAATTTTTAAATGTCAAACTAACTTAGACAGTCCTGCTGTTCGTCATTTGATGCGTTTTGTGCAGATATCAACGGACATCTGATCTGTAAACAAAAACTCAAAGATAAGAAAGCAAAACAAAACCTTTTCGGTCATTTTCAGTTAATAAATAGTATCTATTTTATTTTTGACTTCTGTCATTTTTAAATATCAAAATTTCTTAGACAGCCTCCTCTTCGTTCTTTAATGTGCTGTGTTTGAATATCAATGAACATTTGACCTCTGAAAGACTTTAAAAAGTAGGAAACGAAAGAAGACCTTTGCTGTCATTTTCGATTGTCAAACAATTTGTCAATCAGTTTTCGGTTTCGCGGTCATTTTTAAATGTCAAACTTGCATAGCCAATCATCCTTTCGTCCTTTGTTGCAGAACTTTAGATAGAAGAAGACAAAGAAGACTTTTCCTGTGGTTTTTAAATGCCAGTGTCTGCAATTTTGACTTCTGTCATTTTCAAATGTCAAACTTAGGTGACTGCAGCGCCCCTTTTACGAACTGGGCCTCTCGTGCCACTCTCTCTCAATCTTGGCAACTTCTCGCTCTCGCTAACTTCCTCTAACACATCAGCATTTTCAGCTGTTTAAGACCATGTTTTTAGTCTTTTTAATCGTTTTCTCGAGCGTTCTCTCGCTCTCGTCCCTACAGAATCGAGTCTCAAATGGCCTGAAGGAACCAACAAATGACCTGGTATATTCTAATGGTAGCTTTAATGTCTGGCTCTTGGTAAAGGGCTTTCCAGTAGAGAAATTTTATAATTTTCGTGGCATTGTCATGCGTGAGTTGGAAACCTGACAATGCTATTCAGGCTTTTTTTGTAAAATCATATGAGTTCGAAAATGCAATTTATTGAGTTTTTAATGAAATCCCTTTACTTGATATTTTATGAAAATACAGTACGTCTTGGTTGATTTGTTTAACAAAATTTATTGTCATTTGAATTGCCAGAAATCTCAAATATGTGACTTCTGACAATGCCATGTGACCTGAAATGGCAATGTCACGGCTACAGAATCGCATTTTCGAAAAAGCTCTCCTAAGATTCGATCCCAATTTGTCATATGGCATTGCCAGAGCGTTACTGAATTCCCCTCCAGGTCATATTCCCATCTCCTTAGTACATTTTCTGGGCTGTATCTTGACGGCTCCATATCCTCCACGTTTTTATTGTTTCTGATCAATGTTTCTGTCATTTTTAAATGTCAAACTTAAGTGGTCGTAACGTTGCCAACTCTCTCTAGCACTACAGGATCCCCAGCTATTTAAGGACACTATTCATTACTTTCTTCCATCATTTTTTCACAAAAATGTTCCATACCTCGTCGCTTAAGTGTTTGATCCCGTAGAATCTAGCTGATTTCGTATAGCGTGGTGGCATTACTTGTGGTCTGTTTTTGCTTATGACCTTATCGCATTTTTTTTTAGAAAATGATTCCAAAAACCAAAAAATATGCGATGTGTTATTATAAGACATCAAATATTTTTAATTTTAGGGTTTTCGAAATCATTTTGTGACATTGTAGTGTTTTTTTGCAAAGATACCATAAGTAGAGACAAAGGCCAAAAGTAATGCCGCCACCGTACTCTAATGGTGGCAATAATATCCGGCTCCTAGTAAAGGACCTTTCAGCTTGTTCGTACTTTGACGTCTCTATGTCCTCAAATGTGTTAGAGACTATTTCTTTAACTTCTGCGTTTCCTTACTGACTTTTCTGTACTCTCCGACTGCCTCCTCCACGCGTCTCTACATAGCTGTCAGTTTTTGACACTATTGCTGTCACCTTGTCAAACATTTACCCGTCAAATTTTGCCATCAACTGTTCTGTCACTTAAAACGTCAAAATAACCTAATAGATCGTAAATGAAAATAACACTAAAGAAAATAATGGAATTGATGGAATTTAGTTACTAAAATAGTGAAAAGTTTTTTAAAAATAATGCAACATTTAAAGTAAAAGACACTGAGACAGAAATAAAAACTTACCTAATGTGAAAAAAATAGGAGAAAACGTGTATTTTTTAAAAAGAGACAAAAAATATAAAACAGAAATTTCTATATTGGAAAATAATAGTAAAAAAAATATATTTTTTGGTCAGCTATGAACATATTTAAAAAAGAAAATGCAAAACAGTTGAGATATTTCCTCCTTGTAATTTAAAAAAAATGCATATTACACTCACTATTGCGAATAAGACGAAAATTTAAAAAAAAAATAGTTGATTGTTAAATGAGAAGAAAAAAAAAACGATTGAAAAGAATATTTGTAAATAATCCATCAATTTTATTATACATTTCAAATGGAAAAAATATATTATAGCCACTAAAGAAGACGGGAAAACATTAAAAACCAAATAGCAAAAAAAAAGAGATGAATTGATTAAGAAAGTAAATTTAAAAAAAAAAGAAAAAACAAGAGATAAAATATGTGGAAATTATGTGTTCTTTATATTTTATAAGGAATTAAAATAAGAAGATAATTTAAAAGAAAAAAAGAGAGAAAAGAAATCATTATACACTAAAAAAAACATTTAAGGATTTACCTAAAAAAATAAAAATAAAATATAACTAAAAAATAGTGAAGAAAAAACTATAAACGATAAAGAATATTTTAAAAAGGAAAAGAAAATCATTTAGAAAGTAGCGATAAATTTAAAAAAAAAAGGAAAAAGTATACATAAAATGAAAAACATTTTTTAATAAAAAAAAACAATATTTTATTAAGAGAAAAATTTAAAAAAAAAACTAAGATACTCTTAAGTGTAGTGAGAAGAAAAAAATGATTTTGTGAAATTGTTTTTCTTTTGTTTTTTCCGTTTATTTTTTGTTTTATTAAATCCTTTTTCGAAAAAATGAGAAATTTTTCAAAGTTCGTCAAAAAAATGGCAGATTTTTTTTACAACTAAAATAGAAATCATGTAGAAAAGAGAAAAAAAAGTTTTAAAAACTCCTAAAAAAAACTTTAAAAAAAGAATTGATAGTTTAAATAAAAAAAAAAAGAATAGATTTCTATTTAGATAGCCAATTATACATGATGAACATTAGTTGATAAACTAATCTTATAATTAACTGTATTTATGATAAATCCATAAATTATTACTTTTAGATGTAAAAACAAAGAAATAAAATTGATAAAGATGAAAAATTTGGTACAGAAATGCCGGGAAAAGCATGAAAAGCAAGAAATCCCTCAAAATAATTTTTGTTTTTGCAAGAAAAACAAAATATTTCAAAAAAGGGATTAATTTCTTTTCATCTGAAGAAAAAATTTAAAAAAAATAATCATTATGACGTTCAATTGTTGTATTTATTTCATCGATTCCTCATGAGAACTTCCTCTATTTTCCTTCATCGATTCTTCCTCTTCTGCCCTTGAGGAAGAATCGAGAACAAAAAATGAAAAAAACAAGATTGACTAAATAGAAAAATAACACGACTTTGTCACACAAAAGAATGAAGAAAAATTAATTCCACAAAGATTTTATTAAGTAAAAGAAACAAAAAACAAAAAAAAAATAAAATAAAAAAATGAGAAATTAAGAAAATAGCTAACTTTTTATTTTGTTATAATGCCATGTTATTCGTCATTTATATTTATTTAATTTTATTATCATTTTATTTCCTGATGAAACTATTTTACATTTTATTATTTTTGTCTTTGTCGTAAGTCAAAATGAGAAATAAGTGTGAGAGGAAAATATTATTAAAGAATAAAAAAAAGAAGTGTATTTAAGATTATTAAAAAAAAAGAGAAATGAAAAGAACATTAAATTGTAAGTCCTAATTATAAAAAAAAATTGAATGATAATAAGTACATTGTAAATTAAATTTTAAATGACTATAAATATATCACCTTATAAAAAAATTCATGGTTTTTAATTTCAAGAAACTTCCTCGAAAAATTAACAATCTCCCAAAAGCAGGCAAAAAGATCAAACTCTCATTTTCCCTGTAAAATTGCCTTTATTTATGCAAAACTAACCATTACACTTTTGATCACTTCACCATTCAATTTCCTTCCCATCGAATTGCAAGAACTTCCCATTGTGCTGAGGTTGTAGGCTGTCGATCACTTTCACCATCCCTGAAACACTCGTTTCGACATCTAACGGCGCCTTCTGGCCGCCCATGTCCGTTCTAACCCAGCCGGGATGAAGGCAAATCGCCATGATGCTATCTCCTCGGAGATCCAAGCTCATGGACTTGGTTGCAGCATTCAGGGCGGCCTTGGACATGCGATAGGCATAGAGGCCGCCACTGTCATTAGCCCCGATCGATCCCAGCACTGACGTCATATTGACCACACACGCTCTCTGTGGCCCAATAGGACGATCTGCATGCAGAGCAGAGGCTCTCTGAAGCAATGGCAGCATTGCCTTGGTCATCATCACCGGAGCCAGTGAATTGACCTCAAAGCACTCCCTCAAGTCTTTCAGTTGAGCGTGGGGTAGTCTAGTTGACTTTGGAGCCAATCCAGCGCTGTTGAAGAGGACATTTAAGCCATCTTCCTTCACAATATTGTCCACTTTCTTCGCAAAGGCTTCGTATTCGTCGAAATTGGTGAGATCAATCTCGAGAATATGGATGTTTGAGTGTTCTTTAGCCAGTTGCTGAAGTTCCTGAAATATTTTTTGAAAAGAACATTTCTGTAGGTAACTAAAATCATCAATTAGTAAAAAAGGTAGGGGGAAGTTCCGTTCGGAAGGATACAAGAAGTTCCGCTTTCAATGAAATTCTCAGGATCGAAGAAAAGCCCGCGAATACACTCCAGTGCCACAGAAAAAATGCATACCCACAGGAGAGGTCTTTGGAAAAAGTTACAGAAACGCCGTGATGTATGCAAAACACTTTCAGCGTCAATTATTCAGCACACCCCCCTCGGATTTCACAGTTACACCATGAAAGATTTTTTACTCGCTATTTAAAAATTTCCGTTAGTTTTCAAATACCAATAAAGTGCCTGTTCTCAATAAGAGATGTCACTTTTCAGGGTTGTAATTAGGGGTAACACATTTTTGCAAATTTAATTTTATTATAAATATATTTTTTCTCTTGTTTATTTCTCTTTTACATTATAATAGTTATAAAATATATAAAAGAGTCAACTCGTTTTGCCACCGTCTTACTTTTTCCAATTTAGTTAAAAATAAATAATTTTAATGCTTCAAAGCTTTGTTCGGCCTATTTGTAACACAGGCTTTAGAAAGATATTTTAAAATATTTCACATTTTTTTATCTTAACCCATTCCTTACCATGGTATTATACATCAGACGCAAATTGAGTGATTTTAGATGATTTATTCCGGGGCAATTGATATTCGAGTTTCTGTCGGGAATGGATTTTTGGTTACTTTAGTCCTTCAATTACTGGGAAAAAATAGCCCGACAGAGATGGGAATACGTTTTGTCGCTCTTTTCTCGCTACACGTGAAGTCATGCAAAAATTTTGCTCAAAATGGCGGACGGAAAATTCGACATCCCGTCGAATTTGTTAAAATTGGCCTCTTTCCTCTTTCCTGATTTGAATTCTGGTTGCCAATGTGTTTTCTTGGATAGATACTCTATCTAAATCAATAGAGTTTGTAATGAATTAATGAACAGAATTTAAATTCAGTGACCGTTAAGACGTGTGTTTGAGAGCGGCTCCCCGCGCCCCTATAATGGATAAAAATTATTTCTTTTCAAAAAAAAATCATTTATTAGCCTGTAGGAAACTAATCCCAAAATATGAACATTCTATCTCAAGTATTTCTGGTACATTGGCTGAATGAATTAAGTTCGTTTAGGATGAGAAAGAAAACAAAAATATATAGCTTTTTTTAAACTAAGATTATATTTATGACTTTTTCATGTTCATTTGTAACACAGATTAGATATTTTAATAAGACTGGCATATTCAATTCCTTTTTACCAAAATCTTGCTGAATTTTGTTGTATGATTTAAGTTTTTTTTTTAATTTTGAATATTAATACATGTTTTGAGCAAGTGCTCTTGAAAGGAGACATATAGAAAAGTTATTCAGAAAGCAATATTTGCGGCCACCGCCGTCTTAGCGTTGCTGACCAACCTCCAGAGCTAAACGGTGGAAATGCTCCTTCTCAGGTTGTATAAGCCATCTGCATCATTTGCAACAAAAAAAGCTTTCTATCATTCCCAAAATCCATTTTTTACCGCTTGTTACTAATCTATCCAAAACAGGTTCTTTATCGTGACGGTTGTCTTCAATTGTAATCCTCTAGTTGTACATCAAGGCGATCACGATGTTAAACTTAAAAACCCTTAAAGTGAGTTAGACGATGAAGTTTTGAGCGCTCTGATATCCTAGAGTTAAAGAATTTCAGCTCTTCGCGCATTCTCTTTTCTGTATACAATTTTGCAGCCGGCTCAAGGAAATTGTTGAAGTGGGTCTTCTCTTCGATGAAGTGACTCAGATTTTTCTTACTGGAATAATTTTTGAAGCAGTTCATAATGTTGGTGACACAGGTGGCTTCCTTGTATGTTTTGAGAAACTGAGCCCTGCCAATTTGCTTCATTCTTTGGCAAAAGAAATGGTTTCCAAAAACACTCACGTCCTCGACAAGGTTTCTAATAAATGAAGGGTTTGCTTCATGGAAAGCGACGCAAACTTCACAATCCATCTTCATTCGCGACACCAATGTGCCTGCGTCAATATGGACTGTCGACATCTCTTCCTCAAAAACGTCTTCATTAGAAGATTCAGAAATTGGTTCTATGATGACATCATCCTGATCTGAATTACCACTTTGCTCAACCTGTTTCATATTGAAAAACAAAAGCTTTTGCAGTGATTAAATTACGAATGAATACAATAGAGTCTTCCAAATCCGAGGTATTAGAGGTTATAAATGACATTTGTCACCTACGAATTACGAACTATAACCAGCCAACTTTCTCTCAAATATTTGTGGTGATGAATTTCCTTTCAATTTTATACAAAAAACTTAGGAAGCAACACACAAATGTTCCCACATAAGACATGAATCACAGAATTTTAAATTTTGCAATTTGAATTCAACGGGAGTTCGAATTTAAGAGGTTCACATTTGAAAGACTCTACTGTATATACGAAACGGGCTACAGGACCAAATATCTGCATTCATTGTTGATATACTGGCATAATCAGTAGTATGAAGTCAGCGAGGAAATGAAGCATATTTTCCAAAAAATGAACAGGAAGTGGCATGAGTGATAAAATTAATGGATATAACTTCTTTGCAGCATAGAACATTTTAATAATTATGCATAATGAATAAGCCAAAACTTTTACTTTTCTCATTATTATTATTACATTTTTTTGGCACTCAAAGTATATCCTTTATTATAGCTTCTTAGAGAAATAAAAAAATAAACAATATGTATCAAAAGCTTCTAATTTGTAAATAAAATGACTTAATTAGAAATATATAAAAATGGGACTAATACGATATGCTTGAAGAGGCGGAAAACCAGTATTTTACAAAAACTTGTAACATATAAATAATTATATACCTTCATCCCAGACTTAATCTTCAGAGTTGGGATAACTCCTATATGTGGCTTACAGTTGGTGTTTTCGAGGAGATTTCCCATCTGTACACACATTAGGAGCCTCTTCAAGATGGCACGAAATTGATAAACGGTGGGATTCGAGTTGCAGCCAAGTTTCGTCCTAATCTCACCAAAAAAAAACTCGAGGTGATCTTGAAGTAAAGGGTATGTGAGGAATCCTGCAGGGGAAAATTCTTTCATTTTTAGACTCATGGCAGGAAGATTCCTCAAACATGCCCTTAACCCAATAAACCCGGTTTTGATTTGGGATTGGGAGACTGGCTGCAGCTTTTCATGATGCCACACTTGCAGATCTGTGAAATAAGCGGATGCCTCTTCACAGAAATTCATGATTTCTTCCCTGTTGTCATCCAGAATTGGTGCCTTGTACCTGTAAATGAGTTTTAGACAGATGTTATATATAGCAGATTACAAATAATAAAGAATATCGGTTTAATAAGATAATTAAATAAATATTATCGCGAAGAGCCAACGACTTCTAGTAACCCATTTGGGGGCTAACCCCTGCGCAATCCCAAACAAATAATAGGTAGACTAATAAATTGTAACCGGAAATCTGAGTTAATCGAAATTAGATCTTACCCTTTGTGAGAGCAGTTCTGCGTGTTGAGAACATCAAATGCACCATTGCAAATCCGCAAAAAATTTGCGGTGGACTCGCTTCCTACAAACTGTGGCAGTTGAAGCTCATATCTGCAATAATCAATGGCATCAGCCACTGAATTACTCAGCACCTGAACAGCGAGTTCAACGTTCATAGCGTTTTGGGCATACTCGATGTGGGCACTGGTAATTTTATTGCCTTTAATCCGGACTCCGGCACCACTACTTTGTTGATACTCGTGAAGGAGTCGCACGAATCTGAAGTTTATCTCGTTACCATCCCTGTCCACAAACGTATAAGTGGCAAATTTGTTGCGAACCAACTTTAGCATATGGCAGGGGTCGGGGTGGATATAAATTTCTCTCGTGCTGGAATCCACTTCATGTGTAATGGTGTAGTTGCTTTCATCATCCATCGAGAGATCGCAACCAAGTTTTTTCACTGCACTAAAGTTCACTGGGGCACCATCAAACGTGAGCCCCAAAACTTTAACTCCGGATTTCTCGGCAAGTGATATCGCCTCAGATATGAGCTTCGACTTCTCCGGTGCTGCCAGTTTCTTCATGGGAAAATATCCGATGGGAGTTTTCCACTGCATGTCTACAGAGACTAACATGAAGACTAGAGCTTGTGTTGCCTCCTCATCATCACCATCATCTCCGACGACAGCATCATTGTCTGTGCAGGTATCTCCCAGGAAGGAAAATCCGTAGACTTTATTACCGACTATATCGATGTGGCGATGAAGATACATCTCGTCAAACAAAAGTTGACACCAGATTAGACGATTTTCGCTCTCCACATAACTCTGAACTGACTTAAGGGCTTCGTCTGAAAAACCGGGCTCCAAGTCTAGTACTCTCAGCCATCTCAGGATGCTCTCTTCGCAGGGGAGTACATTCTCCAACTCCTTCCTCAGGAATCGATATGCTTTGGGGGATATAAAATGAAGTTGCACGGCAAAATGCTTCAATTCTTCTTCAAATTTTTCATTGAAGAACTCTTTCTGGTCCCTCTCCAGAATGCGTTCTACAATGGAGCGAATCACTCCAGTTAGGGATTCAAGTGAAAAAGAATTTTTACAATTTCCGCAAGATTCAGGAAGGGATTTGTCGCTGGAGGAAGAAAGGTATTCCAGTTTTGCAATCCTTGCATCTCGACGCCTCAGACGCATATCTGCTGCATGGTATTTTTTCTTCCAAAACTCTACCCGTCTTTCCAACTTCAGAATTTTTGCGTTTAATTTTGCAATCTTGACAGCTTCACTTTCATTAACTGAATGAGATTCAATGTCCATGGAGTCCATTATCGAATCACTGGCCGTGTTGCATGGCTCCGACATGTCATCTTCGAATTCAAGCAACTCGACTTCGTCGCAATCATCGTCCATGGCACTGCAGTCGCTGACGGATGATTTTTGGAGTTCCACCATTGTAGCACAGACTTTCGAACTATGACTCCCAATCCCAAGCTGTGTATTGTCATCAAGTAGAGTACCAGAATCTGATTGTGTCTGCCTTAAGTCCTATGATCAGGAAATTTATTTCAGGAATTTCTCAGGAGAATATCTTGTGTAATTGGTACGCAATGAGTGAAATGATATATTTCTCATTTTATGATGCAATTTCACTACATTCTAGTCATTCTATTGATATCTCTAATCTTTGTACTTCGAGCTCGGTAACATTTTAAAGCAAAAACAAAACAATGTAAAGTTATTGAGAAAAATTCAGATTAAAAATAAATAAGATGTTTTTTAGGTAACAGAATGAAAATTTTGCGATAAAATTGCTCATATAAATATAAACCTTTAAGACTCTATAGGATATTACGACGAACAACAAAATGTTTTCAAACCAAAGTGCAGTATATTTTGATTTTCCTATGTTTAATCTTTTAATTAAATAATTTACTGGTAAGACAAGTTTGTTAATTGCAACTTTTACTTTTCTAGACTTATTCTAGTCTATAGAAAAATAAACATAAGTTTAATTTGAAATTTAAAAAATAAACAAAAATTTGCGATAATATATATTTTTGAAATATTTTAAAAACCGGTACATTACCAATTCATTAGCGGTTGAGACCGATGTAGCCGGGTTTAGGATTTCGAGACCTTTCAATTAAATCAAAATTCGACCAATTTGTTTGAGAAATAAACCCCCAAAATCATTGACCTTAATAAATTCAAGATTGCGATTTTTTCTGACTTGGGTGTCTATGGTCGAAATATTCGCCCGGACTAGCTCTGAAATATACCGAAAATGATCCGAATCCGTAGGGCAAAATATAAAGTAAAAACGTAATTTTTTGAAAGGGATGGAGGGGATGGGGGGTGTGAATTTGGTAAATTGAATTTTCTAGAATACATTGATTTCTGGGGGGTCATCGATAACATGAATTTGATATCTCTTGCTGTTTAAAAACTACAGTGCTGTCAATTTAGAAAAGAATGGAATGTATATAAGTACGCTCGTAGCTCTCAAACACAACAAAATATCGTATAAATAAGTTAGAATTATGGATGAACATTCATATTAGTGTAATCTTTGCAATCATCTCTTATTAGAAAAAAAAGCAAAAAAATCAAAACCATGCGATATTATACTAGTAATTTTTCACTTCGATTTCAAGGAAATTCAAGAAAAGTAGCAATTTACTCTACATTTTCTTATTATTTTGAATATAAAATGATATTTATTTAATATAGGAGAAATAAATGTTTATTTATTTTGTCCATGATCTTCTAAAAGAACTAAGAGATTTCTAATCAGAACAACCCTATAGGACATTTGCAATACTGTTCTACGTCCAGGTCTAAGATACCACTTTCTTCCGTCATGAAGAGAAATATGCATAAATTTAACCATAGTATAAAATTACTGAGAAAATTCTCAAAATTTGATAGGTACGTGGTAATTAGTAAGATTTATGTTTTTCTTAATGACATGTTTTTCAACAAAAAAATCAGCAACAAATATTATATAAACTACTATATGTGGAGCTCAGAGGCAAAATGACACATATCCTATGCTTTAGCCATAGGATATGTGTCATTTTGCCTCTGAGATCCACATATAAAATTAGTTATAAATCTTTATATATCTTTACATTTATCTTATTCAATAAAATTTCTGCTAATTTTGTGCAATAAGGAAAAAATGTTACTTACAATCGGAAGAGCAGTTGGATCCAAAAAATGCACATATTTGAAGCGCTGCGTTTTAGAAGCATTTTTCTGTTTGATATCTTCTTGCCTGAAGTGCATGCTGCAAACGTACTTATCCTTCCCTACAAGGGACATAGAGAGCTCTAGACGTGTAGCCCAAATTTCCCGAACCTGCGAGTTACTTGGAAATCTAAAAAAAAAATAATAATTCCAAAACAAAATTGCAAAAATACAAGTCAGAGATATTCTTTAGCATATTTTCTTTTAACACACTTTCCACTTGTTTCTAATCTTTTGTTTAAATTAATTTCTTTATTTAAAAAAAAATGAAGAAATGTGCAATATAGCCTCTTCGTCAATTCACCAAACCTAAATACACGAATATTGAGTTGGTTTTTATTCGAAAACTCATTTTCTATAAGCTCAAAGAATTTTTTCACTGATTTAAAAAAAGCAATAGAAGATGTTTTTCGCAAGACAAAATTACCCCTAAATACTATCCTGTCGAATATGCTGGTTGGGAAGATTTTCACCGTATGCACATTTTTCAGATTTTTTTTCCATTCATCTTAATCGCCGCTTAGAACAAATTACACCCCCACGCATTCACAATTAAATAAGCTTTCACTCACTATTTTTCACTAAAATTGCTGCGTCAAAAGAAAGAAGAAAATTGTAACTTACCTGTGGAAGGTCACCCCATTGGGATTTCGGTGCTTAGAGTTGAAGCAATTTGAGACGGCGCACTTCATTTTACACACGTTTCACTGCACGAATATTTTCATACACACTCAGTAATCACTGGAAATTATATTTTTCTACCACTTGCTGATTTTTTCACTTGTTTTATTCACAAAACTCTGGACCTTCCCAATAAAATAAAAACACAACAATGCGGCGATTGTCAAGCGGTTATGGACTTGACCGCGGCGTGTCGCTCGCGTCATGCCTTCATGGTGCAAATTTGAATTCTCTATAGAAATTTGGCCAAAATAACGAACATTCCAGGGGGGTGATTCAGCATATTTTCAGCATCAACAGTTCATAAGAAATATATTTCAAATATACCTAGTGAAAAATTTACATAGATTTAGGAGAATTTTAAAAATTATTTTATAAAAGAGCTCTTAATAGTCAATTTGTAGTAAATTCTTTCAATCCATTTTCACTTAAGCCGGAACTCCCTGTATCTCGGCTCTTTGTTGTCCAATATTAGAGTTGCTTTTATGGTTAGAGGTTGCCAGTTAGAAAAGAAGCGTAGAACGAGACACTAATAGATCACGAATATGATATAGGGGAGAACGGGGTACATATGTATAGTCAACAAATTAAGCTTTTTCTTGTTCGAAAACAAGAAATCGATATCGATATCGAAAACCATTCCAATATCGAATTTTTAAAGATCAAAGATAACCCACTTAGAAGGACCTATTTTTCAGCCGATTTGCTTAAAATTTAATTTTTTTAACACTTAAAAACCCGAACCAAAAAATCACGTAAAATACCAAACTGGCATAAAATGCCAGCGCTGATATTATCAATAAAAAAGCATTTTTTCAATAGTTTTTCATTCCTTAAGAATTCTACAGCAGTTCGAGGACTCATAAATTAATTTTCCATTAAATATTTTCTCATTTTCTTGTCATTTTTATACAAATTTTCTGAAAATTTACAAAAAATGCCAACTAGAATTTTTACAGATTTTTGTAGCAAAAAGCCAATTTCTATTGCTTTTCCTTTTTCCTAGAATTTTGGTAAGGATTTTAGGACTCATATAAATATATTTTCCTGTAAAAGTTTCAAATTCTCATATAGTTTGCGCTTTTTTTAAGAAAATTATATATGAAATTCCTTCCAACAGGAATACGAAAAAGAAAAACAAGGCATAATTGAATTTTCACCTAATTTTTCTCCACAGTACCACTTTACAACAATTCTAGGTCTTATATTACTTAATTTATAATAATTATTTTTTCATTTTCACGTATTTTTTACGATTTTTTCGAATCGTGACAAACCTCAAAAAATGTTAACTTTTTTAGGTTATGAGCCATTCAAATGTCCATTTCGGATGCCATCTCTGTATAAAAAAAGGTAGCGCATTTTACGCCCGTTTTTTGTTTTTTCCCTATTTTTAAAATAATAGAAAAGTTAATAACTTTTTTTTCACTAAACGAAAGCTAATTAAATTCTCTATACATTCGTATTATCACTTTAGCATAATATTTAATAGAATTCCTACTGAAGTTGCAAACTTAAAAGTGGAGTAAAATGCCACTTTGGGTTTTAAGTGTTAAAGATCTTGAAATTTCTGATCCAACTGCATCGGACTTTATTGTTCATGACCATGAGTCGGCACACTAACCGTAATTAACTTTCTCAGAATTTTTTCACACAAATGTTTTTTATTTGTTCGAAAGCTTGTGATACGACTAGAGACCAAACGGTAAAACATATCGACTTTCGCTTTCCGAAGACCCCTCCATAAGTCAACAGTTATTTTTTTTCTCTTCCCCCCATCCCCGACCTTCAACTCCAAAACCATGGTTTTTGTTTTATTTCGAAAACTACACCTACAATTTCTTTCATTTTCGAATTTGTTTTGGAAGTAGACAAGGCACATATTTCGTCCTTGGACACCTATGTTACAAACCCATTTCGATAACGGATTTTCGAAAATCAAAGTTTAACCCGAGATTTAACCGCACTTTGGATAGCCTATTTTTCAACCGATTTGCTTAAATTTAATTTTTTTTTGAAAGCTTGAAATTTCTAACCTAACTGCATCGGTCACAATCGGTCATGAATGAATATAGTACACGGAAATGATCTATCTTTCTCGGATTCACTTTTTTCGAGAGCTTATTACTCGTGGTAAAATATTCTAATTAAGTCATTGAGTTAAGAACCTATTAAGCACTTAAAGAGTTACACTCAGTCCCGCGATTATGCACATTTTCGGGACCGAAAAACACGCTCGAAATGGTATTACGCATCGAGAAAATTTGCATACCCGTAGGGGCTTTCTTTTGAATAAATCGACCGTAGAACGAATTTCGCGCGGATTAAAAGTAGTCAAAAAAAAGATTCAACTGTTTAATAGAAATGCAATAACAAACAGTACTTTTTGGCCAGAATTCTTCAATAAATGGTTAGAATATTTTAAAAAAAAATTACCTCAATAATAGAAATTAAAGTTTTATTCTGAAAAATAAGCACTACTGTTTTCAAATTTCCCGCGTCGCTCCTTAGTATACATTCAGGCGAATTTCAAAAATGATTTCATAAATTGACTCCCAATGGTAGTCAAACTTGCATCATTTTATGTGCATAATTCCGTCTGGTCCATAATCCCGAAGTGCATAATGCCGGGACAGAGTATAATCGGTTATGGAACATGGGGCAAAAGGGGCAAAATGTGACAAGTTAAAAATTCCATTATTCAATATCTTCAAGATAAGATATCGTCCATGAAGCGGACTGTGAATTTTTTTTTTTACCGTAGATAACCTTTATGAACCTTCCTACACGTCCGAAGTTTTAAGGAATTCGAGTGAAGAATGTGATAAAATTAAAAAAAAAAATAGAGCTTCATTTTAAATTAAGTGGGTGCTTTAGAATTATTTGGATCCCCCAAAAAGTAATCAATGCAATTGATGTAATCTCTTTAGAATTTTTATCAAACATTACTCGAGATATCCCGTGTCCAGTCTGCTCTTTCTGTATTTTTTTTATTTAATTATGTTGAATAGTAAATTTTCAAAGTTCGCGAAATATATCCATTTTTTCTGGTAAGGTTTTTTTTTACCAAATTTCCTTATTTAAATTGGATTCATCCCACTCACGAAAACGGAATATAAATTTAAATATTCGACATCCTTTTCTTAAAATACCCTTAAAACCCCTAAATGTATGCAAAAAACAGCCCACACACATTTCAGCGATTTCAGCCCAGAATTTTCTGATGATTTGCAAAATTATTATCTTATCAATTGTTTTCTTGAGAACCCTGCCTTCCAGCTACATCACCAGTCGCTTGAATTGCTTTTCAGAGCCTCAAGAAATTTCCATGCGGTACATGACGTCAAATTAATTTTCCAAAATGCTTAAACTTTTTGTCGAAGAAATCCCCGGAAGTTATGCAAGATTCTTGAGGAATTTGAATGATAATCTACCTGAAGCTCTGATGATCAAATTTATCTGCTATATTGCTTATCATGTCGAGATTAGGAGAAATATCTGAAGTGGTAAAGTGTTTTTAGTGTTTTTATCATCTTAAAGAGTTTCAATTTGTGAATTCAGAGGAATTTGGAGCAATATTACGTCACGTTTCTGGAGCATTCTTCCCAATGACGTCATTCAGCCAAGACACACTCAACTACGCTGAATTTCGTCAAGTTTGGAGGGGCAAGCACTGTTTAAAAGCATCAAACATAGCGACACAGTGACAAAAGGTGGCAATCAATCAAACTAATTTGTTCCTCTGCACAGTTTTTCGCAGATTTTCCTCGATTTTTCTCAGTTAAAGTGTTCAGTGAGTGCTGAGTGACCAAGATAAGTGTAACAGGAGTAAAATGGCACCAATTAATGGTAAGTTTTATGCCTGGAAATGTACTTACTTGGGCTTTTTCTGCATTTCTCACGGTGGCCAGGAGGTGTTTGGGCATTTCCCGACCATTCCGCACAAGACACTTCACCAATCCCAGGCCTAGGCCCCTGTTGCACCCGGTAATGAGGATGGAATTCATTGTTTCGAGGGCTTTGTGGCGCAATTAATTGAGATATCTTGTGGCCTTGATGGGCAGCAAATAGAGAACTTTCTCACGCTTCAGCTGGCTCTTTTGCGTTCTTATCGCACCTGAACAATCACCACGGTCAATGGGGCACAAAGGACACTCGCGGAAAATGCGCGATTTATGGCCAATCACGGGGAAAATTGGCAAGAAAATCAGATATTTTTTTGTTGAGGATGAATGAGAAAAACGAATGCCGGGTGAATTTGCAGCTGTCAGCCACTTGGGGCGCTGCAGTCGTGTGTCTAAGATGGCGATTTTGAGAAATTTTTCCACAAAACTCCTTCGACCGGTTTTCCAAAATATCTCCTCCTGTAGCCAATGTACGCTAATCCGACATCTCTCCAGTCGTAAGTAGACCCCTTCCCTGTGGGATTAGCTATCAGTGTCGTCCAAATTCCTGGCCATTAATTCAAAATTTCGCATGAGAAATCGCAAAAACAATCTGCGCAATTTGCAAGGTGTCCGGAAAGCCTCAATTTTCCCCGGGTTCTAAGCCCCTGGCTGAAGGATTCCCTAAAGATGAGATGGCAAATCCATCTGGGAATCTCCTTCCGTCTGCTTTTTGTCCTTCTGTCCCTCCCAAACCGTGCAATTTCGCAATATTTCCTGCCAATGAATCAGTGCCATGTCAATGACAGTAAGTTCCGGAAGTGATTCCTTGAGATTTCCGGGAAGATTGCTTATCCTCCAAAAGAGTCAATTGCAAAAGCTGAGAGGATAAATTATGCTTCCCTTGCAGGAACATTCGATTACGATCTTGTTGTGATTGGAGGAGGATCCGGAGGTTTGGCATGTGCCAAGGAAGCCGTGGGGCATGGGGCTAAAGTGGCTGTCCTGGACTTTGTGAAACCCTCTCCGCAGGGCACAAAGTGGGGTCTGGGGGGTACATGTGTCAATGTGGGCTGCATTCCCAAGAAGCTCATGCATCAGGCCTCTCTCCTGGGAGAGGGAGTTTATGAGGCTCAGGCCTACGGATGGACAGATGTCAGCAATGCAGGAAGCACCATCAACTGGCCAGCCCTCACAGAAGCCGTGCAGAATCACATCAAGTCAGTGAATTGGGTCACTAGAGTGGATCTGAGGGACAAGTAAGTGAACAATCTTTCATTTTGAGGCGATTGCTCTCGATGTCGTCATTCAAAAAGCATGATTTGCAAGTTTATGACGCGATATCAGCAACATTCCATCTGCTAATGCTTTCAGAAATACTCAGAAGGTTCAGAATATTGATATTTCATTGAGCAATTCACGCGATTAGTGGAAATTTGAAGGGGGATTTATCTCAAAAATTAAAAAAATAAATATTCATATCGTTTGAAAGAACAGGGTAAGCCTAAAATTAATGAATCGTGAGTTAAATGCCTCAAAAGTACTTTTGCAATAATTTACCGTTTACCGGTTCGCAACCAATTCAAACCGATTCATAAATCACTCAAAAATCCCCCCAAAATAGTTTTAAAAGTAATACAATTGATTTTCGGACAAAAAACACTTTTCTATTCATAACCGGTTAATTACCGGTTCACAACCGATTTGAACCGATTTATAAATCAGTCAAAACATTGCCTAAAGTACACCTCAAGAGGAATATAATTGAATTTTAAATAAAAAAAAATTGTTATTGGTCATAAACTGCTTCAGAACCGCTTGGAACTGATTGGAACCGATTGGAACGATGTCCAATTTTATTGGAAATTCCAAGACCTTTCCAACAAGCCCAAAATATGACACAAATCGAATGAAAATCGGTCTGTAGAGCCTTTTTAACTTTTGACCTTGAAAAACCGTTTTTAGGAGTGATTCAACCGAGGGGTTACTCATAAGAAAAGAAATTGGCTTGCGTTTCCCGTTTCCAGAAACACGAGAAATGTTTCTCCGTTTCCGTTTCTGTTTCTATCGCTAAAAAAAAATGTGTTTCTCTCGTTTCTTGGTGTGTTTCCTCGTTTCCAGTTATGTTTCTTCGTTTCTAACCAGGTTTCCTTGTTTCTAGTTGTGTTTCCTCGTTTCCAGTTGTGTTTCTTGCGTTTCTAACCAGGTTTCCTTGTTTCTAGTTGTGTTTTCTTGTTTCTAGTTGTGTTTTCTTGTTTCTAGTTGTGTTTCCTCGTTTCCAGTTGTGTTTCTTGCGTTTCTAGTTGTGTTTCTGCGTTTCCATGCATATTTCCTTGTTTCTACTTTGTTTCTATCCAAATTTTTATCAAGACATTTAAATCCGTAATTTTCTTTCAAATTTGAATAGTTTTATCGGAATTTTTCTTCCCAATGCAGAAAAGTGCCCGACTAAACATATGAACATTGTGGAATTTGTGTCGCATCAGGTGTTATGTTAGCTCAATCTGGCATGCTTTTTATGTAGAATTATTTATCTATGTCTAAAATAATTTTATTAGACATTTAGACTGGCGATAGCGTGGGGTAAATTAAGTTAATTCAAAATCTGCTGCAAATGGAAATTTTTTGCTACGGCTACTACAAATGGAAACTTCATTGTTTCACGATAATTACAGTACTAAATTATTATATTTATATAATTTTCTATACAACAGTTTCATTATTTGGGTAATTTTGCTCCAAATTAAGTGAAAATGCATTTATATTCACTAATTTTAATTTGTTAATTTCTCAGAAAAATTAAAAGTGTACCTTTTCACTATCGAATTTTTCATCGATCGACCATGTTTTCCAATGAAAAACAAAATGAAACTGTTGTTTATTCGTTTTATTTAACATTTAATGTCATATTTCTGGCTAATTTTAGTTAATTGTTAACGGTACGTAAAGTTTTCAAATGAAATAATAACCTATTTCGTGAACAAAAACTAGCCAATTAGCCAAAAACAACCAATTAGAAACTTTCCCTTGTCTCCATTTGGATTAATTTGTTTCCAATAGAAGCATTTAACGCTCGCGTATTTTTCCTGTACTTAAGAAGTTTTCAAATTATATCTAAAGAATTTTTACTAAACAGTAACATTCTATAGAAGAGTCAAGGAGCAAATTTATGTAATTCTCTTCAGAAAAAAAATCAACTTAATGTGTTGAACCTTCTGTCAAAGTCAAAGCGTCTGGAAATGGTTTTGAATTAGGACATTTAGCCTAGAAAAAATCTGCAAAAAAAATCTACAAAATATCCACAGAATTTCGTCAGAGTATGGTCCAGGATTCGTCAGAAAATCTGCAAAAACTTTCTGATGAATTTTTTCCCAAGCCCAAATAAAATTCGTAGGAATATCTACAGATTTATCAGCAGATTTTCGGCAGAAGTGTAGATATTTTCTGCAGAAATCTTAAAGATATCTGACGAAATTATTTGACGGGGTTACAAGGTTGGGTGTCAAAAAGCAAATGCCGGAAATTGGCGGGAACCGTTACATTTGACGTCTAGATTTTTGGGGACGAGCGTACCCAAAAAGTTTGAACAAGTTTTTTTGAAAATTTAATAAAAAATTATTTTTTGAATTTATGCAATCTATAATTGTTAGTTATCATACTTATTGGCCCCGAGAAGTTTTTCCTTATTCTGGTCTAGAAATATCAAAAAAGTCAGAATATCTGCAAGGAAGCAGAAAATCGAGAATTCTCGATTTTTGGCCAAGTACATTAGGGCGTTTCAACTAGGAAAAATTTTTTTTGGCACTATTCTCACGGTGGTGTATTTGATGAGACAAGAAAGTTTTTCTTCGACGACCATATGATCAGACGACGCTCTTTAGAGGTGGCTGAACGACCCTCTCTGTAGAACAAATTTCTGATTTTACACTACAGAGAGGGTCGTTCAGCCACCTCTAAACAGCGTCTGATCATATGGTCGTAGAAGAAAAACTTTCTTGTCTCATCAAATACAGCACCGTGAGAATAGTGCCAAAAAATTTTTTTCCTAGTTGAAACGCCCTAAAGTACATCTTAGCTCAGGAGTTAATTGGGGTCCTGCAAAAAATATCCTAGATTTGGACATCCTTATTGAATTGGATTTTTTCAATTTTAAATAGTCCAAAAAAATTTCTTTTTCCATGGGTACGCCCAGAGTCCCAAAGGAGACGAAAGAGTTAATGCAGGCAAATTTTCTTGTTAGTGACATTTGATAATTGCACCAAACTTGACATTTTGATTACCTGGGGAAGATAAAAGGGTAAGCCCGTTGTCCTAATAAGTGATAAAGAAGCACTGAATGGCCTCCTGTGAGATTCCTGTACCTGGGAAAGATAGAGGGGATGAGAAAGGGATTTGATAAGCCTTATTCTATCTGACTTGAAGTGATCGCGATTAGGGAAGCTCCCTTCGTCTAAGATTTACTACTGATCTTTGATAAAAAATACTTTCAATGATTTCTTTGAACTTGTTTAATTACTTGATAATTTTTTACTAATTTGGAATTTTCACTGAACTGATTTGATCACTAGCGGATTTGTAGAAAAAAAAGAGAACGGATTCTTGTGACAGCGTTTTTTATAGTCTTTCTCTGGCGGAAATCGAGATGACTTTTTTTCGATGATTTCTGCAGTGCGTCTCCGTTGAAATGTCAAAACATAGAAACACCCGGCTAACCCAATATCATCAACACTTATAAGAATTCCAATGTGCAGTTGAGGATTAATGGGGAATTGGTTTGCAGGAAGGTGGAATATGTGAACGGACAAGGGTACTTTAAGGATCCTCACAATGTTGTTGCGGTGATGAAGAACGGAACGGAGAAAGTGCTCAATGCTAAACATATCGTGATTGCGGTTGGTGGTCGTCCACGCTATCCAGACATTCCAGGTGCTCTTGAGTACGGAATCACCAGCGATGACATCTTCAGCTGGCCAACGCCTCCTGGAAAGACGCTCGTCGTCGGAGCGGGATGTAAGTACAGAAAAAATGATAAAGTTCTCTCTCGCGTGCTTTCCGTTATCAAGGCTACTTCAGCTACTTTCAGATAGTAACAATTTATTGATAATTCAATGAACATTAAAAGTGTGATAAGGGTAATTATCAATTTATGGATAATATTTGCTTCCAAATTGAAATTTATGAGATATCTTCTTGATTGATGTGGATCAAGACTGATATTTTGCAATGTTTAATCTGGTTTTGCGGCATAGACATTGGCCTGGAATGCGCTGGATTTCTGAAGGGTTTTGGATACGATGCCACAGTGATGGTGCGTTCGATTGTCCTTCGGGGCTTTGATCAGCAAATGGCGGACATTGTGGCCAGTTCGATGATTGAGAAGGGAATCAATTTCCTGTTCAAAACAATTCCGACTTCGGTTGAGAAGACGCCCGAGGGGCGACTTCTGGTGAAGTATCGCAACAGTGAAGGGGTCGAAGGCAGCGATGTCTTTGACACTGTTCTGTTTGCAATTGGTCGGACGGCTCTGACGGATGATCTGAAGCTGGAGAATGCGGGAGTGAAGGTGAATGAGGATAACAGCAAGATCCCGGTGAATGAGTCTGAAGAGACAAATGTTCCGGGGATCTATGCGGTTGGGGATGTGATCAATGGACGGCCAGAACTGACTCCAGTGGCTATCCTTGCGGGTCGTTTGTTGGCCAGAAGAATCTTTGGGGATGGGAAGGATTTGATGGATTACAGGGATGTGGCCACGACGGTCTTCACGCCGCTCGAATACGGTTGCGTGGGGATGAGCGAGGAGGCGGCTGTGAAGGAATTCGGCGAGGACAACGTTGAAGTATTTCATGCCTACTACAAGCCAACGGAATTCTTCGTTCCGCAGAAAAGTGTCCGGTATTGCTATCTGAAGGCCGTGGCGAAGAGAGAAGGAGACCAGAAAGTCCTCGGACTGCACTACGTTGGGCCAGTTGCAGGAGAAGTTATTCAGGGATTCGCAGCTGCAGTCAAGTAGGTTTCAGGCTTTTTGTCCTTTCCATTAAAAATTTCAGGAACTCTCTCCGAAAATCCTGTAATTTATTTTTTATTTCCTGCTGTTTTTCCCTCAAGATCCGGCCTAACGATGAATATTTTAATGAATACGGTGGGCATTCATCCGACAACTGCAGAGGAATTTACTAGGCTCAACATCACGAAACGCTCAGGAGTTGATCCAACTCCAGCTTCCTGCTGCAGTTAAATCATTTTTGTTTTCATCTCGCGTTGAAGTAATCTTAAAAGAATTGTACTCACGAAGAACACAAAACACCTTCAACCGATTCTCAGTGTCACACCAATTGGAAATTTATTGTATTGTTAGTAAAAAAGAATTATTTTTTGTAGAGAAAAATACACATTTTCACAGGAGGAACTCACATCAATGAAATTGTTTTTATTTTGGGAAAAATGCACACTCGATTTGCCGTTCTCTTTATTGAGCCACTTTCAATTTCATTGATGGATTTACCAATTGATTTTTCTTGTCAGACAAATTTTACAGGGACGCGGCAGAAGTGTCCACAAAAAGTGCTCAATTTCTTGAGGCATTTTACGACGACAAATAATTCAATGGAATTATTCAATAAAATAGAGTGATGACAGATAAAGGCATCAAACCCTTTTGCTTTTAAAATGTATCAATAAAAAAATTACATTCAATTGTAAATAATGCATTCAAATAGTGAAAAAATGAAAAGAATTTTCATTGCCAGACTCTTTCTGAGGGAACTGAGAAACGAGGAAAATTCATTCCCATTGATTAAGTTTGATCTTTCCAAAACACCCTTCTGACTGATGAGAATTTGGTAAGTATTTTTTTTCTGTGGAACATTACCGATCTCCGCTACGATCGATGGCAGACTGATTGGTCTCACAGAGGCAACCCACCTGTAAGAACCAGTTTCCACAGTAGCACAGCCATTCGATACAGAAAGGATAGAGAAGGATAGGGAGATATATGGTGTTGTAGACAGAACGCCATCTGACGGAAATTTGATGAAATAATATTTTCTGGCATTGTAATTTAGGCCCTTCCGACATTTTGTCTTATCGTTTTGTGGCTTTAATGGCGAGACACGCGTGACCGACGACGACTATAGAATTTTGGTTATTGTTGAGTCCCTCCTCGAGTTCAACAGCAACTTCGGGTTCTTCCTTTATGGCGTCTACACACTAGTAATTTTTTTTAAAAATGTCTTTTTTTAATTCTGAAGTTTCTGCCTACAAGGATAGGGGAAATTTTCTTTAAAAAGGCATTTTTTAAAAAAATTCTACTAATGTGCAGACGCCATTATAGTGAAATCCCCTTTAATTTCGTCTCCTACTTTATTCACGTCCATTTACATCGACAACTCAAGAGAGACCCGTCAAATAATATCTGCAGATATCTTTAAGATTTCTGTAGAGAAAATCTACACCTCTACAGAATATCTGCAGATAAATTCTGTAGATATTCTTACGAATTTTATTTGGGCTTGGGACAAAATTCGTCAGAATATTTCGGCAGATTTATGACGAATCTCTGATGAATTTCTGTAGATATTCTGTAGATTTTTTCTACATTCCAGACTTTCCAGACAAGATGTGTCAGAAGAGATGGAAAAATTTTTCACTGAAGTTTGCAAAATTCTATAGAGTTATTCTTAGTGATATCACGGTGTTTATATAAAATAAAGAATTCTGCGACGCCGTGTTACAAGTAGAGAAAAGTGAAGTGAAAACTTTAAACAGAGTGTCGACCAAAATTTCGTGTTTTTGTATCATTCGATTGGTGATTTTTAAGAAATTAGTATTTTTGCTCGCAGTTTTTTTTACTTATCTAAAATGTGTACTCGGTAATGCTTGTTAAGCAGAGCATACAATTTTCTTTATAACTTCTACAGTTTCTTCATAAATCAACAATATTTTTGTGAAGTAATGGAGGTTATGCAGATTTTCTAGGGAGAAATTCTGCCGAGAATCTGCAGATTTTCTCTGAATGTACTAGAATATACCGTTAAAATTCAAAAAACCTCCGAGTAAAATCGGCAGGTAGAGCAATGATTTGACGGGGACTAAACTACCTAGTTATTACAAAGGAGTGCGACGTTCTCGGAGGTCGCGACATCTTATGTGAAACATTAGAATTGTATTATACGCGTATAACAGTTATCTTCTCGAGTATAGTTGTAAAAAGAGTGTAAAATTATGTTATCTATTGAATCTGAGAGGGTATTTCTTTTCTTTGCGATAGGTTGATTAAATAGAGACAGATGGATTTAATTGATATTAGGGTAAGGGCTCATAATTTTGGACAGTCTGCTTATAAGCATCGATGTTCCATGTTTGAAGTGCGATATTATCAATACTAATTGAGTTTTTTTGTTACTCTCTTTTCAGAAGGATTGTTTAGAAACTTAGCAAACTATTTATCGTCTTATTTTTACTAAAATTAGTTTTAATACGTTTAAAAATGAATAGATATGTAGAGATGAATTTGACTCTTATTTTGGACAACTTGGCTATTAATTTGGACAACTTGGCTGTAAATTTGGACAGCTAATCCGCCTCAACAGGATGCCCATTGGTCTTCACTTCATGAACCAATCTTACCAAGTCCTCTTCCTGTTCATGTAAGGGAAACGTAGAATGTCACAAGAAGCCCGGAAACTTTCCATATCATTCATTAAAGTGAGTTGAATTCGGTACTCCAAGTACGTGCGGATTAGCGATTTCCTTGACCTTTCCGGGAGGCTTTCAAGGCTTTTCTCACTACATCTCTTTCGTAGAGATGATGCTCCTTTGCTTCTCCAGGCATTTGTCCATTATCACCTCACTGATGAACCTCTTAGAAGATTGCCCATTTTTCACACGAAAAACGTAATTCACAAGGCAAATCTCACTTTAGGTCAAATCAACAAGTCACCATTAATGTGAATCAACACAATTTTCAATGAATATTCAATAATATCACTTAAAAAAGGCGAAGAAACATTGTTAGTACTTCATCACAGCTAAATAAGACTGAAGTAAACACGAAGTTCTGTCATATTTCTCGTAAGCAATTGCTCACACTGAATTTTCAACAAAGCAATTTTAACTTAAATCATATTCAAAATTTAACGTATTTAGTGTTAAAATCTTCCAAAAAGAACAAATATTTAGATAGAATTCATTATTCATCAAATATTGGAATAAAAATCCATGATTTTAATCAATTTATTTTTAGTGTCCAATTTTATCCTCAAAGTGTCCAAAATAAGAAACTGGACAAAATTATGAGCGTTTCCCCTAGGTGATATCCAGAACAAGATTGAAGTCTTATAAGGTAAAGACAAAGACGATTTATTTAGTAATTACGACGACTTTTAATCAATTTAAACTTATTAGTTCTACTAGATCTACTCGGAAATTGGCCATGTCTCTTCGGCTGTAAAGACGACGACAAATAAACAAATTTACAAAGAAAAATACAATCCACTCGATTTGACGACGACAACAATATGATCTTTTCTACTCTCAAATGGAATAAGGTAATTATGGAGTTTTTTTTTTAAGTGTAGCGCTACAAGAAATACAGTAAGTAATTAGTTAGACTACATTTGAACATAACATTGTCTCGAGAAAGAACCAACCCAGTACAGTAGACTCTCACTCAATTGGTCATTTGAGGTAAAATGTCATCCAGTTTATCGATAGATTTGGGCGTCAAAGCCTTTGTAAATTCCACAAAACGCGCTCAATTATAAAGAATCACGATAAAATAGGAAGAACTACAGCAAATTTGAGCAAATTAGCTTCATAATTAAACGTGAAAATTGTCAACAACATTTTGCGCCCGATTGAAAAAGAGCCGATTGAGCGAGAGTATTGTATTTATTACGATTTTGTGAGTGTTGGGCGCCAAATGGCAATCTTAGACGAGTAGCAAAAAGTTTTTAAGCCCGTTACGCTAGAAAATTGCTAATAAAAAGCAGAAAATCAGTGAAAAAAACTTTCCCAATGGATAACTTGAAAGTGATGATATTTCCCAATACCACACAAAATAACGATCCTTATAAATTACAAAAGACATAGTTTAACCGTGGTATTACACTAGAGTATTTCACATTAAAATTTTAATGTGTAATTTTAATTGTTGCTGATACGTGTCCTAATGTACAATTTTCGTGAAGAGCTCTTAGAAATCGATTCATTTAGTGATAAAAAAAAGTGGACTCGAGTCACAAAAATTGCTTTAAATAACTTAAAATAGCAATGCGATTGATTTAATGAGCAAATTAATGAGAATTGAGCAAATTTATGAGCAAAATTTGCTTATTAAATTTTCATCAGATACTACTTTATTGCAGTCATTCGGGTAGTTTCTACGAAACAATTTTCTCATCAATTTATTCGTGATTAAATTGTGATAAATTTTAGTAAAGTAAGAAAAAAGCTGTGCATCAGGAATCCGCCATACAAAAAACTTTGTAAAACCACTCCTTCAGAGTATAAAATTGGAGTTTCTCTAAAAATTTCCAAAAAAAAAGAGATCTTATAGTGAGGTTCTAAAAAATTGTATAAAATTAATTAAACAAAATATTGAAAATCCATTGACACCAGACGATAGGCTACACTTAAAACACTAAATGCCTAATTTGTTGGTTTTTGACATTTTCCAATATGTTTTAAAACTTATGTGAAATATATATATAAATGTTGAGATTCTGATTTTCGAAGAGATGTTCAATCGACCCTGGATTGCTAAGCTTGGTACAGATCAAAAGCAAAAATATTGACTTTAAAATTGAAATTTTGGTATTTTTCAAAATTATAAGGGGTAGCACATTCCAACTTTTATCTGAAAAGGGTTTCTGATGGTTTCTCAAGTTTCGCGATGGATAAAAAAGCTTCAGTGTCAATTCATCAACTGTTTTATTGGTCAAACATTATACAGAATAACAATATCTAATCAATAGTTCATCCTTTCCTTCAATAAATGGTAATTATATTTTTTTGTTTTGTTTTTTTTTTCTCTTTTTAAATTCAATAATTATTTTATGATTAGGTCCGAAATAGAGAATTCAAAAGTTTAAAATGTTCTTTTTGCAATTCATCTGTCGAATAAAAAAGTTCTTATCTTTTTACATGGAACCTAATAAGATCATCCAATGAAAACAATTTTTTTGTTAATTTTTTTTGAGTTTGTTTTTTTTTATGAATTGCGAAAAGAAAAAATTAGATCAATGCAGTGCCCAGTTATTGAAATGTTTGTTCTTCATTTTCAAACACTCTCGTTCTTGGATTTTTTTTGTTCTTTCGCTTCTCATTTTTTTTTACATCAAGAATCTGGTGGATGTTTCATTTATTTATTTTTTAGCGTTTATTTCGAATACAAGATATTTTCTTTGTTTTTTTTTTATTACTAGAAACCGCATTTAATTTATCTCTTTAAGTAGGTTCTTTTACTCATTCTCATATTTCACTTTGTTTCTCTTTTTTTTCTATACAAATAACAGACTAAATAACAATTTTAAAAATAAAAAAGTAAATAAAAAAGAGTTGGACAACAGAGAAAAATTATATATTTTTTGTATATATAGTTGATTTTTTTTGGTAAAGAAAGATAACAATTATCTAACTGGATAGATTTTCTTCACTCAGTTTCTTTTTTTTTAATTTATTTTTCCTATCATATAAATTTAATTCATGGGAGTGAATTGTTTTTTTCTTTATTAATGTGTTACTGATAATGAAAAATTCATTATCTTCTATATTTTTTTCAGTTAGAGTGTAATGTTTTTTCATGTTAGTGGAATTTATGCGAATTTTTTTAATATTTCTATTCTTTTTTTTCTTGTTTTTTCATATTACACTTTTATTAGTAATCTCCTGAAATTTACTCATTTCTCTTTTATTACAATTCGGTGCTGCTAAATGCCTTTTTTGTTTACGTTTAATTTTATTTTTTTTTTTTTTTTTTATATACCCTTTATAATATTTTTTATGTTACTTTTTTCACCTTTTTTTTAATAGTAGTTTTTTCTCATTCTTTTTTTTATATAATGTTAAAGAGGAAGTGCAAAGATTTTTTTTTCTTAGTTTTTCATTTCAAATTTAAATTACGTTTTAGATTTTATCTTATTATTAGACCTTTTTATTTTTTTTTCTTAAATAATATTCCTTTTTTTTCTATTTATACATTTAAGTAACAAAAAATTAGTTTAACGGATTAGAAAGCTTGTTAGTTCTTTTTCTCGGTCATCATTTTCTTGATTTTTGTTTCTTAAATTCTTGTGAAGGTTTTCAAGTTTCAGGTTTTCTTTTTTACTTTTATTTTTTTTTTACTTGTGGCTTTGGGATGTCAGGTTTTTCAGTTTTTTTTTTAATTTTCTTGTGTCTATGTTTTTTTTAATGGCAATTAAGAGTTGTTTTTCTTTAATATTATTTTCTTAATTTCTCTTTAATATTTTAAATTTTATTTACTTATTGCAATACGAAAGGCTATGAACACGTTAAAATTCAATTTAACCTTGTTTTTTTTCATCTTTTTCTTCATTAATCCTTTACAATGAAATTTAGTAAAGAGAAATACAGTTTTCTACGAGTTTCTTCGCTTTCAGAGCTTCTTGAATAACGCACAGTTGATTTTGTTTCGTAAACATGGTCTTGATGAGGAACACACAATAATGCCTAGCGCACAATAACTTTTGTATGTAAACATGTTTTCAAAATTTCCCATGAGAGAGAACGAGATGACTAGATGTCTATTTTATTCACTCTCCTTGAAATGTCAAAACCATGTTTACAAAACAAAAGTTATTGTGCGCTGGTCATAATGCCCAACGCACAATAAATTTTGTAAACATGCTTTTGACATTTCAATGACAGCGACAGTTTAGAAAACATGTATAAAAAAAAACTTATTTTGTAAACATGTTTTCGATAATGCGTATGAGAGGGAGTGAGATGACTAGATATCACTCATTGTCAAAGAAATGTCAAATACATTTTCACAAGACAGAATTTACTATAAGATGTAAATTTGTTCTTTTCGTTTATATAAATCATTTCGAAAACATGTTTAGCAAAGAAGAGGAATTGTAAGTAGTGCTAGTAAGCCGTACACACAATTAATTTTGCCTTGGAAACATGTCTCTTTTGACACTTCGTGTGAGAGTGAGCGAGATGACTATTTCAGTCACTGTCATTGAAATGTCAAACGTGCAAACACTTGTTTACAAAACAAAGGTATTGTACGTTGGAAACTATTATGACCAGCGTGCAACAATATTTGTTTGTAAACATATTTTCGAAATTTCCCATGAGAATGAGCGAGATGACTAGATCTAGATCTCACTCATTCTCATTGAAATGTCAAAAACTTGTTTGCTAAACAAAAGTTATTGTACATTAAACATTATGAACAGCGCACAATAAATTTTGTTTGTAAATATGTTTTTAAAATTACTTATGAGAGTTTCATTCACTCTTATTGAAATGTCAAAAACATATTTACAAAACAAAAGTTATTGTGCGCTAGGCATAATTCCCAGTGCACAACTTTTGTTTGTAAACATGTTTTTGAAATTACCTGTAAGAGTGAGCGAGATGACTAGTTCTAGATTTCACTCACTCTCATTTAAATGTCTAAAAACATGTTTACAAAATAAAACGTATTATGCCTAGGATGAAAAATATAGAATAATTTTTGTTTCGAAAACATGCCTTCTACAGCTCATAAAGAGCAAGTTAGTCTCAGTTCAGAAGTCCTATCGGTTCTTGCAAACATATTTATAAAACAGAAGTAATTATGCGTACCCTATAATGAGCAGCACATACTTAGTTTTGATCAATAAACATACTTTGAAACTTGAGTAAAAAGACTCAGGATTCTGTTCTAGTCATCAGACTCATGTTTACAAAACCAAACACATTGTGCATACCCTATTTCTTTTAAAGTGTTTATGTTATGACTTATAGTTGAGACTTTCAATGGCAATGATTTTCGAGAGACTCTATTGCTTTACTGGTTCTCTTTAAATTTATTTGTTTTTCCCACGGAGTAGGTATTTGAGCATCAAGGCAAGATTCAGCCATAGGTAAATATAGGCCACGCCTCTAATTTATGACAATTTTCTCAATTGGAGATACTTTGACTCCCCTGATGTACTCCCACTATTTAAATCTTCTAAAAAAAAAATCGAAAACCACATAAAAATAGGCCACGCCCACTTCAAAGCTTTGAATTAGGAAACAATGAGCCTGAAGGGACAAGAATGAGAAGACGCTCTGGGAAACGATGGAAGTAAGTAGAGAAATCTGGCGAAGAGTCGCCAAGACTAGACAAGGTCAGTACGAAAGGTCTAGTCCAGAGGTGTGCAAAAACCGTTGAAACCGAATAAACGTCAAAATAAGTTTGTTCTAGTAGCGTTTTGACCACTGACTTACATGTTTCATTTGACGTTTATTCGGTTTCAACGGTTCTTGCACGCCTCTGGTCTAGTCCCTTTAAGCAACATTACAGCCATCTAAATAAATTAGCGATAACCTATAAAGGTGTCAGAATTTTGTAATTTACCTTTTCACAAATTAATTATCATTTAAAGGATGTATGCTCTCAGTCAGTAGAAATGGAAAGAAAAAATCGCATTCGGAGAAGTCGGGTACCTTTGAATTGGCGCACCATTGAAATAATGCATCTTCTCATCTATTTTTAAATGAACCTGAACCTTATCATAATGTAATTTAGCTTCACAATTGTCTCACAAAATGGAACTAAATTACAGTATCATGGTAACGGCGTTATCACACTTGCACATTAAAATTTTAATGTGATTCACATTAATTGTCGCTTGTGAGCGTCCAAATATGTTATTTGTGTCTTTGAGTCACTTAATATTTGGGGTTTTTCTATTTATTGATAAAGAAGTGGACTTGGCCTGCAAAAATAAGTTTAAATTTACCTAAAGCATAAATATTTTTCACATTAAAAAATTAATGAGAAAATCACATTAATTTTTCGCATTAATGCTATAAATCAATTTATATCAAGTTTTGCGGGCCAAGTCTACCTTTTTATCAACAAATAGATCAAAATTTGAATATAAAATTATTCAAACACACAAATTACACATTTGGACTCTCACCAGCGACAATTAATGTGCATCATATTAAAATTTTAATGTGCAAGTGTGATAACACAGTAAGGCTTGTTGTAAGGTGCAATTTCATTTAAATAGAGGAAAGAAACTCTATTTCAAAGGCGTCCCAACCAGAATAATTGATATCCAGAAAGGATATAGTGGTTGCCACGCATTCCTCGTGTTCTACATGAGCTGTTTTTGTAATTGTTATTATTATTATTTTTTTTATTTGTACAGAGGACAGATTGTCCTATGAATTATTAATAAATTGAATTGAATTGAAATTGAATTGATATTTTTGCGCCAAAAAGACATAACAGACATAAAAACTCATATAGAAAGAAATTGTCTTCTTGATATCTTTGTCGGAAGACGGATAGTTGTTCACTACACATCCTTTTACTTGAATCTTGCAGAAATACAAGGAAATTAAATTCAAATATCACTTAAAATGGAAAGTTCTTAAATCGCGCGCAATTCCAACTGTGAGAGAGAGATAAAGACATAAATAATTCACTTGACAAACGTCTGGCGGCGCTGCGGTTGCAAAAAATCTCTGAAATGCGACAAAATATTTTCTTTTCTATTTTATCCTTATTAGGAGGTCGTGTCCCTTCTTGTAATATATACTTTTGCATTCCTTATTAACCAAAATAGTGTTGTACAAAAGGATTGTTTCTCAAACCTATCCTGAATTCTGGGACAGCTCAAAAGAATATGAGTCTTCCAGCTCAAAATTTCATCCGAAAAAAGCGAAGAAATTTCTGATGTCTCACTGCGAAAAGAAACGTCATTACCATGTGTCGCCGCTTGTTCTTTGCATTCGTCAAACGATTTGCAGTCTTTTGTGTCTTTTTTTCTAAATTTCAAATTTCATATCCCAAGTGGTACGAAATAGAGTACCAATTGGTCATGGTAATATTTCTTAAAATACCAATAGGTGTTCCTTCGATCCTATTTAACAAATAAATAAAAATATTCAGTTTCAAAAGCCACACACCACTTCTGTGTAAAGAAGATCTTCGTAAGGAAAATTTTAGTTACGCCCAGACATAAACCATGCCTAACTGTTGTGTATTTAATTTATACGGAAAATCTTATTTTCTGTCGTTAGTAAATTATAAAAGTATCTAACAGAAGGACATTTTGTAAAAATATTGCTTTTTATTTACCTTTTCTCCTCTTTAATGTAAAGAACTAGTAAGGGGCGTGGCCTTTTTTATTGGCTATATTTTTCAAATTCCTCTGTAGATTAAAATAGCGGGCGCCTTTTGTTCCTGAAGGGCACTCAATGGGTCAAGTGGTAGAGCACTCGCTCTATGATGCAAGTGTCCCGGGTTCGAATCCCCTTTAGGTCATCAGGAATTTTTCTGGCGTTAAAGGGGTTCGAATTTCGAATTGCATCCAGTGAGCTTCACTGCACTTGATTCCACAGGATATGGGACCGACAACCCTATCCCGTACAAAAAAAATAATAATGCATGTCTAGAAATCCCCTTTGCGGGAAGGCCTAGTTCCTCCATGGAATATTGTGCCAGCATTATTATTATTATTATTATTTTGTTCCCGAGATGTTTACCATCGTGGTGAATATTGACAATTATACTGTATAAAATTCAGATTGCCACTGTTTCGAAAGGGGCGTGGCCTAAATTGTTTCATAGACAGAACTTTGTCTGTGCATCTAATACTGTCTACGCGTAAGGAAAAACAATAAATAAAGAAAAAAAGCACCAGTAAAGTTAAGCCGTTTTTTCAATGTTCTATGATGACACGAAATATTAATATTTGTTTTCAGTGACTATTTTCATGTGTTTTGTTTGTTTCTGTTTTTGTTTTTGTTTTCGTAAACACTAAAGCGAACACTGGTATTTTTCCTTTTTTTTTTAATAATTACATAATGTGTAAATGTAGTTTTCTTTTTTACTTTTTAAAAGTGATTTTCTTGTATTTATACGGTGTGATGATTTTTTTTTCAATTAATGATTACTCGGCATTTTTTTCTCCAATGATTTTCTTCTTCTTTTAACCTTAAACTCCTTTGTTTTTTTTATTATTCTTAAATTACGCAATTAATAAAGGCGCATCTAAAATATGTTTTTCTTTATAATTATTCATAATGACTATCTTGAATAAGTTTCTATTCACTGCTTTTTTCTCTTCAATAATTACAATATTTAAATTGGTTTTTTTTTTTATCTAAACAGAAAATTTATTTAAAAATCAAGGAATTTTTTTTTCCTAATTCGCAGAAGTTTAACTCAAGACTTTTATTTAATTAAAACTTTTCTCTCTCAATTTATCAAATCTTCCTTTTTTTTATAAGAATAATTTTATTTTTCGACTTTTCTCTGTCAGAAGAAGATAAAATTAGTTACTCATTTTATTTTTTAAAATTTTCTCATTCATCCTAGTAAAATTATTATTTTCTAATTCTTACTTGTTGATAATTCTAGAATTTATTTCTTTTGTTTACTTCATGTAATCTCGCTCATTACTTAGAAATTTTTCATGTTTTTTTATTCTTCATATTTTATGTACAATATTAAATTAATTGTTATTTATAAGATTTTTTTTAGGTATCGTTCAATAAGCAAAAATATAAACTATACTTATGTTTTAGTTGTAATATTTATAATTTATTTTTTGCTTTACATATTCTATTTTATCTTCCATAGCGAAGGTTCTGTTTCTTTTTTTTCTTCTTTAAACTCCCTTTTTTTATTTAAATTTCTAGTACGAGTAATTCTTTTTTTTTTACTTATATTCCTTCTTCAGATTGTTAATTACATTTTATTGTAATTTGATTAGATCTCTTTGCAATGCTATTTCCTTGTTGGTATTAATTCTTAAATTTATTTTTTACGAGTGATTTTCTTCGACTTCATTTAGTTTTTTTTCTCACGAAATTAAAGCATTTTATTCCCGGTTTTTTTTCTTAAAACGGTTGATTTCTTCGACATTTAATCCATCATTCAAGCTCGTACCTCAGTTGCAAGAAAATCCCACAAATTGATGTGACTCTTTCTTCTTGATTCGATCGATTTTATTTGTTTTTTTTTTCGTGAAAGAAGGAATTAATTTTATTTTATTTATTTATTTATTTTTTTGTTAAGAAATAACCCCAAAAATTATCACGTGATTCCTTCCCAATTTTTGGGAATTCTCTTTTTTTTTAAATCCTTCTTGTAAACTATTTTTTTTTTAGTTTTTTTCTCTCAAAATGTGTCTCTTATCCACTTTAATTCTTTGGTGGGCGATTTTAACACATTTTTCTTGTTTTTTTTTCTTTATTTTAATTCGTATAACCTCAGACTAACCATTCAAGACAGTCACACATTCAGTCATAATTTTTAGAAATCATCCTTTTCTTCTTCCTGCAAGAGAAATAGCAATTAGTTACTTTTTGATGGTAAAAAAACAGAGAAGAGAAAGAAAATGGGATAATATTTTTTTTTTTGCAGAAGCAGTATGGCAAATTTTCTTAGGCATTTCCCATGGAAATCTTCACTGAATTCATCTCGTTTCTCATTCTTCTAGGGGGAAAATTATCACGCAAATTCTTCTTCCTAAAAATTAAAAAAAAAAATTCAAAAAAGCAAATAAGCATTGAATTGACTGCGAGAAATTTTAAAGATGCTTTTCGATTCGAAGAACACTTTTAAAATTGCTTAACAGTCAATACGGGAAAGTTTAAAATATTTAAAAATTTATAAACAAAGTTTGAAGGAGGGAAAAATAATTCATTTCGGACTTGGAAATTAATGAGGAATTGCTCTTTAAAGAAAAGTTTAAGCCATGTAAATTTCAAAAAGGTTTTAACTCAGAACATGCATCAAGTCAAATGGATTAAGGAAATTGTTACAAAAAGAAGAGAAAGAGCTTTTCCACCGTTTTGCTCTGGAGGTTGGTCACCAACGCTAAGACGGCGGTGGACGCTGAAAACTACACGGGATCTCAGTTAAACGAAACTGTACTTCGAAAGCATTGTTTGATGAATAATTTAAAGTTACTTTTCAGTATATTTTATAATTTAATTTTATAGAATAGTTGGAATATTTTTTATGCAAATTCGATTATGAAATTGGGCTTCTCAATTTGTTTATGCAGCTAAATTATATCATGATAAGGCTCAATTTTATTTAAAAATAGGAGAAAAATCCAAATTTCAAAGTTGCCCCGTATTTAAAGGTGCCCCACTTCCCCCTATCCTTGGGATATTTTTTCCCATATTTCTGAGCTAATAACATTTTCTTAAGATTAGGCTTCTATATTTTTTTCGCATTTAAAAAATTGTAAAACTGACAAACATTTCGATAAAACAAAATAGAATAAAATAGGGAGCAACGTGGTAATTTTGAACAGAATCTAATTTAAATTTAGAATTTTATGGCTCCGGCACACCTTTTAGATCAGGAAAATTTCGTGAAATCGAAATTCGCATCCCTTTCTTTTTCACACATTTTGCAATATCTATCTCATTCTTTTGCTCTTCAAGTTCGATTGAGCAAAATTGAATTTGGTGTGATGTTTAAAAGAAGAAGAAGAGTACGAGAGAATGAGATAGACATATGCAAAGCGTGTGAGAAAGGGAGTCGAATTTTGACTTCATGAAATTTTCCTGACCTAAAAGGTGTGCCGGTGCCATTAAGATGTCCTCATTGTTACACATTAACAAATGGGAAAGGGCACAAAGTACTCTTTTATTTATCTTTCTCAATTTGAAATAGTAAAAAAAACTCAAAATTAAAATTTTTTCGAAATAACTCAATTCTCTGTAAGATAAAATTGCTTTTTTAATTGGAACTATTTCTAAAGTTTTAAAGTAATGATCTGGCAATACAGACTCGGAAAAATGTAAAAAACAGTAAAAACGTAACACGTTTAGTGGAACTTGGATAAAAACTTTAGTGACTAAAGCCTCTTCTATACGGGGGGTATTTCGAAATTAACCATACTGTGCTATGCACTAACGCGTCTTGGAAAATCTCCCTTACGGTTTGTGTTCTGAATAAAATCTCTCAGTTAGCTGTTATAATGCCCCCATTTGTGTCTCGACTGAAATAGAAAGTCTGGCAGACTTTCTATTTTATTTCGAAACGTTACAAACTTGTTTCGAAGTACAATGTCTCTCAACAATTTAAATACACCCACTTTTTTGAAATGTATTTTTTTATTATTCTGTGTGAAAATACGCAAGTGTATATTGCCAAAACACGATCAGTAGCAACGACTCCTTCATATTATTATTGATAATATGAAGGAGTCGTTGTCAGTAGAGGAATTGTGTAATTTTCCACACAATGACAAACACCAATGACAATCGAGCTTTTTTGTCGTTATCATACGAATCCGATAATGTCATTGATTGAATTTTGTAAACACCATGACGTTCCATCTAAACGGTAATGCGCAAATTTTTGTATCCGATGCAATGTGTTCGGTGCAAATAAATCGTACATAAGTGGAAATAATTTTGTACGAAGCTGAGCAAACCAAGATAATTAGGTAAAAATCGACGCTACATTTTAATTTTCGTCCAGAGGAAAATCTAAGGATTTCCAGGAGTTTTGTGAGGTGGAATTATGAACCTAATAAGGTGAAAAATCATAAATCTTGGACATAATTTTCAGTACGAAATTGCACAAGTTAGGGTAAAGGCTCATAATTTTGGACAGTCTGCTTATAAGCATCAATGTTCTACGTTTGAAGTGCGATATTTTCAATTCTAATTGATTTTTTTGCTACTCTCTTTTCAGAAGGGTTGTTTAGAAACTTGACAAACTGTTTATCTTCTTTGTTTTTACTAAAATTAGTCTAAATACGTTTAAAAATGAATGGATATGTAGAGGTGACTTTTAGTCTAATTTTGGACAACTTGGTTGTAAATTTGGACACTTTCGATGTAATTTTGGACAGTTAATCTGCATCAATAAGATGCCCATTGTTTTCCATTTCTAGAACCAATGTTACCAAGTCCTCTTTCTGTTTTATGTAAAGTTACCGTAGAATGTCACAAGAAGCCCAGAAATTTGCTATACCATTCATTAAAGTGAGTTGAGTTCGGTACTCCAAGTACGCGCGGATTGGCGCATTCCCCGGCCTTTCCGGGAGTCTTTTAAGGCTTTTCTCACTACATCTTGTTCGTAGAGATGATGCTCCTTTGTTTCTCCAGGTATTTATACAACCTGGTCATCACAAAAGTTAAAACTTCATGAAATTTCGAATTGCCCATTTTTCACACGAAAAACGTAATTCACAAGGCAAATCTCATTTTAGGTTAAATCAACAAGTCACTATAAATGTGAATCAACACATCAATGAATATTTAATAATATCACTTAAAAATATCGAGTAAAGGTTGTTAGTACTCCACCACGGCTAAATAAGACTGAAGTAAACACGAAGTCCTGTTTCTCGTAAGCAATTTCTCACACTGAATTTTCAACAAAGCAATTTCAACTCAAATCATATTTAAAATTTAACATATTTAGTGTTAAAATCTTCCAAAAAGAACAAATATTTAGATAGAATTCATTATTCATCCAATATTGGAATAAAAATCCATAATTTTAATCGATTTATTTTTAGTGTCCAATTTTATCCTCAAAGTGTCTAAATTTAGAAACTGTCCAAAATTGTGAGCTCTTACTCTATACGTTAGTTATGTTATTGCCAGGTGAGCTGGAAATTTCACTGTTAGAGAATAACCCGTCAAATCATTGCTCTACTTGCCGATTTTACTCAGTGGTTTTTTGAATTGTAACGGTATATTCTACTACATTTAGAGAAATTCTGCAGATTTTCGGCAGAATTTCTGCATAAGAAATCTGCATAGTCTCCATTGTCTCAACAAAAATATTGTTGATTTACCAAGAAACTGTGTAGAAGTTACAAAGAAAATGGTATGCTCTGTTCAACAAGCACTACCAATTATTTTAGATAACTAAAAAGATGCGAGCAAAAATACTAATTTCTTAAAAATCGCCAATCAAATGATACAAAAACACGAAATTTAGGTCGACACTCTGCTTAAAGTTTTCACTTCAGTATTCTCTACTTATAACACGGCGTCACAGAATTCTTTATTTTATATAAACACTGTGATATCACCAAGAATAGCTCTATTGAATTTTGCAAACTTCAGTGAAAAATATTACATCTTTTCTGACGCAACTGTCTGGAAAGTCTGGAATGTAGAAAAATCTACAGAAAATCGGCAAAATATCTACAGAAATTCGTCAGAGTATGCACCAGGATTCGTCAGAAAATCTGTGAAAAATTCTGACGAATTTTGTCCCAAGCCCAAATAAAATTTGTAGGAATATCTACAGCAGAGGTGTGCAAGAACCGTTTGAAACCGAATAAACGTCAAAATAAGTTTGTTCAAGTAGTGTTTTGACCATTGACGTACAAGTTTCTTTTGACGTTTTTTTCAGTTTCAAACCGTTCTTGCACTTCTCTGATCTACAGATTTCTCGGCAGATTTTCGGCAGAGGTGTAGATATTTTCTGCAGAAATCTTAAAGATATCTGTCGAAATGATTTGACGGGAATATTTTCGAAAAATCTCTAGAGATTTGAACGAACTTGTCATATGACATTAGCAGTGGGGGAATTCTGTAAAACTCTGACAAAGCCATATGACAAATTAGGTTCGAATCTCAGTTGAGCTTTTTTCGAAAATGTGATTTTGAATAAAAAAAACATTAAAAATTGCGTTTTTAACTCTTGTGATATTTAAAAAAAAAAAAAGAGCTCGATTGGCATTGTGAGATTTCGAACTCATGTGTCACAATGCTACGAAAATTACAGTATATTTCCCCTACAGGGGATTTTTCGAAATTCACCGATGTATCACAGTGGGACGCATTTCGAAACACCCCTTTTATAAGGCGTTCTTAAAAGTGCAATATAGAATCCTGATTGAAAGAAAAAGCTCCGTGCGCAGCCTATAATAATGGAGAGTTACTTACTTGTACATTTAATTCTACGGAGAAAAATCAAGAGGATAAACCTTTCTCTAAACATGCAATGGATTCTACAGTTCAAAGGATCCAAAGGTAGGGTAAATTGTGAATATTTTCCCATTCTTATCAGACTCATGGATTTATCACAAAACTGAAACGATAGAATTTGCCATTATCAGTGAAAATTTCCCCGTACAATTGCCCCTATTAATTTATTTCCTAAAGTATTGAGAAAAATGTTATCAATCCTTAAAAGCTAAAATATGCCAAAATAAATTCATTTCATTTACAAAAACTTCCTCTTTATCCCTCTCTCCACCCCCCGCCCCCTGGCCAGAAAAAAAGTCCCCACTTATTCTGTCTGATTGACTTTTCCGCGTGTTTTTTCACCTTCACAATTAGCATTCCCACGTTTGTTTTTTTTGTTGTTTAAGAATAATGTCTGCATTTAATTTAGTGTTAATTTGTTAATCGTAGTTAATTACTTAATAGCACCTCAACGCCTCTATCTTTAAGTTTTCACTTTCATCATAATTATTTTAAATCTATAATGTTTATCTTTGCACACGGCTTTAATTGTTTTTGGCAACTTTATGATGACGATCTCTTTACAAATTGCCTTCAATCTGGTGTGTGTGCCTTCTTCGTGAACAACCATCGGCTTTTCTTTTTTTAAAATCTTCCTCAAATGTACAAAAACGTTGACGACGATGAAAATAAATCACCGTGAATAAAAATCCTGTGCAGGAATTTTCTTTTTTTTTTGGTGATGGTAAAAATAATAGAATGAGTGAAAGGATGCTTCGATGATGAAACCAAACAAAAAGACACACAAAATCCTCTCCCGAAAAAAAACTGGGTGAAAAATTGTGGAAAAAGCTGCAAAAGAACTACCTAAAACAAAACAAAAAAATTACTTTTCGCCAACAAAAATCAATTGAGGGGTCAAAATCAAATAAAAAGTCTGTTGTATGATTTTTCCTTTTCTTTTTCTTATACGTCTTCAAAAAAAAAAGTTGATAAAGAATATAATGGTAATATAATGTTTTTTTTTATACAAAAGAAAAGAACAGCTCTTTTATTAACAATTATAGTTTTCTTAACTTTCTTTTCTTCCACTAAAAATCGATTTTTTTTTCAATAAACAATTGGAGCTTTTTCGAAAATAAAATAAATTTCTCTGATGGATAATGCTTAAAAAAAAAGTAATAAAATGATCTGAAAAGATTTTTTTTATACAGATTTGTCGCCTTTTTCCTTAATATTTGTTTCATATTTTTTTCATTCTAGAGAGAATCTACTTTGAATTTATTTTTTAGAAATTTTTCATCTACTTTTCAATGATCTTAAGATAATAATCAAAAAAAAAAGTCTGTTGGTTAACTTGAAAAAAATATAAGAAATGGATATACTTATTTTCACGCAAAACAGCAACAAAATGACCAATTTTCCAAACAAAAAAACGAATCAGCCAATAGAAAAAGCCCATTTCCAGTCGAAAACGTTCCTGCCATCCCATTGGCTGATGCTTTTTTCCTTAGCAAAAATTGTCCTAGCATTGCTCTTTACGGTGAATTAGACTTTTAAATCACTTTTTGTTTAGTTTTCTACTTTGTTAAATTCTATGTCGATTTCTCTTTCTACAAATATATTTTCATGAGTGAATTCTTCTTTAAGAATTTCTAGTAAACTGAACAAAATAATTTATGCACAATCAACCTCTTGAGATAAATTTGGTGTACGTTGAACATTTGAAGAAGCTGACTAAGATGATCTCTTGACTGGTAATTGAAGTGAACACAAACTACGATTCGGAAGATGTTTTATTCGAAAAAAAAAAATGAAATGGTTGCGTCTAACAAGATTTTCGAAATGTCAAAATGAAGGTTTAAATACCTGACGTATCGCCCGCTAGAGCGCTGTTAGTACTGTCTATTTGGACTTTCGAATATCGAATAACATTTTGAGTGGATTTTCAAAATGTCAAAATGGAGGTTCAAACATCAAATCGACGTATTCGTTACTAGAACGCTTTTAGTACTTTCTATTTGGACTTTCGAATACCGATAACATTTTGAGTGGATTTTCGAAATGTCAAAATGGAGTCTTAAAGACCCAGTTGACGTATACACCACTAGAATGCAGATAGTACTTTCTAATCGGAATTTCGAGCATCCAGTACCAACTTTGAGTAGGTTTTCGAAATGTCAATATGGAGGTTCAAATATCAGATCGACGTATTCGTCACTAGAACACTGTAAGTTTTTTTCTATTCAGACTTTAGAATATCCAATAAGATTTAGAGTAGATTTTGAAAATGCCAAAATGGAACTTCAAACACCTGACGCATCGCCTTCTAGAGTGCGAATAGTACTTTCTATTTTAACTTTCGAATATAGAATAATATCTTTGAGTGGATTTTCAAAATGTCAAAATGGAGGTTCAAACGTCAAATCGACGTATTCGTCACTAGAGCGCTGATAGTACTTTTTATTCGGAATTTCGAACATCTAATAACATCTTTGGCTAGATTTTCGAAATACCAAAACGGAACTTCAAACACCTGACGTATCGCCCGCTAGAGCGCGGATAGTACTTTCAATTTGGATTTTTCGAACAGAATGAATATATTACTCGTATATTTGACAGGCAACAAAACGCTCTTTGTAATTTTTCCGATGTTTTCTGAACTATTTCCCTCTAATTTTCCGTGAATAATCTTCAAAGAAATTTCCAAAAAGACTGAGCCAATCGAATTTCCACTGAAATTCGAAGTCGAAATTCACATATTCGTTACTTCGAAGTTTGCTTCGAAACTTTGTTATTTTTGACAACTTAAAGAAACAAAAGAACACTTAAGTACAGTCGAGTTCCTCAAATATGAACATTTGAACCGTCCTTTAGTACGTTCTATTCGAAATTTTAAACGGAATTGCGAAGAGAATGGCAACTGTTTGAATTTTTGACAAACGATATGTCACAAATATTCGAAAATCCAAAAACAACTTCACGTATTCGCCGTTAGAACATTTATTGGTACTTGTTCTCAAATTTTTGATGATCTTGTCAATTAACAGAGTAAATCAAGTAATCAATCTTTTCACTTCTACGATATTTTATTTCCTGTAACAAATTTTCATTTTGTCATAAAATTCTATTTTGATATTGTCTATTCGGAATTTTAAATAGAATTCCGAAGAGAATATAAACTGTTTGAATTTTGACAAAGGATTTCATTGACGTCGATGAGTTTTTAAATAAAGTCTCGAAGTGCTTGTCATGTCACAAATATTCGAAAATCATTTGGAAATCCATAGGCAGCTTCACGTATTCACCGTTGGAGCACTTATTTGTACTTTTGCTCAAATTTTTGATGTTCTTAACAATTAACTTGACTAAAAATAAAAGTCAAACTAATCTTAGAAATTTCTTTTGAATTCTTTAATGTGATTTCGAAGAGCGCATGAAGTTTTTCCGGCATTTCCTAAATCCTTTTTGATGTTCTAATATTTTAGTTTATGTTTTCGAATTAGTAAAGGGTAAATCGAAAATCAACGGATATTTACTGGACAGAAAGGTAGATCGGGCTTCATTTTTGTTCCAAAAATTCGAACACCTAATGGTTTTTGTTCGGAAAATCTAGTAAATGTATCAAGTTATTGTAAAATTTTAGGTTATGTTAGATCTAACCTAAAAATATTGCAATAAATTGAAATTATGCGTCAGGTTTCTATATTAATGCTGAAAATGACTATACCTGATTATAAAGTTGCTTGCTACTGCAATTTTTTGTAGAATCTTTCATATTTTGAGGTTATATCAAATATAACCTTAAAATAAAACACTGTTGGCATGTTTTATGTAGTTTTCTGAAACCTTACTTAAACTTTCTACTAAGAATCGACCAAAGAACTAATAAAAAATCAATATTGAAGGTTAGAAATAGTTTCTAAAGACTTAGAACACTTTAGGAACAGTTAAACATCTTCCAAATCGTACCTGAAATACATTATTAAGTACAAAAACCAAGAAATTTGACGGAATTTTCTGTAAGTACTGAGAGTAAATTTAAATTAATTTCTTCAAAAAAGAATTCACTCAGAGGTTCTTTTTCTTCGCCACAAAATTAAGATACAATTTCTCTTCTGTTAACCATAAAATTTTCTTGAAAAAAAAGGAGGTGAATTAGTTCTCTGCGTCTTACTTCTCAATTTTAATCAATTTTACAATTCAACAATACCTAGAAAAAATTTAGAGATAATTTTATTTCATTTGTTTTTTTTAATCCCTATTTTACCTACAACTTTGTACACACTGGAAATTAACAAGTAATTAGAATTGCAAGGTTGATTCAGCAATTGGACTTGTCCCCTCTTCCCAGCAATTAATTATGTCTTTTTTTTCATCTAATTCACTTTTCGCTTTTTTCTGCTCTCACGACTCACCTCCTTGTTTCTTTTTTTTAATTAATCGTTAAGTACAAACGCCAATTAATGTATACATTGATCCAGTGTGTTATTTTTTTTGTTGATTTTGTTTTTAGTAACTTCTATCTAGAATTTGTTGTTTTAGGCGATTGCATAACTTTTCTTTGTCTTTAAAATAGTGGGCCTCGTGCCCTCATTTGGCTTAAGGGTTACCTGGAAAGTGAGGTTAAGTTTATCATAACCTCACAAATCAAGCCTTATTTTTGTGGAAAACCTCGATAGTTTTAGTCCTCATAAAATTTTATATTGCAAAAGACTTTATCGTAACGTCTGCTACTCTTACAGAGCTCTTTAATTCATATTTTAGGTTATAAGACTCATGTAGCCTGCAAGGTAGATTCTGGTCTTCAAGATTGTAAGAAAAGCAAGCCAAATAGCTTTGTAATCTAAATATCCAAGTCATATTGACAAAAGGAGCCATATTTCAGTTGTTTCTGTGAAGTATTTTGAGGTTATGCACAATATAACCTTAATTTTTACAATAACTAGTCACCAAAACTAAAAGAGATATCCAGATTACTTTTCATAGACTGCGCTCTGGACTGTATATCCATCAAAATGTGTCAATTCGGACAATTCTAACGCTAAAACATTTTCATTACCCTTTTAGGTTAGAATTTAATCCATAAGAAGGCACAATCCAGTTTATAATCAGCTGAAACTTAAATAGCTTTGTTTGTGTAAAACTTCGTAAATGTTCACTTTCGCAGATTTTAGAGGTTAGATTCAATATAACCTCACATTCTGAAATAAGTTTATTATGAACATTTTTGGCTGGTTATGAAAATTATCAATTTACTTTGCTTTCTTAGGAATTTCAATACAGATTTTGTCTCTTAAATTGTTACAAATTCTAACCTCAAAATATCTTGAATGATTTTTTAAGTTAGAAGAATTTGATGTGACTCAAAATGCGGAACACGATTTACAGAACGGAAGTACGATGATTGTCAGTGCCCTATGCCCCTACTTCAGTCACTCCGACGATAACAGGGCTATCGTTTTGTAAGAATTTCCACGTCCTACCGGTTTCTTACGTTCTGAACAGCTGAAAAACTGCAATAAGCATAAGAAACCCTTCCCAGAAGATTATATTCAAAAGCTTTTTGGTTTTTCCTGCCAGATTTTCACGTCCGGAATTTTTTGTCCAAAGTCAAGGCATTTTGAGGTTAGATTCAATATAACCTCACATTCTGAAATTACTTTATCATTTTTTGGGGTATCTCAGGGCACTATCTAGTTTGCTTTTTTAACAATTTCAACCTAGATTTTGCCTTTTAGGTTCCAAAATTTCTAACCTCAAAAATATCTAGAACGGTTTTTTAGGTTAGAATTTAATGTTAATTCAAAACAGAATAAAGTCTTTCTTCCCAGAGTTTTCAGTGGCTCCGAAGACTACATGACTATCTTTTTGTAAGAATTTCATAAGAAACCCTTCCCAGATTATATTCAAAACCTTTTTTTCTTGACTTTTCCTGCCAGATTTTTCAAGTCCGGAATTTATTGCCCAAAATCATGGTATTTTGAGGTTAGATTCAATATAACCTTACATCCTGAAGTAAATTGCTTACTGATTTTTTTTGTTATTGAAGATCCCCATTTGATTTGCATTTCAGAATGACACAAACTCTAACCAAAAAAAATCCTTGAAGTTTTTGAGGTTAGAAATTGATGCAACTTAGTATTTTTGGAAAGGTATGAGAAGCTATTTGCCAGTCCTTTTCAAACAAACTTCGAAGCGTTTTTTTGACTTGATTATTTCGAGGTTATGGCCAACATAACCTAACATTCCGAAATGACAAAACCTCACAGCCAAATGAGAGAACGAGTACGATTTTTCTCTCTAATTTTTAGTCACTAAAACTCCTCCAAAAGCCAATCAACAATTGCAAATTTAATTAATTAAAAATTTCACGAAAAAACATTTCTCAGAATTCCGTTTACATTGAGGTTAGGTTGAATTCTAACCAAATCTCAGTGTAAATGTTCTGATCGTCTGATTTTTATTTGCTGAACTTTTTTTTTAACAGATTGTTAGTGGTTTGTTCTTCATGTCATTATTTTCCTCATTTTTTTTTGTTCTTTTTATAACATTAAATATATACGTAAAACTTTTCTGTAGTTCTTTTTTTTAATAAACTTTTCTTGTTTCTTCATTTTTCTTTCTCTCAGTTTTGGTAGATAAATATTTTTTTTAATTAGGTACAATAAATTGTATGATACAAAAAAATTAAAAAAAAATTGATCAAAGCTGTGTACAATTTTTTTGTATTTAGTGTAATGAAAGAAACAAGAAATATTCAACAAGATTAGGATTTCATTTGCAATATAATAATTTTTTTATAATGAATATAATTAATAGTTATGTAAGTTTTTTTTATTAATCAGGCGCGTTTTTTTTACTATAAAAAAGTATATTTATTAAAATTCTTACAAAGCGCTCTGGTGATTTTTCTTCATCTTTCATCAATTCGCTTTTCTCACAATTTTTTTTTTAATAAATTTTATTTTTTTTAATTCCTAGATAGTTTCTTTTAATGACTTACATGTAGAGAAAACACAGAAAGATTAAAAATAATAACAAGAAATCAAAAAAGATAAATTTATTAATTTTTAGGAATTATATTCTTTTTTTTACATGAAATTCTTACCTTTTTTTATTGTGTTTCGTGGGTTCTAATCTTTTTAAAATCATCTATTTTTCTTTTACTTAATTACACTTTTTATTCACGAAATTTGTTCTCAAATGATTTTTTTTTTCAAAGTTTCTATCTCACTAATTTTTTTTATATTCTGTTCATCTAAGAAAGTAAGAATTTACACTTTTTTTCAATCGCTCGATTTTTTTTGTTATCATTTCTTATATTAATTTTCTATTAGTGTTATTTTTTAAAGTGTTTTTATTTTCTTGTCTGATCATTGATGGATCTTTTTTTCTTTTAATTCAATGTATTTCTAACTTTCTACATTTTATCTCATCGTCTTTAATTTTATTTCACTGAAATGATTTTCCTTGTGACTTCTTTTCATTTCGCGCTTTTTAATCTTTATTTCTTTTTCATGCGTGATTTTTATTTTATTCATATACTTTTATGTATATTTGTTTTTTTCTTTATTCTCTCTCATTTGATAATTTATTCTTATTTTCTGTGTCTCACATCAGACTCTTTACCATGTGGATCGAGTTTTCTGCAAGTAAAAAAAAAGCAAAATGAAAAATTTTGGGGTGAAAACTGAATAAATTTTAGGTTCGTTTTTTCTTTTTTTGGAAAGAAATTAGTGATATTGGCCATATTCGTTTGGATGAAAGACATTAATCCAAAAATTAAAAGGATAAAATAACCAAACCATTTGACACTCAATTGAGGATGAAAAATTATTATGTAAATGCATTGAGAAAGCGAATGTGAATGTGTAAATTTCCCTAGAGTTTTTCATTCATTTTTCCAGCTGTTTTTCCTCAAAGTGCGAAAGCTAGATCAGCTTACAGTGGCTGTGATTCTTTAGAGATTTACAATAAATTGTACACTCTAAGATTATCTGAAGCATAACTCTAGGACAAGGCTTCAGGCTTCGCACACGCACACACTCTGCCTTCGAACACTTCGTACTTTTCCGAAGAATATGAGAAAAATATGAAGTCCACGAAGCCAGAATACGTGCAAGGCCTCAAAACCTTCTCCTAGTTCTCTTTCTTTTTTAATTAATTTAAAATCAAGAAATTACAATTGTGATCCCACATTTATCGTAGAATTATTTAAAATAGCCTAAAAAGAGATGGCAAAGCGTCCCAGCTTTGCGGAATGCTCGAACTCACGAGATAGAGCTCACCGTGAATTAGTTTTTCTGCATAATCTTTTGGAATCACCGATCTACTAGAGATCAAATTGATTCATAAATCACAAAAGCATTTCAAAATCAAAAAAATCGGTACTTAACCGATTCATTACCGATGAAGACCGATGCAGCTGGGTTCTAATTTGCAATACTTTTCTTAAAAAAATCCAAATTTAGCCAAAAAGAAAAATGAGCCTTCCAAAGTATTTGACCTTTGACCTTCAATAATTCAAAATGGCGAATTTTGCGGTCATAGGTATGTTTGGGCGAAATATTCGCCTGGAACAGCTCTAAAACATATCCAAAAATTATTGAAAAAGCTTCGACCAATTTTGAGAAAAATCGAAAAAACATTATTTTTAGGGAATATTAATTATTAGGGATGTAAAATTATACAAAAATCGGTACTTAACCGGTTCATTACCGATGAAGACCGATGCAGCCGGGTTCGAAATTTCAATACCACTCCAAAAAATCCAAATTTAACCAAATCGGTTGAAAAATGAGCCTTCCAAAGTGGTTGAAATTTGATCTTCAATAATTCAAAATGGCGAATTTTCCGGTCATAGGTATGTTTGGGCGAAATGTTCGCCAGAACCAGCTCTAAAACATATCCAAAAATCATTGAAAAAGTTTGGGCCAATTTTTTGTAAAATTGGAAAAACCTCATTTTTGACCTATTTTTGAGGGATAGGGAACGTACAAAAGGGGTGGGGGGAAGTACAGAGGTTGGGTACGAGATAATGTCATTTGAGGAGGGGTCATCGAAGACCGGAAGTCGATATCTCTTACCGTGTAAGCATTTACACAATTAAATTTCGTATAAAAATTAGTTATCGCTTATGAACCGACTCATAACCGACAACTAGAGCTGTCTACAGCCGGACAGACAGTTAAACACACGGACAAACAGCATGACGACATTGAACAGTTGACGAACTGTTTAAATTTTGATTCTTTTTGAAATATCTTAAAATTTCCAATCCTACTGCATCGGAAGAAAACGGAAATATATCGACGAGGAACCGGTAAATAGCTTATTTTCAAAGATCAAACGTAAATCACTTTAAATGGCATATTTTTCAAGCAGTTTGTTTTAATTTGGATAGTGAACGGAAAGCAAAATAGAAATAAACTTATAGGGTAGCGGCATTACTTATGGCCACATTAAGGATATATTTACTCACAGCTTCTTTTCTTTTTGACCAATTAAGATAAAATTTTAACTGTAGTTTCTTTAAAGTATCTCCTTTCGATATATCCAAGTAATTTAGTAGAAAATTCTCTTAAGCCCCAGAAAAAGTATGATTTTTCCAACAATGTAAAATTCATAACTTTTGACCACTTTTACGAACTTACTGGCCACATTGTAAAATAATGCAAAATAAACTTAAAAAACAAAATATTTTTAGTGCAAATGAAAAGAAAAGGATTTTAGATAGTTTCAAAGGTTTTATTATTCTTTTGTTAAGTTTTTATAGTTTTTATTCATGATTGTAGCATTACATTATTAATTTCTCTCTCTTCTCTTCACTGAGGCCAGCAACCTGTTTTTCATGATGAAAAATCCACATATGATGGATAATCACACACAAAAATACAGAATTTAATTAAATTTTTGCCAGAAAACACTGAACTATTGAATAAAAACAATACAATTGACAACTCTCCAAATCAAAAGAGTTACACATATGGTGTGAGAGTAACACACGTCAAATACCGTGGCCATAAGTTCGTAATCCTATCAATTTGGACATAACTTATGGCCGCATCTAAATTTTATATTTTTTGTTAAAAAATTTATTAAAATTTAATAGTAAAAGAACATATAGTTATTAAGGAAATAAGTTTTGAAAAATAGTACTAAATATTTTCGATTGAAGATACAATATTTAGTTGTTAAAATTTTTGAGATCGTTAGTAAATTTCTTAACGATTTGACGTATTTTTAATCGTCATCCGCATCAGTGAAATATTTCCCATAAATTGTTTAGTATTGTACCGAAATATTAAATTAAATCAATTTAAAATGTTCGTTTAATGATAGCACATCAAATATTCCTAATTTTGTGGTTCCTCGAAATTAATTTGTGGGGAAAAACTGAAGATATCTGAGAGGCGGCCACAAGTATAGACTGGCCATAAGTAAAGCCGCCACCCTATAGACAAAAAACCGCGCGAATCACAGAGCGCTCTAATTCGTGAGTTCAAGCATTCCCGTAAAGTTGATATGCTTTATGCCATCTCTCTTTCAGATACTTGCGAGTTCTTTCAAAAAATTATCATTCAATACTAAAAGTTACAGAAAATTGGGCAGTAATCACTCTTTTGCCTTCAAATCTAAATTGAATTAGATTTTTGGTTAACATAACATCATCTATCATGTAAAAAGTCTACAACACTCTCAAAATTGGAAATATATTTTAACTAAACTAATTTTTAACTTATTATTGATGTCAGTATTGAGGAGACACTGTACAAATGTCAAATTAGGTCAGCAAAAAATCTAATTTGAAATAGTAACCGAATTTGGAACTTTGAATGAGGTGAAATTCTTATAAAAGTTCTGACAAATAAAAGTAGTTTTTCATTTTACCTCCTATCGCATTAAGTGTTGATTGTACAAATTCAACCCATTTTCGTAAAGATTTAGGTTTCTAATGCTTCTGACACTTTATTTTCTATTAGGAAAATTTCACGAATTCAAAATTCAACTTTTCTCTCTCAATGGTTTTGGTTGTGTCCATCCTACTCTTTCTCACTCTAAATTGAGATTTGCTTTGACGTTTAAAAAAAAAAGATGCGCAAGAGTGGAATGGATATATGCAAAACGTTTATGAAAAACCGATTTGAATTTTGATTTAATAAAATTTTCCTGACCTAAAAGGTGTGTCAGAGCCATAATAACCACAAACTGTATGTATCTATCCTACTCTGTCATACATAAAATTCGAAGGAACTTTAAATACGCTTTTGAGTGAATTTAGAGAGCAGTTCAGTATAGGAAAAAGGAGCTTTATGCCTCCGGCACACCTTTTAGATCGATAAAATTTCATGAAATCAAAATTTGCGTCCCTTTCTTTCTCAAAATATTTGCATAAGTCTATCCTACTAATTCGACTCCAAAGTGGACTGAACTAAATTTGATTTAGTGTGATGTTCAAAAGAAGAAGAAGAGTGTGAAAGAGTAGGATAGACATATGCTAAACTTTTATGAAAGAAAGGGAAGTGAATTTCGATTTTATGATATTTTCTTGATCTTAAAGGTGTGCTGGAGCCATTATGACTCAGGCGCACCTTTTGGATCAGGAAAATTTGGTGAAATCAAAATTCACATTCCTCTCATTCTTACACGTTTTCCATATGTCTATCTCATTTTTTTCACACAACAATTTCGATTGAGCTAAATTGGATTTGTTGTGATGTTCAAAAGAAGAAGAAGAGTACGAAAGAGTGAGATGGACATAATGGAAAACATTTGAGAAAGAAGGGGATGTACAGAAGTGATTACTTAAAAAAATTGATTTTTGCTGACCAAATTTAAGTTTTTGCTGTTTTTTTTCGTTTAAGGAAATCCCATATGGTAAAAATTTGAAGCCTCATTCTTATTTGTCTTGAAAGTGATCGATTTTTGGAAAAATTTCTGCCACATTTTGCTCCAAGTTTCCGGAAGATTCTTGATTTATTTGAATGTCAATATACAAGTCTCCTTATCGACCTCAGCGCCCCTACCGGAAATTCAGTAAAGTAACAATGTTCTGGAAAGTCGCAGTATTTTCCAAAAACATTTTCAAAAACCTATTTTTTTCGAATGAATTTAAGTATTAACTCAGTTCCTGTGGGATCACAAAAGCTGTGAATTGATTTAAAAAAAAGGCACATATACACCTTAAATAATGTAGAACGAGAATGAGTCAGTGGAAAAACCGGTGAAAAATGAAATGAAAAGGAGAAAAGGCAGTGTTGGAGTAAAAAAAAACAGAACCAATAAAGCAGAAAGAAAATTGTGAAAAGAACGTGACATTGCTATATGAGTTTTTGTGAAGAACAAATTAAAGACGCAGTGTGAAACTCTTCTTTTTCATTTCTTCCACTATTTCTTCCTTTTCTTTCTGTTTTTTTTTCTTTTTCAATATTTTCCAAAACGAATTTTAATGCACACGTTGAGGTTCTTTTTCATTCAAGAGAGTGTCCTTATTTTTCTTTTATTTTTATTTGTTTCTTTTCTTTTTGTTTTTGGCGTAGAGAGAAAGACGGAGGAAAAAAACATTACAACTTGTTCCTTAATCTGACTCTTCATCTTTTCCATCATTCTTTCTCCTGCACTTTACAACTTCTTCCTCTTTCTTGGGTGTTTTTTCCCAAAAACCACAAAGTGCTACATTCAAATGGATAGAAGAGTATATTGCCTTATCTCTCTACCATTCCTCTAAAAAAAAAACACCAAGAAACACCCTCCCTTAAAAACATCTTCATTAGATCTGTAGCACATTTGGAAAATGCCCTCAAACTTTTCTACCCTGAATCAGGTGCAAAATGGAAGAAGAAATAAAACAGAGCAAAAAAAAACCCCAAATACTATACACACTTTTCATTGGCACGTGACTCTCATTCATCAAACATCGGTGAGAGTGAAAAACTTTTTCCCATAAGAGAAGCAACAACAAATACATCAAGTATTTACAAAAGTAACTCCTTTTCTTATGAATGTCTCTCTCAGCACACAATGTCTACCACCTTTGGCGCATTAAACAATTAAAAAGCTCACCCTTTACCACCCACCCTGCCCCCTCCACCCCCAAAAACAACATTTTCCTTCGTTATCTGCTTCGTGGGAATTTATTAATTTTTGCACACTCAACAGCCACGCAAATATCCTTAAAATTACATTTAAAACACACAAAAAAAAGAAGAGAAATATTTTTCTCTATTTTATATATTTAACATAAATATAACATGAGAAAGTTTCCATCAGTTTTCATTCAAGAATTTTCCCATTACATAGAGTTGAAGAGCTTCCATAGAACGTGATAGAAATAATTTTGCACTTTTAATCGAACTCATGGGATTATTCTCTGACCAATAATATTCGAGAGCAAATAATATCTCTCATGGGAAAGATATCATTGGAATTTTCCAACTGAAAATCTCTACGCAGATTTATGGTTGAAGATTAGAATTTTTAATGCTTTACCAGCGATTGCTGGATTAATTGGCTACCAGGAATGATCTGAATGATGATTGGAAACTCATGAGATAAGCACAGTATGCCCAAAACCAAATGCTTATACGTAACATTGTTCAAACACGTTGTTTTTTCTTTAAATTCACTAACAGAAACCGAATATCGCAATTTTATATTCATTCTGCGCTAAAAAGATGATTTTTCACCTTAAGCTTATAATTCATGTGAGCAACGTATATGCAATTTGAATAATAAAAGTGGACGGGTAGGGAAGTTAGTTCCTGCTGATAAGGCTAGCTACTTACAGGTCTCTTTTAGAACTTATTCTAGCCTGTGATTTATTTCTTTAAGAATTTTTTCCTTCAGGTTCTTAAAATTCATTGACAATGCTTAATAAGAAATTACCCCATAGCAAATTTTCGCAGAAATTTCCGCGAGGTCGTCCATGGAATTTTTCCTAGGAGAGGCCATGGAAAATGGCCATTCCATGGAGAATTTGAACAACATACAATGGAAATCCAACGTCAATTTCCATGAAAGTCCATGGAAGATTTGTATGGAAAATCAAATGTGAAATATCCGCGGATTTCGCTGGAAAATTCCATGGCTAAATCCAGAAGTTTTCCTACAGACTTTCCATGGATTTTGCTGCAACACGGTCTCTATTTTGTAAAAAAAAAAATCCTGCTTATTTCCTAGCGAAAATTCAAGAAATAATTCCATGGAAAGTTCCACTATCTTTCCGGTTAGTTTTCTAAGAAAATTCCACACGTTTTTTTCTCGCTTTACCGCTAGAATATGTTTGTGTCGCTACAAAATAGATGAATTATTTTGCTCGCAAATTTTTAAATCTCTTTTAGTGATTTCTGTGGTACTTATAATATTATGAATTATCCCCATAACAAAATTCCACGAAAATTACAGTGGAAAGCTAGCGTATAAATTGGAATAATCCGCGGAATTTGACGCTAAAATTCATAGCTCTCCATGGAATTTCAAGTACGAGCCACTGGAATTCCACGGAACTCCTCGGAACATTTATATGGAAAATCAAACGTAAATCGTTTGCGGGATAAGCTAAAAACTCCTATGGAAAATTCCATTGTCTTTCCATAGGGATTTCCATGTTTTTTTCCACTATTTTTCTGAAAAGTCTATCGAATAAAATTGTGTTGCGATAACATGGATAATTTGTTTCCAATCCCATAAAAAAATTCCACGGAAATTCCAGTGGGAAGCTAGCGTCTAAATTGGAATAATTTGCGGAATTTGACGCTAAAATTCCAGGAAGTTTTCCATGGAATTTGGAGTTGGAAATTCCATTGGAATCATAGCTCTCTATGGAATTTCAAATACGACCCACTGGAATTCCAGCGTTAAATTCCGCGGAACTCCACGGAACATTTATAGAGAAAATCAGACATAAATAGTCCACGGGACAAGCTGAAAACTCCTATGGAAAATTCCATTGTCTTTCCACAGGGATTTCCATGGTTTTTCCACTATTTTTCTGAAAAGTCTAGCAAATATTCCGCAAAACATTTTTAGTGATTCCTGCGACAATTATAATAAGATTAATTAAGCGACATTGCGTTACGTGTATATAATAGTGAAGTGATTAGATTAAATAGGTTGCTAACCTAAAATAAGATTATTTTTATGTCATTTAACGTGTATTTTAGGAAGAATTATTTTTTTTATAATTTTTTTTATTATTATCTAAGACAAAGTGGTAATTCATTATTGTTGGTTTATTAAAACATGTTAAAATCCTTGTAATCTTTGCTATTTCTTTTATATTTGGAAGTAAACGAATGAGATTCATGTGACAGCTATCATTTTTCCTCCAGTTTTATTTAGGTGGAAAAATCCACAAACATTTTCATGGAAGTATTCCACAGAAAAATCCTCTATAACTCCATGATAATTTTCATCGAGTTACATTCTGGAATATTTCTATGGAATTTTTCAATGAGAGATACAGGAAAATTCCGAGGAATTTTTCGCTTGGTATTCCTATTCCGCTTTCTTTCGCTATGGGGATGCTTTATTTAGGTGGAAAAATCCACCATTTCCATGGATGTATTCCACAGGAAAAATCCTCTATAAATCCATGGGAATTTCCTTGGAATACATTACGGAAAATTCCTAAGGAATTTTTCAAGGAAAGATACAAGAAAATTCCGAGGACCTTTTCGCTTGTTATTCCTATTCCGCTTTCTTTCGCTATGGAGATGCTTTATTTAGATGGAAAAATCTACAAAAATTTCACGAACATTTCCATGGATGTATTCTACAGGAATAATCCTCTATAAATCCATGGGAATTTCCTTGGAATATATTATAGAAAATTCCTATGGAATTTTTCAAGGAAAGATACAAGAAAATTCCGAGGAATTTTTCGCTTGATATTCCTATTCCGCTTTCTTTCGCTATGGGGATACCTTATTTAGATGGAAAAACCCACAAAAATTTCACGAACATTTCCATGGATGTATCCTACGGGAAAAATCCTCCATAAATCCACGGAAATTTCCTTGGAATACATTATGGAAAATTCCTTGGAATTTTTCAAGGTAAGATACAAGAAAATTCCGAGGAATTTTCCGCTTGGTATTCCTATTCCGCTTTCTTTCGCTATGGGGATGCTTTATTTAGGTGGAAAATCCACATTAAATCCACGGAAATTTCCTTGGAAATATACCACGGAGAATTTACCAAGGAAAAAATACTGGAAAATTCCGAGGAATTCTTCGCTAGATCCCTATCGCAATTTTTTGGTATGGGGATAGTTCGTACATAAACCTTCAAACGCTTCAAACGATGCGAATTTTCTGTTTGGTTCTGCCTCAGGTTCCTCTATTTGGACATACAATTTGAAAATGCTGGAAATAACAATCCTGTTCTGAATTAACTTCTCTTAAGGAGTGTTTTAATTTGCTGTAGAGTACAATTTCACAAAATCAAATTGATCACTTTCCCATCAGCATTTTCATCGAGTTAAATGCAAATTTATTTATTACAGAACACTTTTGCAATCATACTTCATCTGATTACTCATCGTTGAAGTTGAGTAATATCCGTAGGATGAATAATCAATATTCTATGTTCTATGTCACATTTTTTTTTCTCATGCCCTACTCGTCGTTTAATATAATCTTTTTTTTAAAGAGATTTTTCCTTTGGAGAAAATCTTTAGAAAGACATAACAGTAAAAAGTTCAAAATGACGGTTAAAATCGCTAAGGGAAAAGATGGTTTTTGCTTTCTTGGAAAATTTACAAGAGATAACACTGAATAAAGTTGTAAAACAATAGTTTGAAATAATCATTTGGCAGAGAAAAATAAATGACAGGCTTTTACCCAAAGAATATGACTCATGTTTCGTTACAGGAAACTTTTCTTGACTTTTAGTGATTTCGCCACAATTTTGACTGTGCAAAAATTAATATTTCCCATTTCTTTAGAATATATTTTGCAAAAAATCCAAAAAAAAGGCATTTTCTTGTACTCACTGTTCAGGACTCTGATCTGTATCACTCTCATCGGGATCTGCCTTATTTCGTCGTTTCTCGTAGACTAAAATTATGGCACAGAGAATGAATACTTCAGCACAAATTCCTAGGAAGGGCCAAAGTGCGGCGAGTTTACCTGTGAAAAATTTATTCATTTGATGCATTAAATATGTAGATTTTAATTAGAAATTCTGCTCCTTCAAAGGAAGACACATGCCAAATCCTCTTCCTCTTTCTCCATTTATACACAACACAAAAACATTCCCCCCTCGAAAAAAACGTACATTTATACAGGAAACACATTTTTTTTGTTTTTCAAAAATTCCATCTTAAAAAAATAATTTATAAAAGTATATCTTCAATATTTACCTTTCACTCGCAAAAACGTTACAGCCACCGCGGGCTTTGTAATGCGATGAAATGTCGCTAAGTTAGTTGCTTCACATGAATAATTCCCACGATAAGTGAGTCGGGCACTCTCAATCACTAAAATTGCATTTTTAATATTTCTCTCATCTGGTAAATATGAATATTCACTATTTGCTTCAGGTGACGTTATATTATCTGCAAGAAAAAAATAATGCAAAAGGACCAATTGATATTGAATATCTTCAATCCCAGAGACACTGCAAAAGAAAAATTCAAGATGGAATAATATTGAGAACAACAAATGGCATTAATTTTTCGCAGAGTTGTTGTTGTAACGTCATCTTCATTTTTCATCCGTCGCAGAGATTTATTTTCTTACCGAATAAAAAAAAATTAATAATACATTTTACACTCGGAAAAATAATCGAGTAAAACTTACTCGAATCGATGTTGAAATAACTCTTTTTCATTGTGATTTTCGATTAACTATATTTTGGAGTTGATTTTACTTCTATTTAGCTGTATCGGAAAAGTTGCTTTAAATTTTCCCTAAAATTTACATAACAAGAGTGTAAATAACTCTTTTTAGCGGAATTATCACACTAGAAAATTTCACATTAAAGTTAAAGTGAAAAGTTCCTCATTAAAATTGCTAGAATTGCTCAATATCACGATGGCACACGGGTTGTCAGATGAGTGTTTTTGTTTTTGAAGCTTTTCTGTCGTTTGAGCGAAAATGTGCGATTTTAGTGAGGAAGAGGAAGTTTTCTTCCTGTACGCTACTTTTATATCCTGCAAAAGGACCCGCTAAGCGAGAAGAAGGAGATTGTGGGCGAGAGATTGGCTCGTAATGCGACCTCCACATAGTGAGGCTGATGCACAGCCTCAATTAATTCGACCACCATTTTATTTGACCACGAAATCCTAGAAGTTTATAAAGGAATATAAAATGTAGATCTAACACATTTTTCTTTAGCTTTTTTCTTACTTATCCTGTGCACCGATCTTTTTCAAGGTCTTTTGTCCTAATAAATCGGTGAGAAAATTGTGGTGCAGAAACTACCCGAATGACTGCAATAAAGTAGTACCTGATGAAAATTTAATGAGCAAATTTTGCTCAAAAATTTGCTCAATTCACTTTAATTTGCTCATTAACTATCAATCGTATTTATGCTATTTTAATCTATTTAATTTAATGGATCGATTTCTAAAAGCTCTTGACAAAAATTGCCCATTAGAACACATATCAGTAACAATTAATGTGAATCACATTAAAATTTGAATGTAAAATTCTCTAGTGTGATACCACGGTAAGACTGAAAATAATTCAATATAAGAGATAAGATAACTCATACCAAGTGTTAAAAAAATCTTTTTTAGAGTTAAAACAACTCTTTTAAATCCCAAAATGAAAGTTTTGCTATTTTATGTTTTTTTAATTTATCATTTTCTTTATTAATATTTTCTTGACCTCAAGTTCCCTATGTTCCGAACGAAGTATCACGTATGATGCACGCACATGTCTTCATGAAACACTTTTAGGCATTTTTCTAGTTGATGTTCCATATGAACTTTGTCACACGAAAATCTTCTTGACTGAATTATATTCTTAAAAAGAAAACACTTTAGCATATACTTCAGTCGAGATGATATTTCACATCGAAAAAGAGGAATAATTACATCGATATCCGATGAATTAATTAAACTCTGCCATAGAGTTGTTTTAACTTTTTTATGTTTTTTTCTTAGTGTATAAAGCAATGGAGATAAAATTGCAGAAAGTTGAATGATGGAGAAGATATTGAATAAGTTCCATTGAAATAAAAATCTCTTCAATTTCATCAATCAATGATGCTAAATTACGCGATTTATGTGACATAATAAGTTTATAGGGAACACCGGAGCGGAATTAGACACTCGAATGTTTAAGTTTGCCATGAAATAATAATAAAACAAACCCTTATTACTCAAAGTGAGCACAGATCTCTGAATTCATTGAACATAACCTAAAAATTTCCTGCTTAACTTAAATCACTGAAACTTTTTGCATTATAACCTCAAATTCCTAATCGTTCAATAAGATCTGCTGCTATCGTTTGTACTGGATATAAGGTCAAATAGTCAAATAAAAGTCACTATAAAGCTTATACTTTCTAGATATTGTAAACTACGGAGACTTCTAGATTTTTAACATAACCTTAAAATATTCTACGAATAATAAATCGGCTCTTCGCGGGTAACACAAGGTGCTGTCGTTGCGGGTGATTTTGCAATCCGAGAGTGACTTTTGCACTCTACTGACAGTAAGACTTTTCATTGATTCCAGCACTAAGCCGATGCTCTTTACCACGTTAGAGTGTATAGGGATATATTACGTACCAGGTAGTGTACAAAGATCATCAAAAGAATACTTGTAGTTAAATAATAGGGTAAGTGTGCCAAATTTCGGCCAGCTTTATATTTCCGCCACTTTGAGTGTAATTTCGACCAAGCAATTAAATGAATTACAGTACTCTCGCTAATTCGATTCTTTTAAGATCGGGCTACTTTTTAATTCGCGCAGCAGGTAAAATTGAAAAAAAGTTTGTTGACATTTTTCACATTTGTTTATTCTTGCTAATTGAAGCAAATATGCTCAAATTTTCTATGGTTTTTCGTGGTTATGCTGTTATTTTGCATTATGAAGGGTTTTCATAGAATTTAAGTTAAATATCGGTACATCGGACATGCATACATAACCTCAAAATTATTTTAAATGTAACCGTCGATAACTCGTCCGGATTACGCCGATCCGGGTTATAGAGCGGGCACTGTACCTTCGTTTAAAGAGGTCTCAAAGGATCAATCTTTTAAGAAAGAGTGTGTTACCGATTTAAATAAATTCTATTCGATTATGTTAAGTTATGTTTCATTCTAAACAGGGTAAGTGTGCCAAATTTCGGCATAGTTGCATGCAAGCGCCAAAGTCTCAAGTTTGAAATGTAATATCTTTAATAGAAATTGATTTTTTTCATTCCTTCTACTTAAGGAGTGTTGCTAAGAACCTTGTAGACAGTTTATCGTCTTTATTTACTCTAAAATCATTGTTAATACATTTTAAAATGAATAAAAATGTAGACATAACTTTGATGCCCTATTTCTGCCACCTCCATTCTCATAGTTCCTTGCCCTTCAGGAATACTTCCAATGCCTTTTTTCACGTCATCTCATTTGTCGAAGCTACATTTTTTGTTATTCTTTTGCATTGTATAATCTCTAGAGTATGTAAAAACTAAAAATTCATGGAAATTCTAGGGACAAAAAAAGGTGGCCGGAATTGCAAGCTGACCGGAATTTGGCACACTTACCCTAAGTCAGAATTTTTTTTTTTGGATCAGGGATGGATCAGTTCATTCGCAAATGTTCCAATTACTTATTGCAATCAATACAGTAGCCGTACTCACTATGGCGCTGTTATCTTGTAATATCGTTATCTCGTTATCTCGTTATGTTCTCGTAATGTATTTTATAATTGAAAAATTATAACAAGATAACAGATTACGGAGATTACGAGATAACAACGCCATAGTGAGTACGGCTAGTCACTCTCTTTAAGTTACACGAAATTTACTTCGTAGAAATAATATGAAGGGATATCTGAAAATATGTCTTAAGTGTCGTCCTTTTTTTATTGCAATTTGACGCTCAAGTTTATGTGCTGAATAAGTTACTAATCATTCCTATTCAATATATCCATCAGTCGCGACATTATCAATGCCTTATCAATGACGATATTTGCAGAATAAACTACGCACAGAGCTAATGATTAACACGAGGAAAACATACTCGAAAAGTGATTGAGGATATTTTGGCTTTTTCCATTCTTTCAATCAAACAACAACAACAAAAAAAACCCATCACGAAGCTAAGCAATTAAAGATGATTTTGTGGATTGTCCCTCCCCATTCCTCACTGCCAATAAACACATATTTTTGCAATAGAAATGCCTTGTGTGTGACCCAAATTCACCTTTCTATTTCATTGATTATCTACCTTTATGAAATTCGTCACAAAGAAAGTCGAAAGCTCTAGGTGGATTTTACGAGGAATCTATTCAGCAATTGACGTTAAAGGAGAGCTAAAATGTCGGGCTTCAACCCAGAAAGGAAAGGTGTTCAATTTTTCAATTATAATTCACAAAATGAAATCAAAAAATTATCTGGTAATTCTTTTCTGTTCAGTAATTTGTCTAAAATCGGCCAGTAAAAGTTCACTGGGCGAAAGATAACCTCAAAATTTAATTTTGAGGTTATGTGATTTTTTACATCCTTATGTCTATCACAATAACCCAAAAACAGCCAGAATATGTAAGTTCTTATCTGTAGTAATAGAAATAGTGAACAAAATCAATAATTTGATGTGTAAATTGTATTTAAAATTATTATTAAAGCAGCAGGTAAAATGATCTGTAAAAAAAATCGCCAAAAACCTCACCCGCGAAATGCATAGGGAGTTCATTGGGTCATTAAAATTTGCATAAATCACGGTTAATTAATTTTAAACAGATGCTCAAAATAAACTCATAAAGTCCCTCATGATAGTGACTATTAATTTTTGCAGTTGGTGTATTTAAATGCTTGATTAACCATAAAATGAAATATTTTTTTCCAGATAATATCTTTCAGAATATTCAACTGAATAAAACTTCCACATTTCATTGAAAGAATTTTTCCAAGAAATAATTCTTCTGACTCGGTGATTTTATGACGTAACTCTTACTTCAAGTAAATTAATACGACTGAAAACGTAAGTCACTAAAATTAACATAACCTTACAAATTGAAATGACTGTAAAATTATCCTCAATTGCAATTCACGTAAAATTTTAACATTCGTACTATGCTTAGGCTTCATTGCAAGTTCTAGAGTTTCGCAATTATCAGAACTCAAAATATAACCTCAAAAACGGTTCTGACTGTTAGATTTCGCAATTCTTTTTAGGTAAAACTCTAACCTCAATATTTAAAATGTGGTAGAATATTTCAATTTTGCTTCAAACTCATCAGAGGAGTCAGATTTAAGGTTAGATCTAGAGAAATATTTTGAACATAACCTCAAAGATGCAATTCTCTTTTAATAAGTATTTCTTTCTTAAAATTAGGTAATTTTAAACTAAACAAAAATTTCTACTCAATGACTGAAAGTTAGGAAAATGTTCAAACTGAGTTCATCGTGTACTAGAAACGCTAAAGCTATCTAATACTTTAACGGAATATAACCTCAAATTTCAGCAAATTTTAATGATTTTAGACATTTAAAAAAAAACCTGTATTAATGAACAAAATTTGTATAACGCTTAAAATTTATCTCACTTAAAGGGAGAGTAAAGCAAATTTTAAAGTTGCAAACATAACCTAAAAAAATATATTAGACATTTTCCAAAACTGCGCGTGTTTGCTTCAAATTATTTTGAAGTTATATAAATTACAGACAAGTGCTGAATCTGTTATTTTACATTTAATATGCAATTCTTGAATATTAACTCTTTCCGGACCGCAGCATATGCTGCAAGCCAATTTCATCTTTTCGTAGTACACAATATATCTGGTTGGGAAAAACCGGTTCTAAACCGGTTTAAAACCAGTTTTTATGGGTTTTCTCGAAATCGGCTTATACAACTTGAACCATTTTATTTTCATGCTGTAGCGCTACCTTCAGTATACCAACTTTAAAAAACTGGAGATTTCTCCATGACTTATCGAGACATTTCAAGTTAGGTGAAGATTGTGATTTTAGGAAATTTGGCTGGTAGCGAAATTTTTCTCGGATTTTCTTGGGTCGCGAAATTTTACGCGGATTTTCGTTGGTTGCAAAATTTTCGTGAATTTTCACGGGACTCAATATTACGACACATTATGACCACAATATTACTACATTATGTGACTACATTGCATGATTACATTGTGACTATATTATGACCATATTAAGACCAATTCCATTCTATCCATTCGCAATTGAAATTTCGCATTTATCTCCTAGAGCACTAGAGCACGTCAGAGGCTCTAAAAGTATGTAAATTTTGTGGCCCCTCTCTCACAATTTCCGAGAAAATCGACTTCAAAGTTTTTCAGATACCTTTATGCATTTCTCATCGATTTTCCCCACAATAAAACAAAAACAGATACATTTGTTCCGTTAAGTAATAACCTTTCGAAGAGACAAAGCCAAGCCAAACCTATTCGAAAATCTACCGGAAGCCTAAAGTACAAGTTCATGTATTCGCCGCTTTAGCAGTGTTTGTTCTGCCATTTCGAATTTCGGTATTCTTGACAGTTCAATCGTTAACAACGTCAACAACAGTGTGTAAACGTATGCTGCAAAAAGAGATTTTTTGTGTAGTTAACCCATTCCTTACCATGGTATTATACATCATACGCAAATTGAGTGATTTTAGATCATTTATTCCTGAGCAACTTTTAACAGAATTGCTGTCGGGAATGGATTTTTAGTTACTTTAGTTCTTCAATTACTTGGGAAAAATAGTCCGACAGAGATAGAAATGCATTTTGTTGTTCTTTTTTCGCTTCGTGGAAGGTCATGCAAAATTTTTGCTCAAAATGGCGAACGACAAATGCGACATCCCGTCCAATTTGTTAAAATTGGCCTCTTTCCTCTTTCCTGATTTGAATTCTAGTTGCCAATTCGAATTTTCAAGATACTAACAAATTGATGTTTCATACGGAAATAGTTCCTGTTGAGGAGTATTTCTATAAGAGGTAATACAAAAAGAGAATTACTAGGAAAAATACTGTGTCTTGTCTCGTAATTCAATCGAAATGGTACATTTTTCTAAATGTTCGTAGACCGAGAAGAAAAGAGGGTGCGACTAACACTTTTTTCTCAGAAATTTTACACTTTTTAGGTGCAAAAATATATCAACATTTTTTAATGGTAATTTTACACCTTTTTAAGGGTAAAATTAACATGAAAAAGGGTACCTTTAACCCCTAATACACCTAAAAAGGATAATATTTACACCGATTTCGGATTAATACTGCAAGGTAAAATTAACATTTCCGGAATGTTATTTTAACTTTTTCGGTTTTCTCTCAGTATATCGAAGTACATTACGCTGAGAGTACATGCAATAGAATCGTATCTTTTATAAGCATTTCAAGGTTTATCACAGGTCACAAATCTAGTTTACACTTCCTGTAATTCCGTTTATGGTCTCTTATTCTTTAATAGTCCTATTATAATTCATTTGAAATGAAGATATTTGTCAAAAGTGACGTTTCGTTTATTGTGGAAAATCTTTTGAAATCTTCGTTCCTAATACGGGCTTCAGACCTAAGGCTTAGCCATATGGTTTAACTGCTCTAATTTTTTATCACTCACGATTTTTTGGAAAAATCTACCTGAGATTAGATTATTAAAGATAAATGACCTATTAGGCTATCAAAAAGGAATAAAATTGGTTGCTATTTAAGATTTTGAGACTTTCGGGAACTGGGCTAAGCCTCTAGTCTGAAGACCGCTTAACTATCAAGACATTTTAAGTTCCATAAATGCTTCGCATAAGAATATGAAATTTTGATTTTGGAAATATTTGACAGCTTGAAATTTGGATATTGATCTTGTTCTCTTTGGCTATATGGACCCGAGTGAGTCCGACAGCCTTACATAAAATAGAAGAAGAAGAAGAAGATCTTGGTCTCAGAATTATTCGTTTCATTATTCGTTTAATCTTCAAGATTCCCAGCATAATAAAATTTCATAAAATATATTAGTACTTATAATAAAAACACAAGATAAAATTGACAAACGGTATGTGAGGTTAGTGTCTCAACTAAACTATACGAATTTATTACGACTTACGGAAATTTTTGTATCTGTGTCAATATTTGACGGTCAATGTATTTCTGCCATTAGATAAATATTAATAATTATGACCTATTTTTAACTGTAAAAAAGTCGCAGCTGTAATTTTTACCATTAAATAAATTACGTGTAAATAAATGGTATTACAGCTCGTAGCATAACAGTAGCAGAATAGTGAATGATTGACCTGGAAAACTTACACATTTTTCCCGAGCTCGGAAGATGAATGAGTTTTTGCAATTTTTCCACTTAATCTCAATCATCTTAATTATTTTAATGTCACGCAGAAGGACAGAGGGTATTTTCGCGAGAATCATTTCACTGTCTCTCAGTCAGACTTTAAAAACAAAGTGGAGGATTTAGGATGAGTAAAAAATATTATAAGCTGTAAAGCTCATTACCTATTTTAGTTTATTGTAGCTAAAACTGATTACTCTGTCATTTTCCTAATTAATTTTTTTCATATCATGTTTAACAGAGGTTTAACTTTCATTTATTTATAGCCAAGAGTTTAGGGTATTTTATTTACACAACTGCACGTACTCAGATTATTGTCACTTTATTTGTGCAAATAAGTTAGAGGCAGATATGACGGACTTGGACTACAATTAAATTAACACTCTGTCTATATATGAACAATAAGCTTCTCCAGCGCAGATAAAAGCTTCATGGAGAAAAAAATTCCGTAGAAATATTCAGAGTGAGTCATAGTTTTAGTGCCATATTCTTCCAAAAAAAAAATAATAATAATAAAAATAAAACCAGAGACAGACAGAAACTCTGCACAGAGGCAATAATAAAAAGAGATTTTTATTGTGACTCCCAAGTAAGCAAAGTATGTTGGATCATATCTATATTTTCCTCCCATTTTCATATTTATTCAATTTACACTCGCATTTTCCCCACGCTAATAAATTACAGAGGGATTTTGACACGTTAAACTATTAGCTCTGCAATTGTGTTGCATTCATTTAATACGCTTCTATCATCCACGGTAAATACAAATTATTCTATGAATAATTAACGCACATTTTCTTTCTGACAACCCAATCAACAGTTTTAGCCAAAATCTTGACAAATACTGCATTTAACAGTATTGCATATAAGGATGGCTAGATAATTATGTCTAAAATTTACAATATTTTACTTTAATAGGTTCATAATTCCACCTCACAAAACTCCTGGAAATCCTTAGATTTTCCTCTAGACGAAAATTAAAATGTAGCGGCGATTTTTACCCAATTATCTTGGTTTGCTCAGCTTCGTACAAAATTATTTCCACTTATGTACGATTCATTTTCACCGGACACATTGCACCGGATACAAAAATTTGCGCATCGCCGTTTAGATGGAACTTTCATCTACTTGCTTTAACCGTTTGTAAAAGATATCATGCGTTTTAAAATCAATTTAATGCTATTTTTCTAACTCATGTTTTTATGACACTTGGAAAACCATTTTTTCACTGCATTCTGACAGTCAATTAGCTGTCTCTTAATATCTCACTCTTCAAAAAAAAAAAACGTTCTTGGACAGTTTCACGTAGTATATTACAGATTTCTAAAATTTTAATACTCCATCTAAACCAAAATGTAATTCCTTGAGGATAAAACTTCGAATCTGAAACAAAATTACAAAATACTAGTATTACTTACCGAGAATTGTCCAATTAATTATTGGATCCGTTCCAACGACTACACATTGAATTGCTAATCTCTCTCCTTCAACTACAGCCGTATTAGATGGTAATTTAACAGCGACATTTGCTGCAGAAGAAACAAATTTATTTGATAAATTCCAATAATTAAGTTATTCCGACAATGGAACTCAGTTTCTATCTCAAGAGAAATGCATTCAATTAAACGATATGAATAGTAGTACCATTAGATGTCCTTTCATTTCATTTTACGATTTTATTATATTGAGAAGCGAATATCAATGTCTCCAATCTCGGTTCAATAAACAAATTCTTAAGATCAAATAGTAGAATAGCAATTGTGAATATTGTCTCATTAAATTTATCTCGAAAATCGAGATACAAAATTGATTATATGATTATTATTAGAAATACAACAATATATTGATATTTGTCAATAAATAGAAAAGAATAAGAGTTCTACAGGTTCTACCATTCCGTGTATTGCATCTTGGTAATTGTAAAAACACTCTCAACTTTCGAGGTTTTCCAATTTATTTGTTCGCAAAGTATTTTCAATCAGAATTGTAAAATTGTTAAAATTGTTAGAATTGTCAAAATTGTTAAAATGAAAAATTTTCAATTTTTGTTAAATAATTCAAAAATTCCTTTGTGCATCGGGCTGAAATTTTAGTATGTTGTAGCCGCTGATTATACCTATCAAACAAAAAAATACTTAAGTCGATCGATAACCTCTGACCCGTGCTATAAGGGGTCAAAGTTAGAAAATTGACCGGCCTATATCTCCGGTCCTAATTAACATTTTGAGCTAAGTTTTGGGTTTCTGGTTTCGTCTCGATGAGCACTTTCAGATGGAAGTTCAAAAAGTCACCACAGGTGGCGCTGCGATAGCGTCAAAATTCAAACTCATTTTTCTCAAAAATTCCTTTGTGCAAATTAATCAAATTTTAGAGTGTTGTAGTCTAGTCTATGACGTGTCTAAAAAGTGAGGTGGGTTAGCTGTGGCTACAATAGAACCGGAGATATGTGGGGTCAAAGTTCACGAAATTCAAAAAATCATATCTCTGGTTCTATATGACCGATTTTGATGAGTGAGGGCTTAAACGAAAGATCTCACCAAATGATACAACTTCCAAGAACACTTGAACTTCGTGGGACCAACACCAGGGGCGCCACAGTCGAAAAACCAATTTCAATATCACATAACCTCAATTATCTCGACTGTCGCTGAACCGATTTTGATGATTACTTCGACATAATTGTAGAGAACATTTGTCTCTATATTTCGTCCATACATCATTTTTCGATCAGATAATGCGATCTGTCCGATTTTGTCGTTTAAGTGAGAAAAAATTGATTTTTCCCATAATAACGCTTTGAAACCACTCAGATGCCAATTTGACTGCCTCTACTCCACCAAGACACTTAAAATAGGGTTTTAAATGGAAAGTCTCACAAAATACAACAATTCAAAATTAGTTATCGGTTATGAGCCAGTTCATTATCGATTAATAACCGATTTTAGCCGGTTCAGAATTATCAGAAATTCCAAGATCTTGCCAACGAGCGCAAATATAACTCCATTCGGTTGATAAATGCGCTCTCTTGAGCCTTTTTTTAACATTTGACCTTGAAACACCGGTATTAGGAATGATTCAAGGGTATTATCGTACATAGACGAAATGTCCAAAAATGAAATGAACAAAATCGCACGAACAGATTTTCGAGCAATCTCAAAAGAACATGATTTTTGGAGGGAAAGGAGATAGTTGGGAAAGGGAAAAAATGAGGAGCATCTTAATGGTCCCAAGATCGACTTAAGAGGAAGTTCCCCGAAGTTCCTAAGTCTATATCTCTAACCGTTTGGCCTCTAGAGCTGGCGACAGCCGGACAGACAGACAAACACCGGGACGACATTTCTCAGAAATCGTCTGAAATGTAGGGATTTGTTGGGAAAAGTGGTCCCCAGGATATTTTGAGGGAAAATCGAGGGATTTGATACTGTTTTCTCCGTGGAGTTCAAGCAGTAATACTGAGCAATCTCCTCGGAGAATTCTTGCTAAAGAGTTCTTAACTAAAAGTTCCTTCACAAATTTGTTTATAAATCGGATTTCTCTTCATAAACCTCAAATTCTCCTTCACCGCACTGAGAAAAAAACGGGGGTGCGATTAACGTTTTTTCCTCATAACTTTAACACTTTTTAGATGTAAAAATATATCAACACTTTTTAATGTTAATTTTACACCTTTTTAAGAGTAAAATTTACATGAAAAAGGGTAACTTTAACCCCTAATACACCTAAAAAGGGTAATATTTACACCGATTTCGGATCAATTCTGCAGGGTAAAATAAACATTTCCGGAATGTTATTTTAACTTTTTCGGATTTTTCACTCAGTGCATGTATTCCATCTAGCTTTCCTCATCTCACCCGTCGAGATAAATTCACAATCGCCATCCACATTTAATTTAGCAATTATTTTCGTATTAGGAAAAAAGTCGCACATTCTTAACACCAAAATAAATTAGGAGTTGTAACATAAAAATTGATGACTTTAATTGTGTCATAAGAAATCCACAAAATATCCAAGTTCTTAGGGGTTGAAATGGCATAAAAGTAAATCATTAAATTTATACATAGCATTTCTCTCTGAGACCATTTACCCAATGAAACCTCCAAAGTGACAAAGAGAAAAAAAAACAGCTGAAAAACTTACCGACTACATTTATTTCTTTACTCTCCTCTGGCGACAGCCTACATGTATACAATCCAGCATCGGATTCCTGGGTTCGATCAATCACGAATTTCTGTTCAGACTTAAGTATCGTGTATCTGCCCTTTAAATCTGCTAAATTTTCCACACTTGTGCCATTTCTGAACCTAAATATTGTCCATAATGGCAATTGTGGGGAAAGCAAAGAAAATAGCGAGAAACAAGAATAAAAAAACAGCATTAATGAAAATACCACAATATTGGAATACACGGAGAGTTGAATATCACTTTTTTTTCACTCAGAGGATAATAAAAATATAGATTTTTTATATAAATTTTTATAGCCACAAAACTTACCATTGAAGCTCGTGGTTTCCTGGTTTTGTTACATTGCAATGCAGTACCAGTGGATGTTTTATTTCAAATACTTTTAATTTAGCGTCTGTAATATCGTAATTTGGAACTATAACATCACCTGAAAGAGGGAAAAATCAAAATTCGCATTAGATTTTGTTGGATATTTCCTTCAGAGTGTGATTGAAAAGAGGAAAGGTTTTTTGAGGAAGTAGAGAAGGAAGTTTTGCAATGTAAATTTAAAATAGAATATAGGAAAAATAATCTCATCTAACTTGGAGAAAATGGGCTAAACTAGCAAATATTTCCAGCAAGATTGTCACAGCTAAAATACTTTAAAAGGACAGCTATCAATAAAGAATCTGAGAAAAAACTGGACGTAACTATACAAAGCTGTAAACTTTTTATCAACTTTTTATGGATATTAAGCATGGGCATAATAAATACTTCTTAAGAAAAATTAATTATTATTTTTAAACAAAGTAAAAATTAGGCCACGCCCCTTATGTACTTGTATCAAAGTCATGTATTTCTTGAATAAACTTAATTAAGGCAAATAATTACATGTGCAATTTTCATGGCTTACAAAGGGAGATAAAACTACGCCAACTATCATTTTCAAACCAAATAAAAATAGGCCACGCCCCTTTTAATAATAATAATAATAATAATAATTTTTAGCTTGTGTCAAACTGAAATACTTTTTGAGTAGAAGTAATCAAGGCAAATAATTACATTTGTGAAATTCAATGTTTAAAAAGGGAATAAAACTACGCCATCTACTATTTTCATCCAAATAAGATATAGGCCCCGACCCTTATGATCTTGCATCACACTAAAGTACCTCTTGAGAAGATTTCATTAAGACTGATAATTACATTCGCAATTTTCAGTTTACAAAGGAAGATAAAACAACACTATTTATCATTTTCAAAAATTAAAATAGGCCACGCCCCTTTTAATACTAATAATAATTTTGTTGTATTAAACTTAAGTACTTCTTGAGTAGACTTAATTAAGGCAAATAATTACATTTGCGACTTTCAGAGTTTAGTAAATGAGATAAAACTACGCTATCTATCATTTTTAAACCAAATTAAAATACGCCACGCCCTTTTTAAAGATAATAATAATTTTGTCCTTGTATCAAATTCTAGTACTTTTTGAGTAGACTTAATTAAATTAATAATTACATTTGAGGTTTCCGGTGTTTAAAAGGAGATATAACTACGCCATCTACCATTTAAAACCGAGTAAAAACTAAGCCACGCCCCTTATGTTCTTGTATCTAAGCCAAGTACTTCTCGAATAATAAACATAATTAAGACTAATAATTACATTCGCAATATTCAGAGTTTACAAATGGAGATAAAACTACGCTACCTAATATTTTTAAAACAAATAAAAAGTGGCCACGCCCCTTTCATAGTAATAACAATTTTGTGCTTGTATCGAGCTCAAGTACTTCTTGAGTAGACTTAATTGGAGTTAATAATTACATTTGCGATTTTCAGTGTTTAAAAAGGGGACAAAACGAAGGTATCTATCATTTTCAACCAAGTAAAAAATAGGCCACGCCTAAATGATAGTGTCAAAAGCTAAAAACAACCAAGCTGTCAAGCAAATCACTCCAAAACTTATGCAGATTTCCAGTACTTTTACTAATCTTACGCAGGAAATGATGAATACTAGAGACTTTCTATAAGAAAACAGTACGTAAATTGAAGTGGCATCCAAGGAGGCGTGGCCTAAATGATATCGCCCTACTAATTCCAAGGAATTTAATATATGGAACTATTTAAAAGGTGTTCGATAATTTTATTATCCCTATTAGAGTGGCTGACCTATGACATCCAGTTTAACAGCCCACGTTTGCCGATCTATGAGCCACTTCAGGAATATGTTCGGTTTCGATCTCAAGGTGTTCCAAGGAAAGATTCTGAATTTGATTCAGCCACCTTATCCGAAGTGTTCCCTGAGGTTGAGATCTCCTCACAATGGCTTGCATAGCTTTTCCGGGGAATCTATGTTATTTTATTTTAAACTAACTTATATGAGGGGCGTGGCTTATTGAGTAAATAGGAAAAGGCCTTGCAAATTATATCCATATTTGATTTTCTATGAGTCCATCATTCCTGATATGCAATGCTATGCCCTTATTTTCTAGTCCTCTTGAAAACTTTATGTTTGATAATTTTTTTTGAACTAACACCATTTTTTCATAACTGAACAATAAAAACGATTTTCAAGCTATTTTAGAAAAAAAACACAAAAGACTGCAAATCGTTTGACCAATGCAAACAAAAAGCGGCGACACATGGCATTGACGTTTTTTTTGCCATGAGACATCGTAAATTGTTTCGAGTTTTCTTACTTTTTGCTTCATATCTTTTGTTACTTTTTACCCCAAGTGGTCGTTTTTAATAAAAAAACATTTCTTGAGTGAAGAATCTTTGCAAAATTCTAAAATAGATAGCGGCTTCGTATTCAAAGAATTCAAGTCAATAAGGAAATAATCATCAGTGCATAAATTTTGAATAATAAGTAGGTAATAATTGACATATTCTTCAAGGAAAATATTTTAAAAACAGGGCTAAAAATTTTGTTTTTTTTGTTTTCTAAATTTCTTGTTCGAATTCGAAGTAACATACAACATCGAAGAAGGTTTATGGAAGCTATTTGTGGTAAAAATTTTAAGCCGCTATCTTATTTATTTTGGAAGATATTGAATTTTGAAATTTTCGATTTGTGACTCTTTGCCCCAGTCTCTCCTATTGTTAAAAGTTTGTCAAATGGATGTTTTTCTTTGTAAAACGTGACAAAAAGTTTTGCTAAATTGGGAAATAACCTCTTTTTGACATTTGTAAACATAACAAAATTCTTTTTTTTTTTAGCAAAGTATGGAAGGATATCCTTTTGACAAACTTTTCTTGTTAATTTGACAAAACTTGTTTCGTTAGAGTAAACGAAAAAGACCTTTAGGCTCCTCCCACAATTCAATTTGGAGGAGCACCTTGTCCTTTTCACACAGAAAATCAAGAAAGGGGCGTGTCTAAAAGTAATAAAAAGGAGGAGCTTAGTAAGCCCAATAAAACTTTCTGCAAAATACTGGAATAAACAAAAAAATATAGCATTGTGACGTGGTTCTTAAAAAATGTAGTATTTTCAGCTTAATATTTCACACCAAAAAGCTATTAAAGAATATTTTACAGAGAATGAACAAAGAAAGGAAACAGAAACATTGTGGGATGTCTATAATGATTTTTTATGGAGTCTCTGTGGAAGAAGAATAACATCATTCTTAACTGAGAAGAATCTCTAATACCAAGTAAAAAATACTAAAGCACTTTTCCTATATCTTCGTTACTATTTTTCTTGCTTGCCCAACACATTCTCACTTGATTCACATTCAGTTGGTGTTTTTAGTGCCCACAAACGATATTGCTAACGAATGAATCTACTAGCTAATTATTGTGATTTTCTCCTCATTACATGTCCACGAATTTTCTATCCTTCCTCAAAAAACTAAAGCTAAAACAAGAAAAACTTGGAAAGGAGAAGCAATCAATTGTCGATTCAAGACAATCCAGGTCAATACCGATGCAATCTATTACTGCATTTCGCATGAGAATTTACAAATTGACACGCACTTTTCTCAAAGAGCAAAATAATATATCAAGCACATATTGAAGGAAAATCAATTATTTTCCATTTGAGAGAAAAATAGATTTCAAATAGCTTCTAATACCACAAAAATATAGCACACAATCTGCAGAAGGTCTCAAGCTCAATTGACTTCTAAATATCTCACTAAACAATGTTGCATGAAGGAAATAATTAAATCAAATTCTTGTTAAAATATTGCACAGAGTATGAAAAAAAAACGAAGCTTCTATAGCTAGAAATAGTAATTTAATGAAAAATATTTTATCTCTCCTTCAGCGAGACACAATTTTCAATGGAATTTCCACCTAGAATACATATTTCACTTTTACCACATTCACTTCGTTGGAAAAACAGTGAATAATAAAGTGATATTAATGCAGAAGCAAATGCACAACAATATTTTCCTGAACCTATGAACCTTTATGCAATAAAAAAGGCCAAACTGTATGCACTTTGATAAAAAAAATTAAAATTTCTTAGATGTAGCTCAACTGCCTGAAACTGCAAATTGTTGTAATTCTCGTCACAAAATTTAGTAACAAGGTACAGTAGACTCTCTCTCAATCGTGAATATGGGGCAAAATGTCATCCGGTTTAGCGATAGAATTGAGCGTCAAAGCCTTTGTAAATTCCATAAAAAGCGCTCAATTATAAAGAATCACGATAAAATAGGAAGAACTATAGCGAATTTGAGCGAATTAGCTTCATAATTAAACGTAAAAATAGTCAACAGAATTTGTCGCCCGATTGAAAAAGAGCCGATTGAGTGAGAGTCTACTGTAATTCATCGATTTTACTAGCTGCCGATTTAGATGACAAAATAAGTTACGACAATCGTTGATTCAAGCGACCATGTAACATTTCAAACAAATTATAAATCCCTAATAATGAGCTTTACTACAAGGGGTAACTCATATTGAGAAACCCTTGTCAATTGTCCGAGAAACGCTTCGCGAAACCCAAAAAACCTAAAAATTGTATCGCACAACCCAAGAAACCAGAAACCCTTGTCAGAAAATATTGGAATGAGTTACCCCTTGGCTTTACTACACTAAGAAAAACCCTAAAAAGTTAAAACAACTCTATGGCTTATGGCAGAGTAGAATTAACTCTAAGAAGATCGATGTAATTGTTACTCTTTTTCGTTGTAAATTTTAGTACAGTAGAGTCTCTTAAATTCGAACGCTTGGGGGGTATTTTTGACATTTCTCACCTCCCAAATTCGAAAGATTTTTTCAAAACTAACGAAATTTGTGTGAGATTAAATTGTACTTTGAATCAAATTCCCGTACTTTCTCGCAAGTCTTAGTGGTAACATAATTCCTTTTCATTTTATACGATCATAATGTATGTAAACACTCAGGAAGAAGCACATAAATATGATTTTCATTCACCAAGAATACGAACTTTCTAACATAACCTCACAATTGGCATTTTGAATCCAAACGGCGGGCGTTCGAATTTGAGAGATTCAGAATTGAGAGACTCTACTGTAAATAGAGTTGAAACATCTCTTCGTTCGAGTTGAATTAACTCTACGAATATCGATGTAATTATTACTCTTTTTCGATGTAAAATTTCATCTCGACTGAAGTATATGCTTAAGTGTTTTCGTTTTAAGAATACACTTAAGGAGAAATTCGTGTGACAAAGTTGATATGGAACATCAACTAGAAATATACCTAACTTCATACTGCCTAATTTCATGAAGACATGTGCGTGCATCATACGTGATACTTCGCACGAAACATAGGGAACTTGAGGTCAAGAAAATATTAATAAAGAAAATGATAAAATAAAAAAAAACATAAAATTGCAAAATCTATCCTTTTTGGGATTTTAAAGTGTTATTTTAACTCTTAAAACGAGTCATTTTCAGTCTTAAAAAGAGTTATTTGCACTCTTTTGTCACTTAAATTTTAGAAAAAAAAGTTAAAACAACTCTTTCGAATATTACACCTAAATAGAGGTAAAATCAACTCTAAAATATAGTTAATCGAAAGTCAGAACGAAAAAGAGTCAATTCAACATCGATTAGAGTAAGTTTTACTCGATAATTTTTCTGAGTGTAACGATTTTAAATGCTTGAACTCCAACAGAGAGCAGTTTCACAATTTTTTTTTCAAATTCTAACCATCCTGGCTGCTAAACGGTAAGAGATAATGACTTCCGGTTCGGGTCTTCCCCTCTCAAGCCCTCCAAAAACTTGACTTTTCAACTTATCTCAAAATTGTCCCTAGCGATTTCAATGATTTTCTGAGATATCTTGTAGTTAGTCCGTCTGAACATTTCGTTCTTAGACACTTTTGATCGGTTAATTCGCCATCTTGAATTATTCAAGGTCAAAGTTCAACCACCCTGGAGGGCTTATTTTTCAACGGATTTGGACAAATTTGGACTTTTTTGAAAGCCCTTTTAATTGTGAACCCGACTGCATAGGTCACAATCGGTGATGGATCGATAAAGTAACGGTAATAGCCCTATTTTAAAAATATTGTTTTTCACATTTTTTCACTCTTTTGACAAATATAAAATTCAAACGGTAAGAGATATCGACTTCCGATCTTCAATTACCCCTATTCATTTTAAGAAAACAGTTCTATAAAATTGTTTCAGAACAAATTGCTGTTTCAAAGTTACTGGTCAATGATTTTGAAAAAGTTCTCATCTTGATCAATTTTCAATCTGATATGGTTATTTGATTATAGACAAATTTATGGTAATTAAATATTAAACTGACATGTATTCGAAAATTTTACAGTAGAGCTCTTCTTCGGGTGTTCGAGCATCTCGCAAAGCCTCCGACACTTTGCCACTTCTTTCTTATATAATAATTTTTTGATATAATATGCTCAGAAAAAGAGTAAAATTCAATGTAAAATTAGATTTTTTAAACTTCTTTCAAAGTAAATATGAAAATATTTCATTTATTTATTTTTTCTTCTTATATTTTTTATTTTTTTTAGGTGACTTATTTTGCTTTTTTTGTCACATGTCATTACGAAACACTCTTAAGGACATTTCTTTTTGAAATTCCATATCTAATCCGCCAAAAGGATATCATCTCAACTGAAGTATATTCTTAAATCTAAAATATTTAAGCATAAATTTAAGGGGCAGGCTGCCCCTTAAATTGATATGCAAAAATTGGTTTGATGCCGCAATTTTTTGAATATTTTTTCCACGTGTAAAAAGCAATGAAGGAGTAAAAAAGCTATGACCATGTAAAAAAGCCCAGTCTGTTCGATGTGATTGTGTACCAACGGTATCTGTTCAATCGGCAACCTATTTAGGGCGCTCATTGAGCATGAGTCACTTTAAACTCCCAACTCAGCTTCCTCTTGTCTTTCAGAACGCTTGAAAGTCTTTCACTGGCATATCAGTTGCTCGCATGAATTTTAGTCTTTGATGCAAATGTGCTATTTTGATACCAAATGCTCGGATTTTCCTCAGGGAACTTTGCGGGTCGTCTCAGGGGTTGCTTTCCGAATATTCCACGCCACAACAATTTGTTAATTCTTTGACAGTTAAAGGTGTAAATGTTTTTGAGGTTATGATGTTAGGAAACGGAGTAGTCTAGGGGATCTAGGTATCATATACTGATACATTCCTTTCGATTTTTATTCACCTGAAAAATATCTGGTTGTTCCGACTAAAGTTAGTCCAGAAAAATGCATATTAATGATATTTTAAGATAATTCATTTAATGACAGCAACAACTTCAAGAGATAGGTTTATGTCTTGAATAAAGAACTCTTAGATATCAAATTCTCTGGAGCTTGAAATTTCTCTTTAAAGCTAAAAACAAATGCACCCGAAGCTGTTGAAGGTTTTTAGCCATCATTCTAATTAAAACTGAGTTCTACATAACATTTTAATTGGTCTATTTGTAAGTTTATTAATAAAGTTTGGGAACACAATTTACTCTCCTGTGTGAGAAGTCTCCTCTCTCTTTAAATTAATCGACATAGAAATTAATAGTGCTTCCGACAAGTGTTTTCATCACTCACCATTTTTCTTCTTTCCTCCTGCCAACAATATTTTATGAATATTTTGTTGGACGGGGGCGGGGGGATGAGGGGAAAAAGGGTTTCAATCAAACTTTGTGAAGGAAATTTCTTTGGTTTTTTTTTATAACTATTTATAATCGTTAAAGTTCATTTGATGATAGTTATTGTTGCTTTTTTTGATGAGATTGGAAAGAAGAAATAAAAAAAAGGTGAGACTAAAAGAAAAGCCGCTTAAGAAAAACTGTTTTATGAGGTAAATTTCCAAATATTTTCTCTTTTTTGTGTGTATTTGTGGGTCGGATGTTGGATTTTTGCTCAAATTTAAAAATATGATCACAAAGACAATGAAGGAAGTGTCTGGTGTTTGAGTAAGAGCGTGGAAAGTTTTGCATTTTTCTTTGTGTCTAGCTACTTTTGGCGGGAAAAGTCTACTTGGGAAATTTCTGGGGGAGTCTTAAGTAGGAGGAGGAAATTCAAAGCTTAAGAGGAAAACTGACAAATATTAATTGATATTGCAATGATTGCGAAATTCTCTGTTCTCATATTCCCTTCTATCGTTGCTGTTTTCGTTTTTTTGTTCCAATATCACGAATTAGTCTTTTTTCACTCGTTTTAATTTTGCTGATTGGAAAATGTTGTTTTTTTTTTTTGAAATCCACAAATGACTTCAGACTCTCCTAAAAATACACCCATTTTTTCCCACAATGAGAAATTCTCTCGCTTATGTCTTTTATTATTACTTTTCTACTCTGTGAATGTCTGTCTGGGGTTCTCTTCAATTATAATCATAATTGCATTTTCGCCCATATATCTCACTCTTGCCACACTTTTCTTATCGACTGACGGAGAGCTGGAGGATTTTGTGACCGACAATAAACATCAATGTTTCATTCAACTTTTTGGTCAGTAGAGACACAGTCGATGGGATTTATTTAGTTACAAATGGAATTTATTGTGTTCCCTGTGGTGCTTTTCTTTCAGCAAAACTTCCTTTTCAAACTGGAACTTTCGAATCAAAACATTTAAAATGATTGGAAAAGTCCTTTATGGTACTATTCCAATGAAATATTAAAAGGGGAAATCTTTTTCCTAAAACAAATACATGGCTGTTCTCATGTGTTTTTGCATTATCGACTTCGTGTCTCGACTGTTTTGCGCAGTCCTCGCCATGATCCAAACCACCAAATAGTCGAGACAGGAACCAACAAAAAGAAAAGTCGATAATGCAGAAGCACTTGAGAACAGTAAAGTGCCAAAAAATGTTAATTTTTTAATGGAGGAACACCATTAAAAACTTTTTAAAACAATTAAAATACTTGCTCATTTTTAATTTAGATAGCTTGTAGGCTTCATTAAAAATCCTGATTATGGGAAAAACCTGACCTATTTTGGAGAGTGAATAAATAGACATCAGATTGGACTTATGCTTAGCCATGCAATCCAGAATAAAAATACCCAACCATTCTTACCATTTTTCTCACTTTGCGTTTGCTTTTTGTAATATTTCGGGCCTGTGTCCCGACCAGTAACCAATTGGTTCTGAATTTTTGGAGCAGTTAGTCATGAGGTCACTATCAGAATACCTATAATGCTGTTATCAACTCTCTGAGTCGGAACAATTTCCCTTCATTTAACTTCCTATAACTTGCCATTTTAACCTAAATTATAAATTAACAAAAAATTGGGTAAGTGTGCCAAATTTCGGCATAGTTATATGCAAGCGCCAAAGTCTCAAGTTTGAAATGTAATATTTCTAATACAAATTGATTTTTTTATTCCTTCTTCTCAAGGAGTGTTCCTTGGAACCTTGTAGACAGTTTATTGTATATAGTTAGTCTAAAATTATTCTTAATATATTTTAAAATGAATAAAAATGTAGACATAGCTTTGGTGCCCTAATTCGGACACCTTCATTCTCATAATTCCTTGCCCTTCGGGAATTCTTTCAATGTTTTCTCGTCATCTCGTTTATCGACGCTATATTTTTTATTATTCTTTTGCATTGTGTAATCTCTAGTTTGTAAAAACTAAAAATTTGTGGAAATTCGAGGAACAAAAAAGGTGGCCGGAATTGCAATCTGACCATAATTTGGCATATTTACCATAACAGTGACGGTTTCTTTTAAAAATAAAATATTTGAATGTTAGTACATTGTACTGGCAGAAGTGCTATACGAAGAAGTTCTTCCTAAATACTTTATACATATTCCCATCACGTTTTGTGAAAATTTTGAGATCTCATCACTCTTGAGCAATTTTGCACTAAAACTGTGACACGTTGGAATAATAAATTTACATTGTTGCTAAAAGGTTGAGCATCAATAAAAACTGCAAGTGCTGCTGAATGGATTGAGACTAGAAAATCAAAGACATTGAATGGAGTTGCATTATTTACAAGTTTTCTATACCTAACTCTCCTAACTGCGTATACTTTTGTGTGCCCGTCATTTACGTAACTTTTATAGATTATCCACGTTAATTGGACAGGTTGTCATTAAAAATGCCACATCACAGAGTTCAAATACTCTGGCGTACAACTAAAACTAAATTAAATTCATTTAATCGGTGTGTCACGAAGTTAGCACGCACCCACCTGTCTTTTTTAGCTCTTTTCTGTTACAATACACCTCTGACTAGTTTTTTTTTGTATGTGGTACGGGTTTAGTGTGTGAAAGTTTTTCCGATGCTGACGGCTTTTTTTTCGCCACCCTCTGACTCATCCTATTCCTTTAGTTCATTCTCCGTATTATATAAATTAATGTGTGATTCACAGGTTTGGCCATTGGAAAGTCCTTCTCTCTACAGTTTTTTTTCCGCAAATATAATACCAACACGAAAAATTTGATGTTACCGAGAGAATGAGGGTATTAAGGAACGTTTCTAAATCCATCAAACAATGATAATAAAATACATTGACCGTGTATAATATACTGATTTATTTACACGTATTTTATTTAAGTCTCATTAGAGGCTTGAATAAACAAACTAATAGAATCCGGAATAAAAATAATTGAGGTTTTTTAAGGTTATGTTCAAAATGTGTTTGGAGCTTCAGCGTTTCTGATTATAGCCTAACAAAGTTTACACATTCTACTGACTTTTAACTATTGCAGGTAAGTTTTTATGTCAGTAAGCTATTTACAGTTGAAATGAAACAGACAATAGTCAAAAACTTCATGTTTGAGGTTATGTTCTAAAACTTTCGACAGCTTAAAACTCTATTGTGTTATTCAGACGAGAATCACATACCGGCTTCAGACCTAAGGCTTAGCTATATGGCTTAACTGTTCTAATTTTTTATCAATCACAATTTTTTGGAAAAATTAAACTTAGGATTGGGTTATTAAAGATAAATGACCTATTAGACTCTCAATAAACAATAAAATTGCTCGCTATTTAGCATTTTGAGACCTTCCGGAACTGGGCTAAACCTCTAGTCTGAAGACCGCTTTACATTTGATTCTAACTACGTTCTTCTAATATCAAATTTATTAGAAATAAAATATATGGAGAGGTGAGACTACATTGAACTGGGGCTATATCGAAAACTCTGCTTCTAAAGGAAGCTGGGTTTCCTTCTAAGGTCCTGCTTAATTAAAAAATATTCAAATTTAGACGAAATGTAACAGAACGAAAGATACCCAAGTAGCAACTACTAGTCGTCACGACGTAAATCTAAGTGTAATTTATTAACTTAATTATATCTGATGCCACGTGAATTGTCACAAAAGAATTTTTCGGACCAACTTGATGTCTGCGATTTTCTATTTTGCTGAAATGCAACGAAATCGACCCATTTTTGAAACGGATGGTAACTAGCAATGAAAAAGAGTTCACATACGAGAACAATAGTTGGAAAAAATCATGATCCAACCGTGATTAGCTGGTTCAAACGATCGCCAAGCCTGGAGAGGAATGATAACTTTTCGACTCTATCGAATCGACAGTATCGATAAATCTATATCTATTAGATTACGTGAATGTCGACTTTTTACGGATTGTTGGGTCATTCATTGGGACATTTTTAACAGAATAATAGTGTTGATAAATATCTATATTAGTTACAGGAAGTGTAGCGATCGTTTAAAGTTTTTAGAAGCGACAGTCGATAGTATGGAAAATAATTTATATTATTTGAATTGACCCTGAATTGACAACCAAAAAAGTTCTGCTATGAGTTTGGTGGGATTGGAAGGGAATCATCCACTATAAGCTGATCCCCAATGGCCAAAAGCTCCATTCGGACCTCTATTGTCATAAACTGACAAGAATTGAAGGAGGTAATCGACCAGAAGCGCCCAAAATTGGCCAATAGAAAGGATGTCGTGTTTTATCAAGACAACGCCAGGTCTCACACATTTTTAATCTCCGATAGGAGGATCTGTCAAACTCGCCGTATAGTTCAGATTTGGGCATTTGCAAAAATTCCCTCATGGTGCGAAACTATTCTGAACAAAGACTTTTAAAAATGAGCCAGTAAAGTTTTCCACCAGTAAGGACGACAACTTCTTTGATCGTGGAATTATGAAATTACCTTCAAAATGGACAAGTTAACAAATAAAATTGCACATATAGCATAAACTTAACTGTGTTAATTTTATTTTTAAAATTTAGCATGAAAAGACTCAAGACTTTTTACTTCACTTAAGATTAAAAAATAATAATTCCCAAGCGGCATTTGATATCTAAATAATGTATGTCTCAAATGTAACCAACATATTATCAACGTAATCAAGCTATTTCTATAAAATATAATGTATCAACATAATGGAGGTATATTATCTGAAAATTATATGCGTTGTATGCCAGAAAAATAATTTAACTAAAAAATGTATAGAAAATATCAGTTGTTTTCTATTAATATAAAAAATACATTTTATTTGATAAATACCAGTTAATATATTGGTATTTACCCTTAAAATTATAACAAATGTTTTTAGATCCATAAACAAGTCATAATATAATCCATTTTTGAGTGAAAATGTGTAAATCTATGTCGAAAATATCGAAAGTATATTTATCTTACATATTCTTGCTGTTATGTTCACATAATGTCGTGAAATTATATGAGCATTATGTTCTGATTTTTTTTCTGTTATATTTGTTCCGCAAAGGAGACAACTTGTATACAACTTGTGGTGTTTTTGTATAACCCTGTCAGATTGTCAAATTCTGCTTTATTTAATAATCAGAGATACATTCCTGAGTTGAAATTTGTGAAAAAGTTATGTTTTACACTAAATTAGAGTCTGAAAGTGCATTAATGTCAGCAGTAGAGTGGAACACTGAGTTAGAAGTGATAAGATTTAGCAAGATAAGGAAAATTCAAGGATAAATAGTCAATTAATACTGTATTTGTTTGCTAAAAAATTCCTTCTTTAATTGCAGTGTATAGCGGAAGTCTTCTTCTTTCGTATGACAAAACAAAACAACAGATACATTTATAATATAAGACAAATTACAAAACAGAAACAATAAGCCTTCCTGAGTTGTCATAGACTTAAATCTAGATTTTTTAGGTAGTCATGGGCCCCTGGGGATAAGCGGTCCAGACTACTAAGTCCACCCACAAAGCCTATTCTGGGATAGTCGTTCACGATATGATTCGTGGTTTGTACACTACCGCAGTCACATTCACGGGAATGTGAATGAATTCAGGGGAATGAATTCAGGGAAATGACCAAGTCCCCTGAATGTGACTGCGGTAGTGTACAAACGACGAATCACATCGTGAACGACTATCCCAGAAGAAAGAGGCTTTGTGGGTGAACTTAGTAGTCTGGACCGCTTATCTCCAGGGGCCCATGACTACCTAAAAAAATCTAAATAGCGGAAGTGAAAACGTTAGAACACTTTTCTGATCATTTGTTGTAAAACTGAATTGCACAAAGTGCCCAAAAATGCCAAAAAGTTCACCAAAATCATAAATTTGCGCTGTTTTGACACTTGATGTTGTGTAGTTATATTATTGATATAAATAATCTGTATTGTAAACATAATGTAAATAAAATAGCAAAAATATATAGATGTATTTTCTTCTGCATTTCTAACTTTATCAGGTTATAAAATCTTGATTTTATTTCATCTAAACTAAAAGAGGACTCGAGCAAAATATTTAAGAAAGTTTTGAAGAAAAATTCAAAAGAAATCATAGCTTGAAGAAATTTGTAAAGTCTTCGCCATAATTTTCGTATAGATATCAGACATCTCTACTCATTTATAGGGATATATGCTCCTTGGGTTATAATAATTTAAATACCTTATCACATGAAGCTTGGCTGTTCCATTCTATTTAAAAAAAAAACGCGAAAAACAGTTGATATTTGGCCTCCTAGGGGAACCGCCTTAAACGACATTCTCATAACCTAACGCCACGTTGTGCTACATGGGTATTCTTGTATCTTTGAGGTTATGCTACCAAAACAAAACTGTTTATCGCGCCACAAACGATTATCCCACAAAGCTCATATGTTCTATGAGCTTTCAATGCTTGATAAAAGCTTCCTTTCTCGACCAACATGGTCAAAATTTAACACTCAGAAAATAAGCAGAATTGAAAGTCACGTAATTTAACATCCCTGCTAACGACATTATCCTTTAACCACATAATACGAATACACACCCAATTGATAAATACTTTCATCATTTCCACCCACTTTTCCTTGATTCTCTCCATAACACATTCTGACTCCTTGTTTTTTTCTTTTTTTCTACCTCACAAACTTAGGATTATTTATTGCGATAATTGGCTAAATACATAATAATGATGCGTAAAACGTAATTTTCGTGTTATAATTTATATCTTGAGGCATATTTTGTATATTTGTGGACTATAGCTCTGAAATTGGCCACAAAAAAAAAGGATTCAAAGAAGAAAGGGCAAAAATATACGTTGTTATATCCAAATTCTATTCCATTTTGGTCAAGGCGATTTTCCCCCAAATTGATGGGTCACACATTAACTTTTTCTCATCAATTTAATCTTGTGAATTCAATTCAATCCCTCTTCTCAAGCAATTCTCAGCATGCACAAAATATTTTTAGGGTAAGATGGGGTAATTCGGAACAATGTTTATTTTGGAATTTTTTGAGATTTTCTCACTGTTTCAGATGGACTAAGAGAAAAAGAAATCCACGAAGAAGTGCAAGACTTTACGTGCGAGACTACTTCTTCGTTGGTTTTTCCTTTTGTCAGCGAAAACTGTTAGGAAATCTTAAAGTTCCGAATTAGACAATGTTCCAAATTACCCCATTTTACCCTACTTCCAAAATACTCCCCCATCTCTAAATCATTTGGATACATCGGAAAAATCATCTCCCGCACATTTCCTCTCTCCCATTTTCCGCATTTTCTTCTTGAACCACTTAAGACACTGGCTGCCTTAACTTTTCGACACAACACAGTTAAAGGGGTTGAAGCTTTTGGAAATTTGAGATCTTGTCAACAACTTATGAGTCATGAGGATAAAAAGGACTAAAGTCCCAAGGAATTTTATCAAACAGAGAGACAAAAAAAAAGTAAAAGAAAACTTTCAACTCTTCTGTTCAACATTTTTTTTGTTGTTACTTCTTCAAAGAATTCTTTTTCTTTTGTAATTTGTCCTCCTCCTTTTTGGCTTCCCTATATCCTTTCCTTTACTATGTGACAAACTTATTATTATAGTTATTCAATTTTTCCCGTGGACGACATCCCTCCGTGTGCTCAGTGAATAATTTAACTGTTTGACAAAGAAAAATCATGAAGAGTAGAATGTTCATGTACGAAGAAAAGTACAATTCATTGTGAAAAGCTTTTGGCAAAATCAGAATTGTTCCTTAACTGGAAAGCATATTCTTTCTTTTTTTTTCTCCAACAATTTCTCACATTCAAATCACAGTCACTTCCAGGAAGAAATTTCTTCTTTTTTTTTAAAAATTATCTCTTCCATGCAAATTGTTTGACATAATTCTTCTACACAATTTGAATGGAAAAATTTAATTTTCATTTCATCAAGTACACTGTAAATTAAAGAGAGTTCTTCTACTACTTGATGAATGAAGTAACGAAGTTATGTAAATGGGTCTTAAAATTACTGTTTTTTTTACTTTTCTAGAAGAATAAGAAAATATCACATATAAAAGTATTGATTTCTTGTGTTATCAGAAGGGAAATTCTGTAACACTATGACAATGTCATATGACTTATCGTGGTAAAATTCGGGAGTAGGACAACAAAAAAGCTTGATGAACATCGAAAGGGAATTGCAAGAAACTCTATGAAACTTTTAGTAACTGATACAAGTTGGATTTATGATCAATTCTTCCGGAATTACTCGAATTTGTCATATGACATTGTCATACTGTCACAGAAGTGCAATTTCGAAAGGCAACAATTAAGAAACAGCTCAATTTCACTTCGGCGTGTCCGACTTTGAGCAAATTACCCTAAACTGACCAAAAAATAACTCAGACTAGTAATTTCTTATGTCATTTCCAGTTTGAACGTATGGAAAGATTTGGAAAGACGGACACTTAAGGGGTAACATCTACCGGCCATTTTTTAATTATCGTTTTTTTTTTGTAGAAAATGATATATAGTAGGAAAAAAATTCAAGTGCCTCAAAACGATGAATTTTGGAAGCAACTCCGAACGAAGCATCAGCTGCTCCATTCAGCAAAATCCAGAAAAGCCAAATTAGAGAAAAGAAAAATCCCGAAAAGCCAAAATACAGATAATCAAAGTTCCGAAAAGGCAAAATCCTGGAAGGCCAAAATCCAGAAAACCAAATTCCGAAAAGCCAAAATCCCGGAAACCAAAATCCCGAAAAGCCAAAATCCCGAAAGCCAAAATCTCGAAAAGCCCAAATCCCGAAAAGCCAAAATCCCTGAAAATTCAAAATCCGGAAAACCAAAATCCCGAAAAGGTAAAATCCCGGAAACCAAAAACCCGAGAGCGAAAATCCCGAAAACCCAAAATCACGAAAACCAAAATCCCGAAAAGCCAAAATCCGGGAAACCAAAATCCCGAAAAGCCAAAATCCAGAAAAGCCAAGACCCAGAAAAGGTAATATCTGGAAAAACCAAAATTCCGAAAAAGTAAAAACCTGGAAACCAAAATCCCGAAAAGGCAAAATCCCGAAAAGCCAAAATCCGGAAAACCAAAATCACGGAAACCAAAATCCCGAAAAGGCAAAATCCCGAAAAGCCAAAATCCAGAAAAGCTAAAATCCGGAAAACCAAAATCCCGAAAAGTCAAAGTTCCGAATAACCTAAAATCCCGAAAAGCCAAAACTCCGAAAATCCAGAATCCCGAAAGCCAAAATCTCGAAAAGCCAAAACCTCGAAAAGCCAAAATCCCGAATGGGCTAAAGTTCCAAAAGGCAAAATCCCGAAAAGCCGAATTCCCGAAAAGCCGAATTCCCGAAAAGCCAAAATCCAAAATCCAGGTCTTATTTTTTTTGCTTTCGGGATTTTGGCCCATTCGGAGTTTTTGCCTTTAGGCATGAAACTTTTTCGGGATTTTGGCTTTTCAGGACTTTAGCGTTCGGGATTTTGGCTTTGGGGATTGATTAGAACCCAGTTTTCCACACATTCCTAACCAAACTTTAAACACGCTTTCTTGAAAATACATTTCAAAAGCGACTAACTACAAACCTTAAGTATTTTTTATCCAATTGAATTGAAATTTTCGTTCAGTTTTAAAATCAAATTGCCGCCAAAATTGCAAAACAAATTCATTTCCCAATTATACTGTGAAAAAAATATTTCGTAAAATTGTTTGTAAATGTTTGTGAATTCCTATTGGCGATTTACAAAATGTTCGTAAATCGCTTAACTCACTAAAAAGTTCGTAAAAGATTTATTTTTTTCACAAAGGTTTTTCGTAATTTGATCAGTTCACGAACATTTTTTGTTTTTTGACAAATATTTGTTCGGAAATGCTCGTAAAATTGTGTTATTTGTTCGTAAAGTTTTGTCACATAAACAGAAATGTATGAACAAAGTAAACGAAGAAAAATATTCGGCAATTGTTTATGTTACGAACAACGTTTGTGAAAAAATACAAACTTTTATGATTTTTTTTTTGTTTATTTTACGAAATATTTTTTTTTCTGTATAGCTATAATCGTTGATGACTTCTAAAGTCCTGAAAATCTCGTATTGATCAATTTGATCGATCAATTCAATCTTGTTAAAAGTTTGTCAAAAGAATGTTTTTCTATATAAAATACAAGAAAAAGTTTTGTCAAATTGGTAAATATCATCCTTTTTTACAAAGCTTCTACAAGATCCATTTGTCCGTTCAATTAAACTTTTTTTCAGAGTAGCAAAGTCAAAAATAAATCAAGAAAAACGCGTTAATTTTGGGCTTTCTGGTAAATCTCACCCCTTAAGAAACAGCTCAACTTTATATGCAATCACTGAGAGAAATCCGAAAAAGTTAAAATAACATTCCGGAAATGTTAATTTTACCCTGAAGTATTGATCCAAAATCGGTGTAAATATTACCCTTTTCAGGTGTATTAGGGGTTAAAATCAGCCTTTTTTTGTTAATTTTACCCTTAAAAAAGTGTAAAATCAACATTAAAAAATGTTCATAATTTTTACACCTAACAAGTGTTAAAGTTATAAGGAAAAAAAGTTAATCTCACCCCCGTTTTTTCCTCTATTTATTTAAATTACTATTAATTTACTGAATTGCTTCTGTATTTACTAATTAAAGTAATTTAGGTAATTTTCACGTTATATTAACGTAAAATGTAATGTAAAATGTATTAACGTAAAGAGTAATGTAAATTACTCTTTAAAATGTCATTTAATTCTTTAATTCATTTTTTTAGAACACCAAGAAATTGATTAAACTAGAAAATACTGAATTACTACGTTACTTAACTACAATTACTCAAATTGAAGTAATGGAGACGTAATGGAGACGTCATTCAAATTACTTCCCCTAAACTTATTAATTCTTTACGTTATCAAACTGCTCCAAAAACTCCTTCCAATAAATTTCTCAGTCCATCCATGTCAATAAATCTTTTTGTCCAGCAACTACTTGAGTATTTTTGTGAACACAGTAGTATTCCACTGAACTAGGTCACTTTTCTCCGAGCACCGAGAATTAAAGATATATCCCCTTTAACTTTTTTTATTTGCATTTTCGCAAAATTCATTAAAGTATTAGCACAAATAAATAGGAATTTGTTCATTGCGAAACGACTTGAAATAACTCTAAGTTTAAAGTAGAACATTTGTAAGATATTCAAGGTCTTGTTTTGAGATCAAACCATTCACATATCTACTGAATGAATGATTCAATGAAAAGTGCAATAACCATCGATTGCAACGTCTCTTGACACATCCAACACTGAAAATTTTTGCAATTTTAGCAAGTCACAAGAGAAACAGTCAATGAAAAGAAGAAAAAAAGTATAAACTTAAATAGTGCGAAAAGTGCTAGCAATCCCTTTGCGTCACAGGAAACGAAATAAAATGTAGAAAAAGTCACATTTTTTCCCATACTTTCCCATCGAAATGTATCCATTTCCACTTTAGATTTCCCATCGATAAATTCAATACAGCAGCAGAGCAAAGCTTTTCAAACTTGGTTCTATTCTATTAACTCTGATGAACGGAGCTTTGGGAAAAAAGGGTAGACAGAGAGAGAAAGAGAGTTGGAAAATATCCATAAATTAAAAGTAAAACTGCTTCAAGTTTATGAAGTGGAATTTGTGTCGATGTCTTTTCAAACTCTTCCTAACATTCCTAAACAGAGAATAAATCCCAAATGCTTAAGACAAACACACTACTGCCCGGTTACTCTGTGAGGAATTCTTTTCTTCATCTATACAGCCCACTATATTTGAGAAACCCCCATCACATTGGGTGTTTATTAATACAGAACATTATCAATTAATTACCCACTGATTGATTGATTAGTAAGTATGGAGGACATTTGTTTTGTGGGTTAGTTTACAAGAACTTTACAGTCATCTACTTCACTCAAATTTAACATTATAATGTACTTTACCATTCACGCACCATTTCAACATTCAACTTTTTCTCAATGACTATCGACAGCTTTTCTTCTTTGAAAAAGGGTGATTAAGACTTTGCAGTACACTAGAACTCATGAATTCTCAGAAGAAATCGAACGAAATCACACCAAAATTGGCGCCCTGACAATCTAAGACAATCTAAGATTGTCTAGAATTCAAAGACCTTTCAAACAAATCCTAACTTGTTCGAATCGGTTCAGAAATGCACTGTTTATATCCATTTTTAACTATTGATCTTGAAAACTGTTATAAGGGAGAGTTAGCGGTCATTCATCTGGATAATTTTGCTTTTTCTGTCCATAGCTAAATCAAATTTATCCAGGATTCAGAACCCTTTCAGACGCAATAAAATGTATACCAATCAGCTGAGAAATAGAATCGTTACATCTTTCCTAACCTTTGACTGACCTCCAAAACCATGTTATCGATCATTACAGTACATAGACAACGAGATATCCGTCTGGATAACCTTTAATTGTTTTTATATCGAGGCTATTTATACCACCGAACTGAATTTAAAATGAGATGTCCCAAAATTCAATTTTGGGACAATTCAATGTCATGAGATCCCAGATGTAAATAGTTCATTTGAGCCGCCTACTCGTACTTTCACTCGGCGGTGTAAACGTTTTTACTCGGCCTCAATAAGCTATTTCCATCGCCGCAATAGATTGAGATTAAATTGTCCCAAAAATCTGATTTTGGGACAGTTTAGTCTCGAAAGATCGCCGGTGTTAATCGCTTATTGGTGTCATTTACAACGCTGAGTAAATGGCGCATACGAGTAAATGGCCTCAATGACCCATTTAAATCGAGGATCATATGAGAATTACTTGTTCCAAAAATCTGATTTTGGGACACTTCAGTCCTGAAAGATCCTCGATGTAAAGGGCTAATTAAAAACATTTACACACCCGAGTAAATGGCGCTTACGAGTAAACAGCCTCAATGATCCATTTAATTCGGGGATCATATGAGATTTAATTGTCCCGAAATGTGATTTTGGGACAGTTCAGTCTTGAAATATCCCTGATATTAATGGCTCATTGAAACCATTTACATGACAGAGTAAATGGTGCTTACAAGTAAATAGCCTCAATGACCCATTTAATTCGGGGATCATATGAGATTTAATTGTCCCAAAATGTCATTTTGGGACAGTTCAGTATCGAAAGAACCCCGATATAAATGGCTCATTGAAACCATTTACACAGCCGAGTAAATGGCGTTCATGAGTAAATGGCCTCAATGACCCATTTAAATCAGGGATCATATGAGATTTAATTGTCCAAAACTTAGATTTTGGGACAGTACAGTCGTGGAAGATCCCCGATGTAAATGGCTCATTGAGGCCACTTACTCGTAAATGCTATTTACTCTAAAGTATAAAAATGGCATGAATTCGCTATTTACATCGCCGCATTTGAATGAGATTGAATAGTCCCAAAATCCGATTTTGGGACAAGTCAATCTAATATGATCCCAGATGTAATTGGATTATTGAGGCCAGATTGATATTACATTAAAACTAAATCTGCACTTGATTGATATTAGGCCGGCTTCAGACCTAAGGTTTAACCTAGTTCCCGATGATCTCGAAATTCAAAATTGTAATCAATTTTGTTGCTTTTTCAAAATTTAATGGATCACTTGCCTATGTTATCCAATGTGAAGTGATAACTTTCCAAGAAATCTTAATTGATAAGAAATTAGAGAAGTTAAGCCATATGGCTAAGCCTTAGGTCTGAAACCCGTATTAGGGTGAGATTTAGTTGTCCAAATATCCGATTTTGGGACAGTTCAGTCGTGAAAGATCCCCGATGTAAGTGGGTCATTGAAGCCATTTACATGGCCGAATAAATGAGGTTTACGAATAAAAGGCCTCAATTAGCCATTTATATCAGAAATTATGAGGTTCAATTGTCCCAAAATCCTATTTTGGGATAATTTATTTTGGATTTTGGGACATCGCGTTTTAATTTAAAGCTTTGGCCTTAAAAAATTAAAGCTCAGCGGTCATTATCGTATAATCGTTAAATGTCCGCCTGTGTAATCTTAAATTTTCTTTTACAGCTGATTCAAGCTTTAATAGGACTCAGATACTTTTCAAATAAATTAAAACCTGTACCAAATAATTAAGAAATGCACTTTTTATGTCTTTTTTGGACCTTTGACCTTGAAAACCAATTAGAAAGGTAAGTTGACGGACATTAAAGTATTACTAAATGTCCCTTTAGAAAAAAAAACTGTAGATTTGTCGATACTATCGATTCGATAATCTCTAAAAGTTATCATTCCACACCAGTAGTGGAATTCTATAACAATATGACAATGTCATGACAAATTTTCTTGATAAAATCGAAAGCAGGGGGTGACATGATAACTTATTTTCGATACTATCGACTATCGATTTTGAGAAATATAAACGATGGCTGCACTTCCTGTAACTAATATAGATGTTTATCAAAAGTTTCATTCTTTTAAGAATGTCTCAATGAATAATCCAACAATACATTAAAAGGTCGACATTCACTCAATCTAACAGATATAGATTTATCGATACTATCGATTCGATAGTGTCGAAAAGTTATCATTCCATCCCAGAATAATATTTAGAGCCCGATGAGCATCGAATGCCCATTGTAAGGAGCTCTATGAAGTTCTTAGTAGGGGATATGAATCGAATTTTCGATTAGTACTTCGGAATTTATCACATAAAAATTTTTAAGCTTGTCATATGACATTGTCAAACTGTTACAGAATTCACCTAGAGGATACAATCCTTAAATGACTCCAAGTCCCTGTCTCTAACCGTTTGGCCACTATTTCTGCTAACGACCAAACGAACTAATATCATGAGGTGCTTTTTCGTAATAAGTACTAAAAATTTCAATTACCATCACGTCTAAGAATAATTTAATTGCTCTTTCGATCATTTCGGGTAACAAAAGAAAGACACAATATAACGAAGAAGGGATGATAAATTAAATTGAACACTTTGTATGTTCTCTCCAAATCAATTAAAATCAATTGAAAGAGGTCAATAATGAACTTGATATTTATTATCACAAAGTATTTGCAGCAATCAATTCACAAACGTTTACACCATATAAAATTGATTAGATGAGCAAGTTTTCAGGCATTATACATCTTATAAATGAAATTGTATTTCACAAAAAAAAAAGTCCACAGAGAGGATAATAAGAAAAATTGCTAAAGTAGCCACAGCAAGAAAAAAGAACTAATACATTATACAGAACTAAAATGATTTATAAGGATATTTTGGAATTATAAAAGTTATTCTATACATAAAAGAACATTTTACATTCTAATGTACACAATTAATCAATAAAGTCTCAATCAAAACAGAGCTTAAGGGAAAAATCGAGAGAGAGAAAAAGAGAGAAAAGAAGCTTCGGGGTTAGAGGAAGGGTAATTTTGTATTATATAAAATGTATGGATGATGTTTCACATGATATCCCACTTTTTTATGTCCATATGCCTTCCACTTTTCTCCCTCATAAAAATCTCTGTGAGGAATGATTTTTCCCAAGGAAGACGGCTATATATTCTTGGAATATTCTTATGCACAGGGTGATCTGGCTCAGAAATTCATCAACAGAATACCAACCATTTAGAAGAATTACAACTAATGGGCAACGCACATTCAATTTTTCTTGGATAAAAATTCTTTCAGAAAATGTTAGTAAATATTTGTTAAAAGTTTACTAAATAAGTATTCTTTTCCAAATAATTTGGAATTTAGTGTTAATCTAAAAGGATTCTGTCAAATTTACTGTTTAGCACATGCATGTACTAAATTAATTTTTGACGAAAATTGATTGATACAAAATCTTTGAGTATAGATCTTTGTGAATTTCTCAAACAAATGCGAAACTTCTTTGAGTAACTCAAGAAGTTGCAGAAGAAAGCAATTAAAGTATCCAATTTGGTAAATTCATGTTGGTTTCGAGCAAGTGAATTTGTTTAACAAAACTTTCTTAATTGATATTTCTCTTTGTTATTTTAGTGTTAATAATTGTAAAACAATTCCGGGAATTTCTGTCTACGCATTTGTTCCTCAATTTTACTTTATCTTGGCAACGTTTGGGATCTAAGAAGTACTAAAATTCTTGACAAGTACTAAAAAATCAAACTGGAAAATTTGATCTACGTATTTGTTCCTCAATTTGACTTTGTCTTGCTAACATTTTGATCGTCAGAAGTACTAAAATCCTTGAGGAGTACTAAAAAAAGACAAACTGGGAATTTCTGTCTACGCATTTGCTCCTCAATTTGACTTTATCTTGCCAATGTTTCTATCCTGGGAAGTACTAAAATTCCTGAGGAGTACTAAAAAATCAAAATGGAAAATTCGATCCACACCTTTGTTCATCAATTTGACTTTATCTTGCCAACGTTTCCATCTCGAGCAGTACTAAAATCCCTGAGGAGTACTAAAAAACAGGCAACTTGGGAAATTCTATCGGCCTGCGCCTTCATTCTTCATTTTGACTTTATCTTGCCAACGTTTTGATCCTGAGAAGTACTAAAATTCCTGAGGAGTACTAAAAAAAAACAGTCAAACTGGGAAATTATATCTACACCTTTGTTCTTCACTTTGACTTTATTTTACCAACGTCTCGATCCTGGAAAGTATTAAAATTCATAAGGAGTACTAAAACAGTCAAACTGAAATATTCGATCTACGCCCTTGTTCTTCAATCTAATTTTATTTTACCAACGTTTCAATCCTGGGGGATCTTTTTCAGAGCATTAAACTGCTTAGGAGAACAAACATCAAGGAAAACACAAAACGTACTACTTATTACAGTAATATCTTTACAGTAGAAGTACTGCATTTTGTGTCATATCCTTGGCGTTTGTGGCCTCAAGCACTTTGATGCCCTGAAAAACATCCCATTCAGGATAAAAGCGTTGGCAAAATCAAGTCAAATTGAAGAACAAAGACTCAAACCGAATTTTTCACTTTGATCGTTTTTTTAGTACTTCTTAGGGTACTTTTAGCTCTCCCTCCGAAATTTCTACAAACCCTGTAGTATTTTTTTCTGTTTCTCTTCATGATGCTTATCCTCAAAAGAGGCCATGTGTTTCCTTTATACTAAAAACTACCTCTCACGTGGGGCACTGAACAGACTTCAGGCTTAGTACAAACGACATTGCCACATTCCGGAAGTTTATCGTATCTGAGATAAAGTCAAATTGAAGACAAAAATGTGTACAACGAATTTTCCAGCTTGAGTTTTTTTTATTACTTCCCGGGATACTTTTAATACCCTCTCCGCAATTTCCACAAACCCTATAGTATTTTCCTGTTTTTTTTTTTCATGATGTTTGTCCTCAAAAGAGGCCATGTGTTTCCTGTGTACTAAAAACTAACATCCTGGTGAGCCTCTGAATAAACTGGAGATTTTGCACAAACAACTTTGATACATTCCTGCAGTTTTTCATATCCGAGAGAAAGTCAAGTTGAAGAATAAATGTGTAGACTGAATGGCAACTTGAGTTTTTTTAGTACGTCTCAGGGTAGTTTTAGTACTCCCTCAGAAATATTCATAAACCCTGTAGTATTTTTCTACTTTTTTCATGATGTTTGTCCTCAAAAGAGGCCATGTGTTTCCTTTGTACTAAAAACTACCATCCTGGTAAGCCTTTTGAATAGACTTGAGATTTAGCAAAAACCACTTTGATAAAGTTGTAGATCGATTTTTTCACTTTGACATTTTTAGTACTTCTCAGGGTAGTTTTAGTACTCCCTCAGAAATTTGCATAAACTCTGTCGTTTTTTTCTGGATTGTAAAGAAAAATCATGAAAAGAAAAATCATGTGTTCGTACTAAAAGCTACCATCTTTGTAAACCACTGAACAGACTTGAGATTTAGCACAAACAGCTTTGACACATTCCTGCAGTTTATCATATCCAAGATAAAGTCAAATTGAAGAATAAAGGTGTAGACCGATTTTTTCACTTTGACATTTTTAGTACTTCTCAGGGTAGTTTTAGTACTCCCTTAGAAATTTGCATAATTCCTGTAGTATTTTTTCTAGATTACTCAAATTCCAAAAATATAAATCATATCCAATAAAACGTCAAATTGATCAGGCAGTAGATCGAATTTCTCAACTTGAGTTTTTTTTAGCCCTTCTCACAATAATTTTAGTACTCCCTTCTTGGCTTGAAATTTAGTACAGACAACATAGGGTGAAAAATAAAGTCATTTAAGAAGTCTGACAAAGAGTTTCCTGTCAATTTCACATCAATGCAATTTTTGTCATAATTTTTTAGTACATGCCTGTGCTAAAGGTTTATCAAAGATATTTTCAATGTATAGAAGAAAATGTTTTTAAATAGCATTTCTCCTTATTAACACTCGGCTTTTGAGTGTTTCCCAATGGCAAACAAAACAAAGCTCAAAAGCTTTTCAAAACATGTCAACTTCCCCAAACGGTACGGCAATATTTTAAGTGGTGCAGAGCTCTTCTAAGCTCCAAATCTTTAAAGAAACTTTCTGTTAAGTTCTTGGACAAACCCCCCCATACCATCATTTGTGTAAATACCCACAATAATTCCTGAGCCAGAAAATACCCTATGCATGCATTTGATGTTGTTTTGATGATGATTAATCTCTCACCCTTGACAATTTTCTCCGGTTGTTTATCTTTTTCAACAGTGGCCTCTGTGAAAATCTCACGTGCCCCAATTTCCCCAGCATTTCCTGTCACCTTCCAGACATCACTCTCACTGGCACGAACGGTAACATGAGTGGTGGATAGTGTCGATAATTCTTCAAAATCATCCTCATCCACCTCAATTGTAACGCTCGTCTCCATCTCATTCCCATGCTCCACTAATTCATTGACTTGAACATTTTCCATCTCAATTTTCCTCTCATTCTTCTTCCCATCATCCATATCAAGTACTAAATCATCGTCTATTCCATTGTACACTGTCTCCTCAACTTCTATCTCCTCCATCTTCAGTTTTCCCCCATTCTCCTCGTCCTCCTCCCCCTCTTCCGCCCATCTCTCCCCCCCAACTTCATCATCTGCTTTGGTGGTCGTGCCGGCGTCAATTTGACTGTCGACATCATCATTACCAATTTCACTCGTGGTACCATCTTCACTGTCCAGATCTTGTGTCGTCTCTGGCCTCAATGTCGTCAATTCCGTCGCCACGACATCCATCTCAACCCCAATCGTCGTCGTCATCTTCAACTTCCCATGGTGCTCCCTCTGGCGATGTCTATGCAAATCCTTTCTTTCACTATTCACCACAACCTCCAAAAAGTGATAATTGGGATGGAGTCTATTGCACTGATATTTGCCCTCATGCCATGGCTGAGCCTGACTTACACTCAGCGTAGCCTGAAGTATATTCTCACCATCTTTCTCAGTCCCCATCCCAAAAACCACCCGCATAATTCCATCCCAGAGAGACACAGACGAGCGCACCAAAAGTTTCAATTACAACACAACCATTTATACCCCAAAAATATCCCCCATACACAGAAACAAAAGGATAACATCCAAAAATAATAAACATTGCCAGCAATAGAGAAGAAGAGAGAGAGAAATTTATCAATTAGTTATTGTTAAATTTCTGCTATATTGCAGATAAATACACAAAACACTATATATTCTTAATACACCCTCTTCTAGAACCCACCCCATTCCAAAAAAAAAAAAAACCAAAAAACTTTGCAACATCAAACTTTCCCTCAATTGTACTTTCCTCCCTTTTCCCTCTCAAAATAATTCAACATCACTTTTAGGCATGTGGCCTGTGGACTTTACCGCTCAATTTTATTATGAAAATTCACTGAGCATAAAGTTAAACACACACACACACGGCAAATTTTACAACCATTCAATTTCCCATGCTCAACTTCTCTACATTAATAGCTTAAATTTAAATAGATAAAACCACTGAGTGCTGTATCATGAATCAAAATAGGTAGCAAAGTGGTAATCATTTAATTGTCACATTAAATCCCATATCACGGACTTTAATGGTTATTGCATAGTTGTTTTTTAGTACATGTTTGAAATTTATGCAAACAGGACTCATAGGACTCATAGTGTACTAAAAAGATATTTTTAAAAAAAATCATCAAAAAATTTAGAACCTGTAATGTAAACTTTTTTAGAACATTTGAAAAGTCAACAAAGTTTAGTACATGTTCGGTAATGATTTAATTGCCACATGTAATCCTGTATCAGGGACTTTAATAGTTATTGCATAGTAGTTTTTTAGTACATGTCCGAAATTTATGCAAATAGGACTGATGGGACTCACAGTGTACTAAAGAGATATGTTAAAAATTTTTATCAAAAAAAATTAGAACATGTAATGTAAACATTTTTACAACATTTGAGAAGTCAACAAAGTTTAGTATATGTTCGGTAATGATTTAATTGTCACATGTAATCCTGTATCAGGGACTGTAATGGTTATTGCATAGTAGTTTTTTAGTACATGTTCGAAATTTATGCAAACAAAACAGATACTGTACCAAAATCACTACAAAAAACACCAAATCATAATTTGCAATTTGCAGAAAGATATTTTAAAAAAAAAATTCATCATTAAAAAAATTTAGTACATGTCAAAAAAATTAAAACATGTAATGGAAATGCTTTTTAGAACATTTCACAAATCAGCAAAACAGTCACTCATTTTTTTCCAAAGATGAACATTTTATGGAAATAATTCTATTAATTTACTACCAGGTAATTTGATTGAAAAACACTTTTAATACACCATGATTTTTAGATCAGATTAAAACAATGGGAAGTTTTAAAACAAATTCTTTAAATACCTTTCTGAAAAATCTGAGGGACAAACAGTTTGAATTGAAATGAATGAAAGAATTGGTTTGTACTAAACGGATTTGCTATCAAAACTAAATAGAACACATTTGGGAATTAGTAAATGATATTTAGAAATATCATGTCAGAATATCAATTTGTCAAAATTTATCCAATAATGCAAAATATTGACAGACATCTTAGTATGTAGAAGCCAGAAATGAGCTAAATCCATTTTAGTACACAATACACGAATTCCAATAATCCATTTTATAATTCCTAAAAAGAAATATCAATTCTTTACGAGATTTCAAGGAATTTAATTGTTTCAAGTTTTTCTAATTAAAGAAGATAGTTTTAGCAATCTCTGTACTAAAATTTGACATAGTATTTTTCTAAGTAAATACTCGAAATTATAAAACTTTCTGAGGATAACAATTCGCCTGAGAATCTTATTTAATGAGCAGGGTAAAAACAAAATAAGAGTTATTGTTCAAAAGACTTCCTGACACATTCAATCCTTTGTGTCAAATAGATTTTAGTACATCGAACTTTCACATTGATTATAAAAAGGATAAATTGAGGAAATTTCTTTTTCTTTGTTATTATTACCATTAATACTGCTCTCAACGCAATTCTGTTTTATTTATTGAATTTCTTTAAGTTATTTTTAAATAATTTTAGTACATTTATGAACAAAGTTTATTATCCTGTACTAAAAAACTACATGACGGGGTACCGGGATTATTCCCTTCGGGATTATGGACCTAACGGGATCATTCACGAGTGATTTTAAAATAATTTTATTACATTTTTAAGCCAAGTTTATTATCCTGTACTAAAAAAACAACATGACATTATTTTTATACACGGGGTACCGGGATTATTCCCTTCGGGATTATGGACTTAATGGGATCATGCACGAGTGATTTTAAAATAATTTTAGTACATTTTTAAGCAAAGTTCGTTATCTTGTACTAAAAAACAACATGACCTTATTTTATATACGGGTACCGTGATAATGCCCTTCGGGATTGTGGACTTAACAGGATTATGCACAAGTGACTTTAAAATAATTTTAGTACATTTTTAAGCAAAGTTCATTATCCTGTACTAAAAAACAACATGATATTTTTTTATACATGAGGTCTGGGGATTATGCACCTGACGGGATTATGCACATACAAAAAAAGCTTCTATAGTGCTATTCCTATGAAAAATGAAAAAAAAGAAGAAATCTTTCTCCTGAACATTTGTTTTTGGTACATGTCTGTTTAGTACATGACTGTACCCAGGACATTTCTTTCAATTGGCACCTGTCACGACTGTTTTGTGGATTTAGCACACGACGAGAGTTGAGAAAAACAGTCGAGACAGGAACCTACCAAAAGAAAAGTCGGTAATGCAGAAGCATATGAGAACAGTGATGTACTAAAAAAAATGTTCAAGAGAAAAAATTTCCTCTTTTCATTTTTTCAAAAGAATAGTACCATTAATTCAGATTTTATTCTGGACCACAAAATTTATATTTTAATACCACAAAAATAGAGAATTTTAAATATTCATCTCTCTGTGCTAAAATAAAATCCACATAGCAATCCCTAAAATCCGCATGGACAATCCTTGCACTTTTCAGCACAACCGTGAGTCTAAAAACCAATTATTGTCGAGCACAAAAGCTAGGAAATCCCTCCATTGACCCATTATTTACATTGTAGACGACTTTTTCTACCCCATACACAAAAAAGGGTTTCCTCCCTTTTGGTCAATTTTTAAAAATCCTTCTTCTACCAAAAATGAATTTGTTGATCAATAAAAACATTATTTGTACCTCAGCATGATTTTCACTCCAAATTAATTCAAATTGAACATCAATTAAGTTCTAAATTAGATTGAAATTTAATATATTCAAATTTTAAATCCGGATATTTGGGTTATACTCTTTTTTTTTGTCTACTGTCACACCCTCAGCATAATTTAACTCTTTTCATTGGAATGGCAATCATTTCCATGTCATTGAAAATTCCCTAACCCTATCACCTTCTGCTATGTGGCGAGAGTGAAAAGAGAAAGTGTAAAAAATCTTCCCAAAAAAAAGGATGAATGAATTTGTTCAATGTCTGAAAATTATTAATAGATGTCTTAAGGACGAAAATAAATAACGTGTCGGTGTTTGGAGACACTTTTTCTTCTTCCTTCCTTGTTTCCAGACAAATAACGTTTGGGGGATTATCGTTAAGCAGAGAAAACTTTGCAATAATAAATGTGATAATGTGAAAAGTATCCACAATGTGCCATATTGTGAAAATTTTTGCATTTTACAATCTCTCGAGAATGAAATTTTTCACATGAACAGGTTCTTCTCCTTGAGGAAAAAAATCCTCCAAGAGTTAATAAAAAAACTGCTATATTTGCAACTACTTTTGCAAACAAATCTTTATGGTGTGCGCATATCTTCAAATCGATCGTAATTGTCTTTTAGTAAATCTTTAAAAATAATTCAAGGACACAAATATTTAACTAATCTCACGCAGAAAATAAATATTTTGTCAAACTGTTCGTAAATATTTGTGAATTCCTACAAAAAAGTTCGTAAAAGTATGCACTTCTTTTACAAATACTGTTCGTAACGTGATCACTTGACTAGCATTTTTGTTTTTTTTTTACAAACATTTGTTCGTAAATTTTTCTTTGTTTGACAAAGCATTACAAACAATGACAAAATTTTTACAAACAATGTTCGTAACATGATCACTTTACCAATAATTTTTGTTTTTTTTTTTACAAATATTTGTTCGTACATATTTCTTTGTTTGACAAAGCATTACAAACAATGACAAAATTTTTACAAACATTGTTCGTAATATGACCCACTTTGCCAATAATTTGTTTTTTTTTAGAAACATTTGTTCGTACGTTTTTCTTTGTTTGGCAAAGCATTACAAACAATGACAAAATTTTACAAACATTGTTCGAAACGTGATCACTTTACCAATAATTTTTGTTTTTCTTACAAACATTTGTTCATACGTTTTTCATTGTTTGACAAAGTATTACGAACAATGACAAAATTTTACAAACATACACAAACAAATGTTTGTAAAACAACAAAGAATGCACGTCAAGTGATCATGTTACGAACAATGTTTGTGAGAAAAACACAAACTTTTACGAACATTTTTGTGGATTACACGATTTACAAGCATTTCGTAAGTTCTGAATGGGAATTCACAAACATTTACGAACAATTTTAGAAAATAAAAAAAAAAAACACCTTTACTTTTTTGTTGAATTTTGTAAGCTTTCCAAAGAGCCGAAAAAATCATTTGATTTGCATTAAAAAACGATTCTTATCATTAAAAAAAACCGTTGCAAAAAATCTAATATAAAAACTTCAAAATAGAAGGAAGGGCTTTTGAGGAAGCTTTTAATCAACTTCTCTCGAAAAAGCTGAAATCTTGTCTTAGAAGAACTCTTAGGGAATTTTTCTAGCTTTCTGCATGTGCCGTAAAATAATCAAAATCGGTGCAGTGTTAAAGATTTTGATAGATTTTTTTTAGACTTCGAGAAAAAGTCTTCATGATGTCTTTAAAAAGCTTTCAGTTTACAAAATCTGCGTGTTTTTTATTAAGACTAGGTTTAAATTAGGTTTTAAACCACAAAAGATTTTTTTCTCGGAATTTCATAAAAAAAAAACAAAAAATAAACAAAATAAAAATTGCAAATTGAGGAATAGGGGCGAATTTCGGACAGCATGCAATATCGGACACTGTCATTGCTTCTCAAAATTTCGCATTTTATGTTTTTTTATGCCTTCCTGGCTTTCCTTTTCTCTTTGGACATCATTTTAACAATTAAACTATTAATTTATAGATTAATTCTTAAATTTAATAAATTGAAACTAAATTAAACGGAAACAATGTGCGCACACCATAATAAATTAAATTGAAATTGCAAAAATGAATAACTTGACATGGTTCCATTGCTGCAAATAAGATTAAAAATGATTGTAAATTTATTAAATGGCTTTGAAATGCAAGACAAGGTTGCTATTCGCATTCTTCGCTTTATCACTTACAGAGATCTCTTTTCCGTTTAAGTAAATAGAAACCCCTCTATTTTCCAGCAATTTCCCTTCTCATTTTATTCTTTTTTGGCACAACATTCCCCTCTTTTCTGAGCCTACAATTTCCGGCATATTCTTCATATCTTATCTGCAAATATCTAAAGTGTCTTGGAAATATTATTTAAGCTCAACAGAAGGATTTTCCACTGTGTTTTCTGTCGCGAAATACAAATTCTGGAAATTAAGTGCAAATAGAAAATTGTCACTATGCACTTCAAATGACTCAAAGTAGAAAATTCTCAAGCGTGTATTGTTCAATTAGGGTAAAATGGGGTAATTTGGAATGATGTCTAATTTGGAACGGTGAGATTTCTTTACGTTTTAGATGGCAAAAGGGAACAACAACGAAGAAGTACTCTCGAATGCTGTCGCCCAAGCGACATTTCATATCCAAATAATGTGAGTCTCAAAACTAACATATTTAATGGAAGTATATTATCTGAAAATTATGTGTGTTGTATACCACAAAAATAACTTATCTAAAAAATGTATAGAAAATATCAGTTATTTTCTATTAATATAAATAATATATTTTCTTTGATGAATTCCAGTTAATATATTGGTATTTCCACTTAAAATTATGACTAATGTTTTTAGATCCATAAACAAGTCATAATATAATCCATTTTTGAGTGAAAATGTGGGTAAATCTATGTCGAAAATATCGATAATATATTTATCTTACATATTCTTGCTGTTATGTTCACATAATGTCTTGAAATTGTATGAACATTGTGTTCTGATATATTTTAGTTGGATTTGTTCCGTAAAATACACAGATTGTGCACAATTTATGTTCTTTTTGTATAATAATGCTGCCAGATTGTCAAAATTGATTAAAAAAAAAGTGGCGTTTAACATAAATCAGAATCCTGAAGTGTGCCAGCGTGTACAGTACCATCGAGTATATAGATAAAAGGGATTAAATTTGACAAAGTAAGTGTAATTGACGGAAAAATAGTGAATTAATACTTTGTAAAAGCTAACATTTTCTGTCTTTAATTGCCGTGTATCGAAAATACAAGCAATAAAACAGCTTCCTGACCATTTGACGTGAAATTAAATTGCAAAAAGAGTGCCCAGAATGCAGAAAAAGTTCATGAAAAACATAATCCTTCAGTGTTTTGATATTTTTTTGTGTAGTGATAGAATTGTTATAAAGAATCTATATTTTGTATACAATGCACGGGATAATGTAAATAAAATAACCAATATATGTACATACGTGTTTTCTTCTATATTTCTTACTTTTTCAGGTTATAATAACTTTATCATACTAGGATTTTTTCAATTTGTAAATTCAATTTAATTTTCAGATGAATTGATCCTATGCGTTATTTTACATTAAAAACCAATTAAAATGATAGATCTTCACTTATTTATTAACATAAGCTAATACTTGGTCCACAAAAACTTGTTTAAATATGTTAAAATTACATAAATGTGATTGCTCAAATTAATTTGAATTCAGAAAATTCAAATGTTAAAATTGCTCATTAATTTCTATTTTATTGCAGTTAAACAAGTATAGTCTTTTGAAGAAAATTTTTCTTATCAAATTTATTTACTCGTAATTAATATTATTTCTGGCCAAAAAATAAGATAAGTACAGTGATTTAGTGATAAACTTGTACGGAAGTGAAGCTTCAGTATCGGGAGCGATTTGCAAAGTTCCTCCAGAGCCAGTCGAAAGAAATTATTGTGCCAAGAAATTTCCTGTTTGTATGGCAAATCTTTCTTCTGGCTTTGTAGATCCTTCTGCATAACAGATAAGTGACTTATAGGACATTTTAGGGACTATCACACATTTTTCGGAATCATTCACAATCAAAAATCTCGCGACATTATTTAAAATTGAGCAAATTTCTTGCAAAATATGTCCTAGTTGTGAAAAATTTCAAGTAAATTCTAGAAATCTTAATGCTCAATTGGCTCAATTGAATTTAAAGGAAATGACAGTTTTTCAGTCCATAGTTATAATATTGACAGAGTGATTATATTTTATTTAGTTATAATCGATATATTTTACCGTACATAATACCGTGATTATATATAAAAGGAAAAATTTTTATATTTCGGATGTAAAAATTCCCCATTCACCCAAATATGGACCTCTTTTATACGGTTTTATAGAAGAAATTTATAAAATCTTCGCCATAATTTTCGTATAGATATCAGACATATCTACTCATTTATAACGATAAATGCTCTTTGGTCTTGTACTTCTTCGTGATTTTCTTTTTGCCTTTGACCACTTGAAACAGTGAGAAAATTTCAAAATTCCAAAGTGGACGTTGTTACAAATTACCCCATCTTACTCACTAAAGCAGACCTGTGCTCGTTAAAAGTCATGTAATTCATATAATGTGTATTACTTGAGATAAATTTCAAATTATTGAGATTCATCAAAGCTCCTACTTATGAAGCCGCTACTTTACGCTTTTCTGAACAGCTTTTTTTCCTTCAAATTTAATCTAACTTTCAGAAAATGCTAACCTCATTTTGCCCAAAGTTGCCCGGGAATCCTTCCGAAGCAATTTTCTGAGACTATGCACACCCAAAATGAGGTTTTGTACCTGGGGTACAAGGGATTTTACAGACCTGTGCTCGTTAAAAGTCGTGTAATATCGGAAATTTTGTGTTGATAATTTTAATGGAAATTACAGATAGCCATACTGGTAACACTAATCCCGCTCATTCGCGGTGCCATGATAAATATTTTTGCGCCAAAAAGACATAAAGAAAGAAATTATCTTCTTGATATCTTTGTCGGAAGACGGATAGCTGTTCACTACACATCCTTTTATACTTGAATCTTTCAGAAATACAAAGAAATTAAATGCAAATAGAGAGATAGAGACACAAATAACTCACTTGACAAACGTCTGACGGCGCTGCGGTTGCAAAAAATCTTTGAAATATGACAAAATATTTTCTTCTCTATTTTATCCTTATCAGCAGGTCGTGTCCCTTCTTGTAATATATACTTTTGCATTCCTTATTAATCAAAATAGTGTTGTACAAAAGGGTTTTTCTCAAACTTATCCTGAATTTTGGGACAGCTCAAAAGAATATGAATCTTCCAGATCAAAATTTCATCCCAATGTTTTTGTTGTAATATCGACAATTATTCACAATTAACTCAAATAACTGTATTCAACTAAATTAATTAAAGGATTTTCTTGTGAAAATGACTTAACTCTAAGGAATTAAAACAATTTTCACAGTAAAAAACCTCTCATTTACTCTACGTGAATTTTCGCGGCATTTCGAAAAATGCCAACAGGCACCACCAAATTCACTTTTAGCTCAGGCCTGCTCTAAAGCATAACGTGATATATGCGAATTGTTAGATTTTCCCGGAAAAAAGCCTCGCGCCAGACAGAAGCATTTATCTATCAATTGAGAACTTAATCTCAATGCCTGCGTGAATGAAAAATAGTTGGGGAAAAATACATTAAAAATCGAGAAGAATTTCTGGCGGATTTAAACTTCATGTAAACATAATTAAAAATGCATAACTATTTTATTGCAAAGTTTTCTCTCTTTTTTTTTCTTGTTGTGTTTGCACTTAAGAAATGCATTCATTGAGTTTCTCCGAAAAAAAAAGATAACACAGACGATAACAATGAAAAACCCGGGAGAAAATGAGAATAATCTCAAGGAGAAAATTCTTTGAACAGTCTTCTTTTTTTAATCTGTTTTCATTCATGATTTTTTTTTATCGTTGTTCATGCAACAATTTTACACTGTTACATCAGAATATACTTAAATTCTTTTGCCTATACAGCATCCCCGCAGACAGTGAATTATAATAAAATCGACATTTTACGTCTGGTGCATTTTTAATGCTAAAATACCAGAATAGACAACATATTTGCTAAATAAATTCTGTTTTGAGAGGAAAAATTCTGTGAGAGAAAGATTGTTCATGTTGCAATTTTTGTTGTATAAAATTTAACCAAAAAAAATATTAATAACTATAAGTAATATAAATTTGAGTGAGGAAATATTTCAGTGTTATAAAACCACAAAAAAGGGAAAATTTTGTTGATGGGAAAAAGGGTGGGATAATAAATTTATAAATAGAGTTTAAAACCAACTTTTCTGGACCATAATCCACACAAAATTGGTCTTTAACTTGAGAGAAGCAGGAGTTGAATTTTAATTGGTTCTCTCCATGGGTATATATAGGTTTGATAAACACTGAGGTTTCTTCATCAAATTCACTGAATTTTAAATAAAGAAAACATTTCAAGTTATGTAAAGCAATAGCCTAACTTATTTTTTCTTTCTACAAAAAACAAATAATTAATAAAATTATACCTTCGATATCAGATTCGGTGAGAACATAGGAATTTTCCTCGTTCACATGATGTCGCCCCAATAACTTGCTGTATTTTTCAATTAATTCACCATCTTTCATCCACTGAATTGATTCACTTATCGATACAGTGCAGGTTATGGAAAAAGGATGACCCACATATACATACGATGGTCCAATGTAGACCGTCGAATACAGATTATTTGCTCTATATCCTCCTCCTGCTGCATGTTTTGTATGAGAAAGGTAGAGGATTTTGCAATACATTGTCTCACCTTTTTGTGCAACAACATTTTGGACTATATGGATATATACAACCTAAACAATATTAACCCAAAACAACTCAATATATGCAACAATATTCAAAGAAAACCCCCATTCGTACCATAATATTCATGGTAGCCTAACGATATACAATACTGTTTCTAATGCAGGGGACCTAGGTTCGATCCTATATAAATTCGAATTCCCATAAAAAAAAGGCTAACGCCTCTGGCACACCTTTTACTGTGTTATCACACTTGCACATTAAAATTTTAATGTAATTCACATTAATTGTCGCTGGTGAGAGTCCAAATGTGTAATTTGTGTGTTTGAATCATTTTCTATTCAAAATTTGATCTATTTGTTGATAAAAAGGTAGACTTGGCCCGCAAAATTTGATATAAATTGATTTATAGCATTAATGCGAAAAATTAATGCGATTTTCTCTTTAATTTTTTAATGTGAAAAATATTTATGCTTTAGGTAAATTTAAACTTATTTTTGCAGGCCAAGTCCACTTCTTTATCAACAAACAGAAAAACCCCAAATATTAAGTGACTCAAAGACACAAATAACATATTTGGACGCTCACAAGCGACAATTAATGTGAATCACATTAAAATTTTAATGTGCAAATGTGATAACGCCGTTACAGCAGTAAAATTTCATTAAATCGAAATTCGAATCCCTTTCTTTCTCACATACTTTGAATATGTTTATCTCATTCTTTCGCACTCTTCTTCTTCCTTTAAACATCACTCCAAATTCAATTTGGCTCAATCGAATTTGGAGTGCCAAAGAATGAGACAGACATACGCAAAGTTCATGAGAAAGAAAAGAATGTGAATTTTGATTTCATGAAATTTTCTTGATCTAAAAGGTGTGCCGGGGCAATAAGGTTTCACTGGTAAAAATAAAAGGATAAAAGTGATCCTTTTGCAAAGGATGGATCATATTAACATGTTCTATTATGATAAATGTGCATTCAGAGTTCGTAATTTGATCCATCCTTTGCAAAAGGATCAAATTTGGATCAATTTGATCCTTTTATTTTTACCAGTGTTTCAATTGAACAAAATTAAATTTGTTATGATATTCAAAAGAAGAAGAAGAAGAGAGCGAAAGAGTACGACAGACTTATGCAAAACGTTTGAGAAAATGTGAATTTGTATTTTATGAAATATTCCTGGTCTAAAATGCGAGCCAGAAACACAACTTTCCAATTTCAGTAACCAAAGACCCTTGGTAGTATGTAAGGGACATGGAAAAAGGGGTCCCGGTCAAAACTCCGAACGAAAACCTAAATCCTGAACGCCAAAATTCCAAATTCTGAAAAACAACACAATTATACTCCCACGATTTCACCGGTGGTTCCTGGGAGGGAATTCTGTAACTCGATGAACGCTTCACTAGTGAACGATTCACTAGTGAAAGGTTCACGGGCTTCTCTTCACGACTGCTAGAAAAGTTATTCTGTAACTTTGCGTGAAGCAGAGAGGGGAAATGTGTTGAAAATTTTATTAAATTTAAGATTTTCATCAATATTTGAACTAAATAATAATGGAAAACACTAGAATTGAGTATTAGAAATGATGTAGTGCTGTTTTTCAAGCTGATTATGAAAAAAAATTTCATTGGCTTCACCGAGTGATAACATCATCTTCACCGAAAAATTGACAAGTGAAAAACATAACCTCAAAGTGATCCCTTCACGTGAAGCTATCGCAGTTACAGAATCTCTTTTGCGATCACTTTAGTGAAGCGTTCACCAATTTTGACAGGTGATCACTTCACAGGGTTACAGAATTCCCCCCCTGGACACAAGGACAAATTTCCTTTCTTTTGTGAAATTATTCCACATATAATATTATCCTTCGTATAATTTCATCCCTTTCAGGATTTTGACCATTCGGGATTTCAGCTTTCGAAATTTTAGCTGACATCTGAAAAGGACACCCCCACTAAATGACGGAAATAGTTCCAGGATTCCTGAGAATAGTCCATCATCTACGGATTGCCTATTTTTGTCAATTACGAGAAAAATTGGAAAACAAACAAGCGAACTCTGACATTATCAACAACTGAACTTCTCTACCAAAACAAAAAAAAAAAAATGGTCACTCTTTATTAGGAATATTAATCTTTACTTCTAAAGCATTTGCAAAGGTGTAGGGTAAAGTGGTCCAAGTTGGACAATAAATGGTACAATTTGGACAGGGCTTTTTTGTCTTGATAAATGTAGTAACTTTAAAAATAACTTTTCTAGCAGTCGTGAATTGAAGATCGTGAATATTTCACTAATGAAGCGTTCAGAATTAGAGAATTCCTACGCTTGTTGAAATATTGATGAAAATCTTAAATTTAATAAAAATTTCAACACACTTCCCCTCTCCGCTTCACGTAAAGTTACAGAATAACTTTTCTAGCAGTCGTGAAGGGAAGATCGTGAACTTTTAACTATCGTTCACTAGTAAAGCGTTCACAGAGTCAGAGAATTCCTAACCCAAGAAAAATGTTTAAAGTGCATCCAATGAGCCTCAATGCATTTGATTCCACAGGGCAACGAACCCTAAATCTGTGTAAGTGATGTGCTTGCGGGAAGGCCTAGTTCCTCTACATGGAACGTCGTTCTAGTACTTTTAAATAATTAACAGAATTTTGTTCAGATGTAAATCCACCAAATTCTTATTTCTGAATGCAATTGACTGATTGCAATTTTAAAGTCTGAAGAAGTTCCCATATTTAACGGGTTTTGTCTTACAGTTAAGACTTATACTTCAGTAGAAATGGGTTTCAGGATTTAAAAAAAATTCATAATAAACGAGTGCTTGCAGAAGGAAGAGAGGGAACTTCACTTTTAAAATAAATTAAATCTGAAAAAGAAACATTAAATATTGTCGCATGAAGAGTATCACAAATTTTGCGTCCTTTGTTCGCAAATTTGTTTCTGTTTTTACCAACAATTTGTTGCTGTTTTAGCAACAGTTCTGTTGCAAAAATCGCAACATCACTGTTGAAAAATCAACAACAAAACCTTTGAACCTCCCCATGGAACAAAAATATTGCGAAATTTAGCAACATTTCTTTGTGAGTATAAAAAAATACGACTAGAAATCTGCTAGAAATAACTAATGATTAATTGCTTTAGAATTTAACAAACTTATTTGAAAGTGTTGCATTTTAATTGACATTTTACTGAAATATTTTCTACAATGGTACAGTAATTAGGGTTCTTGTAGTTTTCACGAGTCATTCTAGTAGTTGAAATTGAAATGCGAAGGCTATAAATTGTTTATAAATATTCAGCAAGAATTGACGGAAACACTAGACATTTCTTGACTTTCGCAATTTTATTCTTTACGACGTTTCGAGGATGAATGTCCTCTTCATCAGGTATCGAAACGTCGAAACGTCGTAAAGAATAAAATTGCGAAAGTCAAGAAAGGTCTAGTGTTTCCGTCAATTCTTGCTACACCCCATCGGACCGAAATTCTTTACATATAAATATTCATTTTTGAAAAAAAAACTTCTCTTACGGCGTTATCACACTTGCACATTAAAATTTTAAAGTGATTCACATTAATTGTCGCTTGTGACCGTCCAAATATGTTATTTGTGTCTTTGAGTCACTTAATTTTTGGGGTTTTTCTATTTATTGATAAAGAAGTGGACTTGGCCTGCAAAAATAAGTTTAAATTTACCTAAAGCATAAATATTTTTCACATTAAAAAATTAAAGAGAAAATCGCATTAATTTTTCGCATTAATGCTATAAATCAATTTATATCAAATTTTGCGGGCCAAGTCTACCTTTTTATCAACAAATAGATCAAATTTTGAATATAAAATGATTCAAACACACAAATTACACATTTGGACTCTCACCAGCGACAATTAATGTGAATCGTATTAAAATTTTAATGTGCAAGTGTGATAACACAGTTAGACTGCTAGAATCAGTGTTTTCTACTGAAATGGAAACTTAAAGTGCAGTTTTGTGCATTTTTTACAATTTAGTGAATATATTTTTTTGCATATATCAATTTTTGACAGATTCAAAATTAGGTTTTAATTGACAAGATGACGCGTCTAGTACTTCAAAGTACTAGAATTTCTAGTAGTTTTAAAATAATGCATTACTGCAAATACACTCGCGCCCTTTGCTCAAGGGAAAACTGTATGAAATGGGATTGAGAAATGGGATCACTAAGAGCTTTTCCTTCGGATTGTTCTATCTCCGTTTTATGCAAATTAATGGAGCTATTAATTTTAGAAATCTTCTTCATAGCACTCTACTATTAACAAGATTTGCAATATGATTTAAATAATTTTCTTAAAGGGAGCATTCTTGGGAGCATTGAGAAACGTTACGTACATAAGAAAAGTCATGAATTTGATGAAAAATTCTCTTTGTACCCTCCGAAGAGAATTGTATTAGCAGTATTATTTATTTTCCTTTTACTAAAGTTCACTAGCTCTTTAAGACGTTATTTTGATGAAAAAAAAGAAACTTTGTGAATGAATGAATGACCTCTGAATACGAAATTGGAAACTTGTTGTCTTTCACGGAAAATTCCACCGCTTTTTCGGTCATACTTGTGCCTAATGATAATGACCATTGACTCATTAAGCAATATTTTTGTCATAAACTGAATAAATTTTGCACGATATATTTGAGTAAAATATTTGCACTTGGTTGCTTGCATGTGAATATTTCTGAAGACAAATGTTCAGTCATATTTTGAAGGAAAAAAAATAAAATATGCTTTTCATAGAGGATAGCAAAAAAAAGATCTACTCAAATTTCTAAGACAGGCATTTTCTAGTAACATATTTTCAGTCATATTTCCTCGAGTAGATGGACTCATGTAGGGATTTTCTTTTAAAGAAAATGTGAGAGAGCTTTTTTTCGCATGGACAGAAAAGTTCTTGAGATGCTCTTCTCATATTCTGTATGCAAAATCGATCTCTCTCCCCTTTTGCCATTCTAATTGATGGAAACAGAAAAATATAGTTACATTTTCCTGCCAGAAATATGTTGTACGTGAAGTAAAATTGCGAAATTGCGAAATTGCAAAAAAGTATTGGGAGCCCTAATGTTGCAATAATAATGTCAATTGAATTAGTGTTCTGTTGGCGAAGGAATTGATATGGGGCACATTTTCATTTTCTCAAATGTCTTTTTCTTTTTTGTTTCTCCGTTCCAAGAGGCGACACCAAAAGTGAGGTCAGGAGCACTTGCCAAGATGGGTGGAAATTTCTCATTGAGAGAAAATGTGGGATTGGTTTGATCTTTTCCCCCTGCAGTGGAAATGAGTGATTTTTTTCCTCTTGTTGTTGCACAAAAAAAAAGGGGAGTAGATGGTGAAAGATTATGATGTGAAACCTTGAAATATGATGAATAAATAGTGTCAGGAGAATGTATAAGGAAGAAAAAAAGTAGATGCAAAAAAGAGATCGCACAGTTGCTATAGAAAGGGCAAAGACATCCTATTTCATTTAAAAAAATAGCAGAAATGAAACTCTATTTGTAAAAAACACCGTTCATGTTCGAAAATTCAAATGTAATTTCGAATTTTCGAATTCAAATTTTCGCACAAGGCAAAAGACTTCCTCAAGTGATCATATAAAGCCATTTGATAATGGAACATGAATAGTAAAAGTCGTTGCTTTTGTTGTTATGCTCACCATAAAGTGAAAACTGACACATTTTGACTTTCAACGACTTCGAAATTCGAACAAGAAGCATTTCAGCCACCACGCGGACGAAATGAGAAGTGTAAAATTATTTTTTAATAAATTTCCAAACGTCTCTTCCATTAGGAAAAAATCCATTTGTGACAGCTCTGTCACACCTTTTAAATCAGGGGTGGAATGATAACTTTTCGACACTATCGAATCGATAGTATCGATAAATCTATATCTGTTAGATTAAGTGAATACGGACTTTTTGCGCATTGTTGGGTTATTCATTGCCACATCCGTAAAAGAATGAGACTGTTGATTAACATTTATATTAGTTGCAGGAAGTGCAGCTAACATTTAAATTTTCCAGAATCGACAGTCGATAGTATCGAAAATAAGTTATCATGTCACCCCAGGAAAATTTCATAAAGTAAAAATTCACTCTTCTTTCTTCCTCAAAAGATTTGCATAAGTCTATCCCACTCTTTCAGTCTCAAAATTGGACTGAACTAAAATAAATTTCGTGTGATGTTGCAAAGAAGAAGAAGAAGAGTGCGAAAAAACAGGATAGCTTTTTAAGCCAACGAACGGTACAAATCACTTGGGGTTGGGCGAGGGCCTAACAACATTTCCCCGTGAATACAAGATTAGTACCGTTAAGTAATAACCTTTCGAAGAGACAAAGTCACTCCAAAGTCAAGCCAAACCTATTCGAAATTCTACCGGAAGCCTAAAGTACAAGTTCATGTACAGTAGACTCTCGCTAATTCGGTTCTTTTAAGATCGGGCTACTTTTTAATTCGGGCGGCAGTTCAATTCGAAAAAAGTTTGTTGACATTTTTCAAGTTCGATTATGATTATCAAATGAAGCAAATATGCTCAAATCTACCATGATTTGTCTTAGCTTTGATGTGATTTTGCATTATTAAGAGGTTTTCATGAAATTTATAGTAGCAATGAGCATGTAAACTCAATATGGGTATGCAGATGAACAAAAAATTGTTGCATTTCAAACAATTTGCTGCCCAAATTTCTCTTTAATTCGGCTGACATTTCAGTCCCAAATTCCCGAATTTGAGAGAGTCTACTGTATTCGGCGCTTTGCCAATCATCAACAAAGCCAACAGCACTTCTCTCTGATATACCTTCAAATCGGTAGAGAAAAAACCTCAACCGGAGAGAGCTCTGAAATCGGGAAGGTTATTACTGAACGAGAGGATTATTATACGAAAACTCGCTAGGAGATCCGGAGATCTTCTTCTGTGATACGAAAGGAGAAGATCTCCGGACAGCTAAAGGGATCACTCGTTGAGATCGAGAGAGGAACGTAACCGTTCGTCAGAAGCTAAGGATCGCTTCTTCGCTTCTGCCATACAAAAAGAGAAGATCTCCGGGCAGCTAAAGGAATCATTCGTTAAGATCGAGGAAGGAACATAGCCGTTCGACAGAAGTTAAGGTTTGCTTCGTCGCTTCTATCATACGAAAAAGAAGATCTCCGGGCAGCTAAAAGGATCACTCGTTGAGATCGAAGGAGGAACGCAACCGTTCGTAAGAAGCTAAGGGTCGCTTCTTCGTTTATGCTATACTGAAAGAGAAGATCTCCGGGCAGCTAAAGGGATCACTCGTATAGATCGACGGAGGAACGTAACTGTTCGTCAGAAGCCAAGGTTCTTCGCTTCTTCGCTTCTGTCATATGAAAAGAAAAGATTTCCGGAAGCTAAAGGGGTCACTCGTTGAGATCGAGGGAGGAACGTAACCTTCGTCAGAAGCTAAGGGTCGCTTCTTCGCTACTTCTTTGTGTTCAAGAGCACAACTCCGATGGTATAATCAAGTTCAACGCATGGATGAAGAAATATTCCTCAGAAAAACTACGCAAACTATTATGGAGGAGACTTTACCTCAGAGCAGACCTACTATTTCGCTAGATCAAAATCCACGAAGTTTATTGCACTTCCAAAGCTATCTCCATGACATTTACAGAGATGACACTCTTATGTTTCTTTGGCATTGTTACAATTTTCTTTAGAGAGGCAATAAGTGTCCGGTATTGCAAGTTGTCCGGTATTTTGAAAAAGTTCCCCTACATCTCTTTGACTTTTATACCACAAACGGGTACAACTTCCAGCTGTGCCATAATTATGGCAAAATTTATAGCAAGTCCTACCAATAGATATAAACGAATGTTATCATAAAAATCAAGTTATGTCTCTTCTATTGAAACTGTGCGATATTAGGAGCTCCTGGATGATGAGAAATTGACAAAATGAGGACTTTTCACACAAATATTCCACTCTTGGCTAATATTATCAATTTTTTCTTGCTGTGCACCCCTCTGTGCCCCTCCAAATTACTGTCCCATATTTTCTTTGCGATTTGTGTGCACATAAAATTGTAGTTTGACCACAGAAAGATATGATGTTTGATAAGAAAATGGAGCCAATGTCACAAAAATCTCCAACTATAGCACAATATAAATATATTGTTCATTTTATTGTCCATTTTGGGGTAGAAAAAATATTTATTTATAGCACATGATTTGAAATTTATTTACCAATTTGTTTAACAATCTCCAGACGATTGGTTATGATTGTTGACTTGATGGGGACTTTGTGTATAGGCAACATTTCTGTTGAGCTAAGGAATTATCATTGTGGCTCTGAAATTTGTCTTCGGAAAAAGGGTTTCTCTCAGATAAGAAATATTTGTAAAGCTGGGTCAAGGTTCTTCAACGATATACCCTTTCAATTTACAACAAATCACATGAAAAGAATCACAAGAAATATTTTATGTGGTTTTAAAATAAATATTTACATCATCTAGTTGTTAATATTTTCGGCACATTTTTTTTTGGTGTTTACCATCATTTTCACTTGTTTAATGAGGTTTTCATAAAATATCTCATTAATTTTATGAGATGATCTCAATTGTGTGCGTAAAGTTACACCCAATAAATGCTTATTGTGAAATTTTCAAATTTTTATGAGGTTTCGCTTTGTTTACGTTCAAAAAATTGTTTTGACAGATAATATGGTTATACAGCATCTGGCGCCACACAGCGGGATAGCGCAATACTAAAATTTTATGTATATCTGTGATATAAAACAAACGTTAATACTTCTTATTCTAACGATTGTTGAGCTATTTATAGCATTATCTTAGAGCTGTCTGCTTATTTTGAATTCTTACACATTTACACTACTTAATTGGCCTCAAACTTCAAAACTGCTAGAATTCTTCACGAAATACTTTGCATACTTTGCGATAACTTTATTTTATATTAGGTATTTGTACTATTTTAAGTCACATTAAGTCACAAAACTACTAGAATTTTTCTCGAAAGTGCTTCAAATATAAATTGTCCCTGTTGAATTTTACATTAAAAAAGCGATTCAGAGATTTCATTCTAACTTTGCGACATCCTTAATTTGAATTCTTAAACATTTCCACTATTAAATTGGCCTCAAACGTCAAAACTTCTAGAATTCTTCTCGAAATTGGTCAAGAAGTAACTTATCTTTGATGAAATGCACGTTCAAAAATGAAATGTAAAGATTGCATCCTAAATTTGCGACCGTATTTTTTTTAATTCTTAGACTTAGACATTTACACTATTTATTTAGCGTCAAACGTCGGAACTACTAGAATTCTTCCCGAAATTTCTCATAAAGTACATTGTGTATTGAAATGTACTTTCAAAAATGCAATTATAAGATTGTATTCTAACATAGCGACCTCTTCTTCCAAATTATTAGATATTTACACTATTTAATTGGCGTTAAGTGTCAAAACTACTAGAATTCCTCTCGAGATTGCTCATAAATTCTCCCCGTTGAATTTTAATTCAATAATGCAAATTAAAGATTGCGTTCTAACTTTGCGACCTCCTTATTTTATATTCTTAACCATTTGTACTATTATTCACATTAAAATTGAATACTACTAGAATTCTTCTCGGAAGGGCTTCAAATATAAGTTGTCCCTGTTGAATTTTACATTAAAAATGCTATTCAAAAAATACATTCTAACATAACGACCAAATTTTTACTCATTTACACTCTTTAAGTCACATTATTAAATGTCAAAACTACTAGAATTCTTTTCGAAGGTGCTACCAAAACAAATTATGGCAGTTGACAATGATATTGGTAGATTGCATCCTAAGTTAATGATCTTATTTTAATGTTTATTATACGTTTCCATTATTAAAGTCATATTATTAAATATCAACACTACTAGAATTCTTTCTGAAACTGCTCAGAAAGTGAACTGTCCCTGTTGCACATTACGGTCAATAACGCGATTCAAAAATTGCACACAAACATAGCGATCTTTTTATATTAAATATTTAAAGGTTTACACTAATTAACTCACACTAAGTTTCAAAATTACTAGAATTCTTCTCGAAAGTGCTCATAAAGTAAATTGTCCCTATTGAAAATTACGTTTAAAATGAGTTTCAAAGATGCCATTATAACATGGTGATCTTTTCATTTTGGTTCTTAGACATAGACATTTACACTACTCAAATGGCGCTGAACGTCAATTCTACTAGAAATCTTCTCGAAAATGCTGAAGTAGTAAATTATCTCTGTAGAAATTTACGTTCAAGAATGTGATTTAGAGATTGCATTTTGACATAGCGATCGTTTTATTTTAATGTTTATACGTTTACATTATGATTTAAATGCCAAAACTACTAGAATTCTTCGAGGAAGTGTTCCAAAAATAAATTACCCCCGTTAAATTTCACACCTAATAAATGTAATGAAGAGACTGCCACCGAATCTAGCGATCTTCTTATTTTAGATGTTAAGACGTTGTCACATTAAGTGCCAAAACTACTATAATTCTTCTAGAAAGTGTTCCAAAGTAAATTGTTCTTCTTAAATTTGACGTCCAAATATGCAATGGAGAAATTGCATTCTAACATAACGACCTTCTTTTAAGTTATTAGTCATGTGCACCATTTAGGTCACATTAAGTGCCAAAACTACTAGAATTCTGCTCGAAAGTACTTTAAAAGCAAATTTTCCCTGTTCAATTTTACGCCCAAAAATGCAATTAAGAGATCTCTTTGCAGAACCAACGTTAAATTCTCTTTAAATTATTGAAAAGTGGTTCTAAGTGAAAATACACCATGAAAATCCCCTAACAACATACAAATGCTAAATTCTATTTCAAAGTGCAAAATTAAACATTCAACAATGTAGTTTCAACAGAGAAACCAATTAGCAATTAAGCTGTAAAATAGTCAAAACACTCATTTACAGAATGGAATTTCGAGATGTATATTTTTCTTTCTAAAATTTTCTGAGATAAATGGTGAAAATGGTATTGAATGAAAATTTGTGCTAATCCATGTGCAATATCAGTTTTTCTCCTTTTAGACATTTTTGCCAGTTCAGTCAGCTCAAACTTAAGGAGATTTAATTCAGTTCGCGTGCATAATCTGCCCAAGGCAACCCATCCATTCAAACTCATGCTTTAGATATTAATTTTATTGTCTTGCATATTATTATTTTAGTGTCGCTTGAAATCTCTATATGAAAATTTTCACTTGTGCTCATTTTATTGCCATACTCTTCTCCCCCCTCCCAACTCGGCAGAATAATAAAGTCGAAAAAGCTTTCCAGTTGAGAGATCGTATATATTGAAAGACAGAATTACAACCCTACATGTATGTCACATTGAAAGGCGCACAGAAAAAAAAATGAAGACATGTTATCAGTGAATTATTGTGAGTCAAGTGCCTCTCATACTCTTCTTGATAAGCAACTCCTATTTAGTAATTTATATTTCAATTCTAGTGCCCTGTACACAACTTTTTTTTTCTTGGCGTACGTCATACACAATTTTCTTATCCAAAGTCTAATGTACATATCATTCCCATTCTCCTGGAGTTACACACTTTATACACAATTTTATTATCACAATCGTGTGAGTTGCTTAACAACAGCAGCCCAACAATAAGATTTTCATGTTGACACCCATATTTAGAGGAGGACATGATATTTCAACCCCCTTTTTCAGCGCCAAAAGAATGAAAAGACGTTGCAGAGAACACAGAAAAAAATAAGAACACACGATATTCCACAAATGCTGACACACACGAGAGAGATATTTGAGAAAATATTTAACCAGACACCAAGAGAATGAGAAAAAAGAGTGATTTTAAGTACATCGACTTGAGGAGATAAATATTGAGAGAGAGAGAATCCTCAGCAAGCCTTCGAGAGACAATGTTCTTTAATGTTTTTTATTACTTAAAGTAACTACAAGAATTCCACATAGACCACAAAATTACAACTTGCACATTGAGGATAATGATTCTTGCTGGAAATTTGCTTGAGATTTACATCTCTATCAGTGGATAAGTTTATAAAGTCGATGTACGCTATGAGAATACTCACGAAGGATCTTATTTGAAAATTGAAAACTCTTAATTTTTAAAGAAAAGTTCGAGAATTAAAACTTGAGAACAGTTGACAGCGCCATCTAACGGGAACAAGTTACCAGAGCGCCCCAGAAATTTTTAATTCGCGCAGTTTTATAGAAAATTTACCGCTTTACAACTCTCTAAAATGTTTGTAAGGAAATACATTTATCGAGCCGTTTTCAAATAGGTAATTTTGTGACCATTCTCAAAAATGCTGGGGCAAATAGTGCCAAAAGTACTAGAATTCTTCTAGAAAGTGTTCTAAAGTAAATTGTTCCTGTTAAATTTGACGTCCAAATATGCAATGGAGAAATTGCAATCCAACATAACGACCTTCTTTTAAATTATTAGTTATGTACACTATTTAGATCACATTAAGTGCCAAAACTACTAGAATTCTTCTAGAAAGTGTTCCAAAGTAAATTTTTCCTGTTAAATTTGACATCCAAATATGCACAATGGAGAAATTGCATTCTAACATAACGACCTTCTTTTAAGTTATTAGTCATGTGCATCATTTAGGTCACATTAAGCGCCAAAACTACTAGAATTCTTCTAGAAAGTGTTCTAAAGTAAATTGTTCCTGTTAAATTTGACGTCCAAATATGCAATGGAGAAATTACATTCTAACATAACGACCTTCTTCTTTTAAGTTATTAGTCATGTACACGATTTAAGTCACATTAAGTACCAAAACTACTAGAATTCTTCTATAAAGTGTTCCAAAGTAAATTGTTAATGTTAATGTAATCTTGTGACCATTCTCAAAAATGCTGGGGCAAATAGTATCAGGTTTGGGTAAACTTATCACATTTTGATTCGCTTTATTACGGGCTCCTGTAAATTAAAAAAAAAATAACTAGATGACATAGTTTTATAGGAAATTTACTCCTGTACCCGAACGAAAAAAAAACGATTTTTAAGTTTTTTTTCCAAAGTCTACTTTTGGCAAGAAAATTCTATTCAATCGTTCTGAAAAGGCGAAAATGGCGAATTATAACTTTGTCACCTCCTAGGCTAAAGCAACTCATAATAACTTTTATCTTATTATATTAAATTTATGCTTGGCATCTGAGTGACAGGTCACAAAAAGTAGTTATCACATTCGGTCTCATAAACAATGTCAAAAATATGTTTATAAAACAAGGCTTAGTGTCAGCGTGCTATTAAACGCATGGCAAATCTATAAAATGTGTGTTCTATTTTCAACTGATATGGAGTTTGCTAGCTCAAATAAATTTCACCAGAAAATTATTTTTATTTTGTCAAACATTTGTTTGACATTTCAGTGAGAATGAGTTAAATTACTAGTTAGTGCAGTTAGGTAAGGCGCGAAACACCTCTGACAAAAAACGCGAAGCGTAGGCCATCGGGCAACACCAATCAGACATATTGAAGAAAATCCGCCATCATTCTTTCATGTTCTAGCAGTTCTAGCAAGTCATCGAAGAAGAAGCCACACCGATTGTATCGTTCTAAGAAAACTTATATTTGAAGTCAATATGCCCATTGCTTTTGGAATTAGTTATTAGCGTCATTTTCAAGATTACCATTTGATATTCAAAATGTACGCATTCTAGCAGTTTCTTGCACTTTTACAGAAAATGCTAGTCTAATAATTTTTTTTGTCTCGATGCGGGGATTTTCGTGAAAATTACACTGTTAGCAGCAGTGCCACCTACAATAGCATGCCTTATTGCAGTTGGCGGAATGAGATAAGAAAACAGGTTTAACCTTGAAATTACAAAATTTTAACTTTCTAAAATTTCGACCAATAGCATTCTTGTAAACTGTGCAATTTAAATCAAATTATTTTTGAAATTCTAGCAGTTTTGACAGATGTCAATTACAAAGTTTATAAACTTGTTTTTATTTCAACAATTTTGAAATGGAGGCTTAAAGCAAAAGTAAATCTTTTCGGCAATGTGCTTTTGAGGAAATTTTAAAGAATTTTAGTACTTTAAAATTATTCTACCCACCAATTCCTTTCAAACTAATTTGCAGACCAGTAATATTAATAATTCGTAAAGCACGATAACTAATAACAATCCTCCCACTGTTATTTTAGTTATTCTAATTAAAAGAAAAAGGAAAGAAAATTAAGACTTGAAAATTCGTCACGCGAAAAATTATTTCACGTGATATGTTGGATGGTTGTCCAATGAGAAACAATAGGTCACACTCCTAATGTTACTTATGAAATTGATTACATTTTCACGGTAGCTTGACGTTAAATGAGCCACAACTAGTGCGCCAAAATTCTTTGGCAGCGATCACCTTAAGAAAATATCAAATTGATGAAGAGATCCTTTTAGGAGAATTGGCACTAAATTTAAAGAATGACTTGATACATCATCCCTCAACGGACAAAAACATTTCACCTTTAATCCCTTCAGAAAATGTTTAAAAGTAATGCAATATTCACACGAAACTGACAACAATGGTGCAAAAATATTCCAATGATTCCTCATGAGATATTTACACCTTGTTGTGAAAAAGGACAAATGGGTGGGAAATAGGAATCCTTTTTCTGGATAGGGAGATTTCTGTTGAGAGTGAGAAGAGAAAAAAAGTAAAAAATGCAAAAGAGGATATTCAATTGACACGCAACATTCTTTTATACTCAACTTAATACACACACACACCTTGGAAAAAATTCATGGGAAATCCTTCCGGAAGGAGAAGAAAATTCAATCAAATTGTCAAAGATTTTTCCTCCTCTTTGCCACATCACAAACAAACCCCAATACAATGGTTTCAAAAGAACAAATTCTTTCCTATAGAAATCAACTTTTTACTTTATCATATTCAGTCGAATTTTCAGATATAATATCCTATTTATATATTTTTTTATATGTTGTTGCTCGAACTCGAAAGAAAGATTAGTACAATCTATCGATTTTTGAATATCTCTTGTACGATTTTTCACCTTAAAAATTGCTCGAATTGCCTGTAATACCATTCAGAAAACAATTAATACGAACAGTAATATCTTACTCATCGTTTTACTCCACTAGAGTGTACTCTTTCTTATACACGTGATATTCCATTTGAAATTTTGCATACTATACATCTCTCTTTCTGTCTTTTCTTTCTCTTAGTACTAATCTTATGTGTGATAGCACTGTGAGGAGGAAAAAGAAACTTACACGGACTTCAAACTTTAGATCATCATTTGCCTTTAAGAATAATCCAATCCTACGTTAAATGTTAAAAAAAAACTTGATAGATAAGAAATTAGAGCAGTTTAGCCATATGACTGAAGCTCGTATAACACTCACAGACGTTTTTTTTTTTCAAATCCGAAAATTCTTATCAATCAAGGTTTTTCTGGAAAATTTAATATATTAATGGGGCATTTCCATTGAGAAATTTCTCAAGAAATTTGTTAAAAAAATGTTCAACTTGGTTGAACTTTTACGCATAAAAGATTAAAAATATAAATTGGGACCAGTTTTCCAGACTGTTCCTACCGGGAACAGCGCCATCCATCGAGATTTCTTCTGACTTTCATGCCAGTGAGTTGTTAGCTGAGCGAATTAACATAAAAAACACTTGTTTTAATTTCACATTGAAGGTATTTTTAGATGAAATTCAAGTAATTTTGAGTTCCTTGGAGGTAATTAAGGTAAAGTGCCCCCGAGTCGACCGTTTCCTCGACTCGACCGGTGGTCAATATTTGAATGTTTGATGGTGAATTTCTATAAAATTGCCACTGATTCGTTATTATTTATGGAATAATTGACCTATTAATGTTAGATCATACGCCAAATATTAGTGCAAATATAAATAAATTGAATAACTCTACCGGTCGAATTGAGGAACCGGTCGACTTGAGGGCACTTTACCTTATAGAGCTTTCAGAGAGAAAATTTCCCTGTGCATAGGGATACAGTATGTCTTCAAGTTACGGTAAAAACGGGCAGTGTCGGAACTGCATCGAAAAAAGTATCGTTGCTCTCAGGACTCTCGCTGGGATATGAGTTGCTCGCATGAATTTTTACCTTAGATGTAAATGCGCTATTTGACTGTCAGATCAAGAGATTTTCCTCAGAGAATTTTGTGTGTAGCCTCTGGGGTTGCTTTGCGAATATTTCGGGTTATAACAATATGCATTATTATTTTCAAATAGCCCACTCTTGCTCTGAGTGACTTATGTCTGAAGTTTAACTAGATAAAACTAGTTTGAACGGTCTTAAAATTACGAACAAAATTAAACGTTACAAATAGGATTTCAATCGTTTGTAGACTCTTTCTAATTCGGTTATTTGAAGATCGGGCTACCTTTTAATTCCTCAATTATGTAGGGGAAAGTCGTCTGCCTTTAAATGCAGCAGCCTTCAAATGTTGCGATTTTTTCGTTGTTCTCAAAAGCATAAATTATATTCTATTAACTATTAGGTAGATATCCATCATCCTCACAAATCATCAAAAAATGGAGAGCCTAGCTCCTATTTCCTAGATGCTAGATAAAAAAAAATGAAAATGAGCTCTAAACTGTAATTTTGATGTTCCACAAATCATGTGATTTTTCATAGTAAAAATCATTTTACAAATAAATCTTCCATTGTGACACATAGAAGGTTAATCAGGCTTAATATTTCTGTTAATACATTTTTGGTTCAGATGACACAATTTTTGTGGGTGGCAAAAATTTGCAAATATCACCCTGCAGCAGCCTTTAAATGCTAATGTCGTGTGCCTTTAAATCCTATCTTTCCATACATCAAAACATGTGAAATCGAACTCCTACTTTTCTCTGACGAACGTCATACAAATACTTATAACCTGCTATCTTGCTCCGGCCGGGATGTTTCAAGTCGGCAATTTTCAACTTCAATGGCTTTTTCTTCCAAATTTTCAAGTGCAAAACAGTGCTTCAGAAAAATGTGAAGAAAAGTTATTGTTTAATGTCTTTTGACTGCAGTGATAATTTTAGTGAGTGCGTTAGGTTTCAACCTATTCATTTATAGCCCATTTAGTTTTATTGATTCAATATTCTCAGTGAAAAAAAAACATTTAAAGGCAGCTGCCTCGCGTTGGAAGGCAGACTATGCCAGCTGCCTTCATACAAATCGGCATCACTTTTTTAATTTCCTCAGAAGGAAAAACTGAGGACTTGCAAGTGCTAAATGAGGTAATCATATACGCCGAATGAACAAGAGATTTTTTTGGTGTAGTAGAAAATAAAATCCATTTTGTGGATTCTTCAGAAAAAAATCTTAAATTTGGAACTCCATTTTTCGTTTGAAGGCAGACGACTTTCCCCTAGTGATTTTCCATAGAGGGTTTTTCAAGGAATTTACAGTAAATCTTATGTACATTTTTCTGTAATTTTGATCACATTTCATTTGACACTGTATAACCGGTAAGTAAATTTTCTGTAACAAACATCTTGTAGAGGAAGGCTTGAGGCTTCGCACACACTCGTGCTTTAAGCATGATTTTTTCAGCAAATGTGTAACTTAAGACTGGCTATTAAAAAATGCCAAAGATAAGTCAGATTCATTAAAAGAATATGGAAAAATATGAAGTGTTCGAAGCTAGACAGAGTTTGTACGAAGCTTCAAAGCTTTCAAGAAAAAACTTCTAGCACGCCGCAAAGTCCCCTTACTCTGCTTTCATTTTCCATTCAATGCAAGAAATTTGATATTTAAAATGCAAACACTTGGAAAAAAATCATGTAATTTTCCTACACAATTCTATTGATTTTCTTCCTTTTAACATTTAATTTTTCATGTCATTCACAAAATAAAAACCGACTTTTACAATATATATATATACAGTGAGTGTCAATAGTTTGTTGCCTAATGGATGTTTGAGAAATCAAGTGAAAAAAATGATAGAAAAAAATACTTTTCCAAATTTTTCTTTTTGCAGATGAGTTCCTTGTAATCCGTAGATATTATTTATAGTTTTCAAAAAAAGTAATTAATTTTATTTCATATTAAAAATAATTGTTTTCCAAAAGTTGGTCATTTTTGAAAAATCAAAAGTTTGTTGCCTCATTAAAAAAACTAATTCAAAATGGTGAAAACGTGCAACCAACTTTATGTAAACCGGTTACATTTTGAGCTTATGTCATTTGATAGGCAAATGGTGGATTTGTACATTTTTAAGGCTGTCAATGTTAAATATATAGGTGTAAGAGTGATGATAAATAACAAGAAATAATCAGTTTTTTGATAATTCATAATTTAGGATATAATGGAAAATTACAAAAAGTTGAAAGGTGGGATATTGTCCAGAGATACTGCTGGAAGGAATCGGCGTCGCTTAATTGCGAAATTTTATGGAAATTCATGAAAAGTTATACATAAAATGGTCAAATATTATAGTTATGAGGCACGAGTACATCTGAAAAACGCTACTGGTAGACCCAGGGTTTCGACTCAGAAAGTCGATAACCGCATTCTAGGTATCTCTGATAGTAACCCCATGATGTTTGCTTCAAAAATTCAGAGTCGGCTGGTTACAGAAGGCATACAGGCTTCAAAACCAACCGCAATTTAATGAAAGTGGTAAGAATAATTACTTGGTTTGCAGGTTTCCATTGGTAAACAAAACCAATCTGGTTAAAAGGTTGTAAATTCACTTGGAGCATGCTAAAAACGTAAAAATACAACCTCTTACGCAGTTTGGTTTTGCTTACCAATGGAATCTTGCGAGCCAAGTAACTATTCTTATATTTTCTTTCATTTTGAGTTTGATTTTCGAAGCATTTGAAGCCTGTATGCCTTCTGTAACCAGCCGACTTTGAATTATTGAAGCAAACATCATGGGGTTACTATCAGAGATACCTAGAATGCGGTTATCGACTTTCTGAGTCGAAACCCTGGGTCTACCAGTAGCGTTTTTCAGATGTACTCGTGCCTCATAACTATAATATTTGACCATTTTATGTATAACTTTTCATGAATTTCCATAAAATTTCGCAATTAAGCGACGCCGATTCCTTCCAGCAGTATCTCTGGACAATATCCCACCTTTCAACTTTTTGTAATTTTCCATTATATCCTAAATTATGAATTATCAAAAAACTGATTATTTCTTGTTATTTATCATCACTCTTACACCTATATATTTAACATTGACAGCCTTAAAAATGTACAAATCCACCATTTGCCTATCAAATGACATAAGCTCAAAATGTAACCGGTTTACATAAAGTTGGTTGCACGTTTTCACCATTTTGAATTAGTTTTTTTTAATGAGGCAACAAACTTTTGATTTTTCAAAAATGACCAACTTTTGGAAAACAATTATTTTTAATATGAAATAAAATTAATTATTTTTTTGAAAACTATAAATAATATCTACGGATTACAAGGAACTCATCTGCAAAAAGAAAAATTTGGAAAAGTATTTTTTTCTATCATTTTTTTCACTTGATTTCTCAAACATCCATTACGCAACAAACTATTGACACTCACTGTATATCATGTGAAGTTGGATATAAGAATAAAGAGAATTGACGATAGAGAGAGGAAAAACTTCAGCATTAGCATGTTAAAAGTTATTTTAAATATACATATATGTATATATTTATTTTATATAGACTAACCGATGGCCTTACTGTGCTGATGCTCATCTAATTGACACCGCGTGTTCAGTGTCTGGTAACTCTTTTAAATTGTTTTCACAATTCACTCCTTCAATTTTTTTTTTCTTCTTACTCATGCCTCCACACATCTTTCGCATAATTTTTTTTCCTCACAGAGTTTTTCCGCCCCAAAAGCAAAAAAAAAAAGAAGAAAAAAAACCGTGTGTCTCGAAAAAGAATCACCTCTCCTCTCACACATTTTCCCTAGCCCCAAACACCTACAATTTGAGTGAACGAGAGGATTTCGATGAAGGTAAACATTGGGAGATATTTGTGAAATATTCAACAAGAATAAACTGAAAGGAAGAAAATTATGTAGTTCACTTTTTTTTCTTTACTTCTTCTCTACACTTTTCCAACCTCCACATTTTTCTCTCTTAAACTCCACATCAATGCCCATTTTATGTGTTTAGTTTGTGTTAACAGTGAAGAGAGACAAAAAAAAGCGCGAGAAGCTCATATGAAAATAGTTTTATTCACTTCCACCGAAAAAAAAAGGAAGAAAAATCGAAGAGCGAGGAGACTTAGAAACTTTTCCAGACGAAAACATCACAAGAGATCTCTTACTCATTTTGCCAACATTTCCCTTTTAAATCAATTCACACTTTAATACCCAATCAATTTGCTGTTCCCCTTCCGAATGTACTGAAAAATGTACCTCTTTATGAAACACCGTACTAAAAAATATCCCAGCTTATGCTATTTATCCATAAATTGGCTATTTCCAAATTATACTAAAAAACAGTTTTAATGCAACATTCTGAAAAGATTATGCAAATAAATATGGCACAGTGCAAGAAAAGATGAAGAAAACACTTAAAAATAAACAGTTTACTAAAGTTCAAAAGATGTCGCTAGTGTCGAAAAACTTCAAACTTCGATATCTCAAAAACTAATCCAAGTTTTTGGATCAAATCTGAAATGTCCATAAACTACTATCCCCTATTCCATTCCTGATAGAAATACACTTGAATTTCCATGCCAAAATAATCCCACAATCTCTCATGGTTAACATAAGAATCACATCCCCCAACTTCATCCTCGCATCAAGTAAATAACATCAATCACGATGTAGAATATAGAAGAATTCGCAATAGAACTTTTCTCAATCACTCCAATGCAAAATTTAATTTTCTCTAAATGCATTGGACATGTTATTTGATGCAAAAAAAAAATCTCAACATACATCAATATCCCCCGCTCTTTCTCGCTCTCTCTCTCTCTCAGGAAAACTTTTCAACTATCCTATCTTCCATACACAACCATCACTCTCGTAGAATTCTCAATTCCCAATCTATATCGTGCAAAATAGTAATTTGACCAATGGTAAATTTTATGTATATGTGATTTTGTGCCTGGCAACCTGCCCATCATCTCACCCAAAAGCCAAAACCAAAGTGTAAACCCAAGTGAGTGTAAGTCAAACTCTGAGAGATAGAGAGGACAAGAGAAGGTGCTTTTGGGTTAGTACAGCATCAGATTGAAGGAGGAACAAGTGATTTCCACACAAAACAACTACATGGACGATATAACACAATTTTAATTGTTCAAATTTTCCTCTAACAGCAACACAAATACCCCTCAATTCTAACAGGAGGAATGGCAAAAAATCTATCATTAAAAGGAAAACTGAAAATGTTTTCAATTCAAGAATATACTTCAGGCGAGATGATTTTTCTTTGGCAAAATTCATAATAAAGTGTCAAACAAAGGAGTAGATAACTGTGCCACTCATGCTTCATGGCACATCTGCTAATTGTGAAGATTTTCCGATTTCGCACGAAAAGAAGTTTGTCTAGAAGTTTCGTGTTTCCAGAAGGGGAATACTGTACCTCTGTGAAGTAAAAACCTGTCAAAATTGATAATCACTTCACTGAAGTGATACAAAAGAGATTTTGTAACTTTGCGATAGCTTCACGTGAAAGGATCACTTTGAGGTTATGTGTTTTACTTCTAAATTTCTTAGCGATGCCAGTGAAATTTTTTTCCATATTCAGCTTAAAAAGCAACATTACATCCTTTGTAATACTCAATTCTAGTGCTTTCCAGTTACTTAGTTGAAATGTTGATAAAAATCTTAAATTCAATGAAAATTTCAAGACACATCCCCTCTCGCTTCACGCAAAATTACAGAATAACTTTTCTAGCAGTCGTAGGAGAACACTATATTAAAATTTACCACTGGAATTATCTGTAGGAAATTTATGATGTTATACGAGTTCAAACTAATTCTATACCTCATTTAAATCTACAGATTCTTCGCTAAAATCGTCCGATCTACTAGGGTTGAAATAATAAAAGTAAAATAAGAAAATTAAAAAAAAAGAAACAGTGAGCGTCAAAAGCTTCTTGCCTAAAGGCGTCTACACATTGGGAACAATTTTCATCAAAAATTGCGTTTTTGACAGAAATTTGACGTTTCCCCCTACAACGCTGCAGGGAATTTCCTTCAAAAAAGCAATTTTTGACAAAAATTGCTCCCAGTGTGTAGAGGCCATAATGGCCTCTACACACTATAAGAAATTTCCTTTAAAAAAATCCTTTTTAAAGAAAATTTCCTCTATCCTTGTAGGCAGAAACGTCAGAATTTTTTAAAAATGGCAATTTTTGACGAAAATTGCTTCTAGTACGTAAACGTCATAATGTATGTTCGAGAAACTAGGTGGAAAAAATTATAGAAAAAATTAGTTTTCTGAATTTTTCTTTTTGCATACGAGTTCATTGTAATCCGTAGACCTTATTTATGTATTTAAAACAAAAAACAATAATTTTATTTCATATAAAAAATAATTGTTTTCCAAAAATCGTGCATTTTTGATGAGTCAAAAGTTTGTTGCCCCTTTTGAAAAAGTAGTCCAAAATGAACAAAAACATTCAACCAACTTAATGTAATCCAGTTATACTTTGAGTTTAGGTCATTTGAGAGGCAAATGGTGGGTTTGTAGTGATACACCCTGTATCACCCAAATAATATTTTATAAATTAAGCAATTTGTAATTTCTTAGAGTAAGCAAAATTTGTAAAGTAGAATTATGTCAAATATTGTAGTTCGGTTCCAATAAAGCACTCAGCTAAAGAAGTCGTGTCTCTTCAGGTTTGGAAATTTCCAAAGCTGGTAATAGTAAATATATGTTTGTAAAAATGATGATAAATAACAAGAAATAACCTATATTTTGTTAATGTGTAATTCAGGTTAAAAAATGCGAGTTACAAAAAGGTAAAAGGTGAGAAATCATTCAGAAATGCTACTGGCAGACCCAGGGATTCAACTCTGAGGGTTGATAACCGTATTATAAGTATCTCTGATAGTGACCCCATGCTTCTGAGAACTCTCTGCCCCCTCTCCTTCAGAGCACAAGGTCGATTATATTGCGTTTTTTATTACTTTAAATCTTGCATTTCTCTTCTACATAAATTTCCAAAGATTTTATAGAAAGTTTACCGGGAATTCTTAAAAAAAAAAAAAAGAAAAAGCACGACCAGAAGGAACGGTTTTCACCCAAGTACATGGAAAAAACAATCCTTTATTAATAAGAATCATCTCGAATATTTATATAAATGATTCTATGCAGAGATACCTATAAATTCCGTCCTTTCAAAGAAATTAACACTGAAGTCTATACTTCAGGAGAGAAAGTCTTGAGAAATTAATTAAATACAACACTCTACATAGGTTCCAGAAACACCTTTGAAGACGAATTTCTTTCTCGGAAGCCTTGTGTTAGAGAAGAATTCGTGACCATAACACTAGACTGCTCAATGCGTATATCTCAACAGAAACGAAGATAAATTAAAATGATAAAATAGACTAGAAAAATGATCTATGTGAAAGGAGATCCTTTGAAACACTGCTTATTCTTTCAGAAAGAGTCATAAGAGGATACGGTTATGCCAGGGGTCTCTCGACATTTATTTTTCCTAAAGAGAATTGCCTTATCAGTTTGATATATTTCGAAATTGTGCTCATATCTGCAAAATATTTACAAAGAAAAGTGAAAAATAGCTTTACTTTTTATTAGTTTTGATGGGCCCTGCGTGACCTACAGGACATGGTTTCTTTCATTAATAAAAATCACTTCAATGATCTATGTAAAGTATTCTATGCACAGATACTTAGAGAGTTTCATCAATTCCATCCTTTCAAAGAAATTAACACTTAAGCATATACTTCGGGAGAGAAAGTCTTAAGAAATTTATTAAATACAAGTTCTGGAAATGCCTCGGGATTTAGTCCACTTTTGAAGGTGGATTTCCTCTCCAGAAGCCTTGTGCAAGAGAAGAATCACTGACCAGAACGCTACACAAATCCAGAGGAAAACTCCAAAGATATGTTTCGTTCATTTCTGTTTTCTTTCTTTCACGTATTGAAAGAATTAGCCGGATTTATCCAATCTATTGGACAGGTCAGAAGCATCACCTTTTAATAGGAATGATTCTTTCCAGCTACCTTAACTAAGTTTCATTGTGTCTTTTACTGAGGTCAGGGAAATAATACTTTAGCAAAAGATTTTATTATTATTTATTTATTTAAGATTTATTTATTTTTTAGATTAGGAAAATTTCATGAGGTCTAAATTCGAATCCCTTTCTTTCTCAAAAGGTTTACATAAGTCTATCTCATTCTTTCGCACTCTTCTTCTTCTTCTTTTAAACATCACAACAAATTCAATTTAGCTCAATTGAATTTGGAGTGCGAAAGAATGAGATAGACATATGCAAAATGTGTGAGAGAAAGGGATGTGAATTTTGATTTCATGAAATTTTCCTGATCCAAAAGGTGTGCCGGAGTCATAAAGCTCCTTTTTACTATACTGAACTGCTCTCTAAATTCTCTCAAAAGCGTAATTAAAGTTCCTCCGCTAAAACTGTGATATCCTCAAATACCAACACATTGCAAGAAAAAAAAACCGAAAGGAAAATGGAAAATATACAATCAGAGTTCAACTAGAAATTCTTCTTTGTAACTCAATAGATTGTCTAATAATAAAACAATGAAATTCACAATATTTCACATTGACCTCTCTCTATTTTATTTTACTTTTATTTTTTTCAAATCTAGAACAAGAAAAGAGGTCATCCCCTGTGCAATTTCTGCCATTTCAGAAGGAATTTCCTGCACTACAAAAAAAATTATCATCACAATTCTTTTTTTCCCTGATGGTGCTTCCGACATCCAACCCAGAGAGAGAGAGAGACAGAGACAGAGACAACAACCAAACATCAAACCCAAAAATAGTTTAAGAAACATCCATATACACATTCATGCGGCAATATCTATTTTAAAATATCATGAAAATTGAATCTCCTTTTCAATTTAATTCCTACCCCAAATACAAATGACAGCCAAACAAGTGATACATCCAAATGGCAGAGAAAGGAAGATGTTTTATGTATTTTATGATAGAAAGAAAACCTAAGAAGAAAAGAGGAGGACTCTCTTTTCATCTTTATGCGGATGAGAGAACTGTGTACAATTGTGAATAAATAATATCAATTGCAACACTTCTGCATCAACCAACACCCATTTAATACCAAAAAGTGCAACAGACAAAACGTATCGTGTAGGATTGTTAAGTTACATTATTGCATTTCCACATTGTTTTGTAACTTTTGCTCTCTAAATGGCTGAAAATTGACAAGACAATTTTGGTGAATTATTTCAAAATCCACTCCCACACACCAAAATCGAAAACTCCTTCGAAAACTTTGATCTAAGCAGCATTCTGCAAATACTTCCATCCCTTTTTTTTGCCTAATACAATCCTCAAGGAGACTCTTTTAAAACTTTTCCATTTATCCCAATCTTCAGGAAAAACCCAAAGCAATACACACCCAAGAAGCACAAAGTTTATTTGAACTATGATGGGAGTTACCGATCGTAGTCATGATAATCTTATAAGAAGCATTGTAAAATTCTTATAAGACCTTTATAAAAGATCCTTAAAAGTCTTACAATAAAAATGTTGGACGTAGACTTCTAGAAATTCCTGAATACCTTATAAATGCGTCGACCTATTTACTTATAAGGATTACTAAAACATAATAAAGATTGATAGGGGAAAGTGCCCATCCTTTGTACGATCCCAAGCTTCGTAGTGACTAAATAACACCGTTCAATAATCATTCGCTGATATATCAGTTGCTCGCATGAATTTTAGCCTTTAAACGTAAATGAACCTAAATGGCTTATTTTCTCAAATATCCTTTGCCTTTACATGAGAGAACATTCGGTAACGTCTTTGGGGATGTTCTGCTGGATGGATAAATGTGACTCTGCAATATATATTTCAAAACCTAGGCACTTTAACCTGGTTTTTAAAATATGGCTGCGATGAGTCACATTTATTGAGAAACATAGGAAAAATTTAGTCATTTTAAAGCTTGCAACCATGCAAAGTATGGGCACTTTTCCCTACATTGTCCTAAATTTTCTGAGAAATTGTAGTAATACACTCTGTATCACCTAAATAATATTTTATAAATTAAGCCATTTGTCATTTCTTAGAGTAAGCAAAATTTGTAAAGTAAAATTATGCCAAATATTGTAGTCAGTTCCAATAAAGCACTCAACAAAAGAAGTCGTGTCTCTTCAAAATTTCTACAGAAATGCTATGAAAAAGAAAATGTGTCTTATAATGGGTTTCATATTAGAGGTTTAATCCAATTCCTGAATATCTTGAAATTCCAAATAAAAAGCGATTTTAGTGATTTTTCGAGATTTAATGAACTCTTTGTCATTAATATCTAAAAATTACCTATCAGACAGAATTATCGGAATAATCTTAACAAAAAAATTAGAAAATTTAAGACTGATCCTTAAGTCTGAAGTCCGTATTAAACATCTATATCACCTGACGTCCAGACAATGCTTCATTCAAAAAAAGAAAATCAAGATGAAAATCAATGAAATTTCAAGTGAAAAAGAGAAAAATCCCAAATCCGTATCCCTTTTAGGCCGAAACCGAAGATTATGTCAAAGTTTGCAAAACTAGAACCATAAATTTTGGACTTCAGGATGTCAAATTTCTCGTTTTTATTTTTAAATTTCCTAAGGATCTTTCAGAGGTGCTTGATGCTATATCGTATTTTTTTCAAATATTTATTAAATTAGTCTTCGGATTAGTAGGGGGAAGTAGGGCACCTTTGAAATTAAGTATTAACGGAAGTAGTGTACCCTTGAAACCGGACGTTTTTCTCTTATTTTTAGAAGGAATTGAGGAGCTAAATTACAGCACTGTAAGGCCTAATTCCATTTAAAAATTGGAGAGAAAAATCTAATTATAAAGCTGCCCCATTTAAATGGTGACCCTAAAGAGCATAGTTCAGTTTCCAAGGGTATTAAGTTCCTAAATATCAACCAATTTTGTTGGTTTTCTAAGATTTCGATCAAGTCATCTGCCTGTAAGAATCCAAACCTAATATGTGCTTCAGACCTAAGACTTAGCTTATGGCTTAGCTGTTCTAATTTTTCAAAAATCAAAATTTTTAGGAAAAATTTACATTAAAATTGGATTATTAAAGACTAATAACGTATTAGGTTCTCAAAGAACAATAAAATTAGATGCTGTTTAGGATTTTGAGACCGTAGTATGGGCTTCATACCTAAGACTTAACCGTATGGCTTAACTTCTATAATTATTTATTAATAAAGATTTCTTAGAAAATTGTGACTTATGATTGAATAATAAGAGTAAATTGTCTATTAGATTCTGATCAACCAATAAAATTGCTTCTTATTTATTATTTTGACACATTCGAGAACTGGCTAAACCTTTAGTCTGAAAACCGCTTAGGGAACTGAGCTAAACCTCTAGTCTGAAGACCGTTTAGTCAACATTTTCAAAAACTCTTGACTGATAAAAAATTAGAGAAGTTAAGCCATATGGCTAAGCCTTAGTCTGACACCCGTAGTGGTCCTCATACTAGAGGCTTAGCCCAGTTTTCGAAGTTCTCAAAATCTTAAACAGAGAAAAAATTATAGCTTTTTGAACACTTAATAGGTTATTTATCTTTAATAATCCAGTCCTAAGGAAGGTTTTTCCAAAAAAATCGTGATTGATAAGAAATTAGAGCAGTTATGCTACATGGCTAAGCCAGGTCTAATAGAAGCCCGTATAATGCCAGCTTCAGACTGAAGGTTTAGCCCAATTCCCGAAGGTCTCAAAAATCTAAATAACAAGAAATTTTATTGATTTTCCAAAATCTAATAGATCTTTTGCCCTTAATATTTAATCCCAAACAACAATTTTCTAAAAAAAAAGACATGTCTGATAAGAAATTAGACGAATTAAGCCAGATGGTTAAGCCTATGGTCTGAAGCCCGTATAAGGAACCTATTCTCAATTAACCAAAACAACCTTAAAATTTTAGTTTCCTATCCAAGTAGAAAAAACACATTAAAATCTACAGCTGCATCGATCTTAAAAAATTATTGATCCGAAGATCAATTTGGAGTCTTTGTTCATAACGGAGGCGTGGCTTAAAAATACTTTTGACTGGAGTTTAAAAAACAATTTTCTAGCAACAAAAAACAAGGTATCCTAATAAAAAAGCATGGTATATCTTATGGAATTGTTAACGTAAAGTTTTTTTCTATTATAAAATTAAAAAATCACGATCAATTGGCTATTGTTTCCAAAGGGGCGTGGCTCTAAATTACTTATAACTGAGGTTTACTTAGAAAATAAAATACTGCTATCGTAAAAGAAACATAGAATGGAACCTCCCAACTTGGCAACACTTGAGAAAACTTTGGAGTTTCCGGGGATCCTTCCATAAGGCGACCCTGGAACCGTTAACACGCCCCTTATTTCCCCCACCCAACCCTTCCCGTTCCCCTCCAAAACCATGTTTTTATGGGATCATTTGGCACTTGGCAGGGGCTTCTTTTTAACATAAAAAAGACTCTAGAGAGTGTATTTCTCAAGTGATTTGGGAAAATTTGGGCTCGTTGGAGAGGTCTTGGAATTCCTGACAAAACTAAACCGGTTTCAGTCGGCTATGAATCGGTAAATAGTAGAAAATGCAAAATTCCCATATAAGTTTGTATGTAAAAATTAGCTTTTGGCATCAACTTTTACGGAATTTGACAGGGACTTGTTTTTAACATAAAAGATACTCTAGAAAGCGTATTTCTCAAGGGATTTGGGAAAATTTGGGCTCGTTGGAAAGGTCTTGAAATTCCTGATAAAACTAAACCTGTTCCAATCGGTCATGAACCGGTAAACAGTAAAAAATGCAAAATTCCCATATAAGCTTGTTTGTAAAAATGAGCTTTTGGCATCAACTTTTACGGAACTTGGCACGGACTCTTTTTTTTTCAAAACATAAAAAAGACTCTACAGAGCGTATTTCTCAAGCGATTTGGGAACATTTGACCTCATTGGAAAGGTCTTGGAATTCCTGAAAAGACTAAACCGGTTCCAATCGATTATGAACCGGTAATAAAACAGTTTATAACCGATAACTAATTTTTATCTCTTTTTGAGGTATAGCATCTTGTCCTTACAACATTCTTCTAATTCTCTTTTTGCAAAGAACACTGCTACATTGGAGGAAAATAATGTTTCTTGGGACATAAATACAACCATTTAGACACAGTGAAAGTTGAAGAGCCTCTGCGTATTGTTTCATTGGCGCGGCTTTGAAATCAAAAACTATTTTAGTTGAGAAACTATTTTTAAATACCAAAAATTCACACACAAAATGCCAATCCACGTTAATCCCTAATTGTTTCATCTCACACCCAATGCCCCCCCCCCCCTCCCCCTTCCACATTAAATACCAAAAACCAGCGTGTTGCCATTCAGTAAAATATACTTCTCACAAAACACCATGTGCTGTATTTTCCTAAACCACATCGTTTGAAATTGAACAATATATATCGGATTAATATGTGAAAAATTATCCATCAATTCGTAGTCGATCGAAAAAGCGTCAGTGTAGCAATATTTTGACGTAGAATTGTCAGTAGAATGGACAGAAATGTATGTTTAGATAATAGACTTTATGCTAATCAAACACAACATCTATTCCATGTCAGTTGCGGAGGGTGAGAGAATTAGTTTGTAAAATTCCCAAGAGATATTAATAGGCAAAAATAGTAAAAAAGGAAAGTTTTTAACTCATGGACTAACAAATAGAGTTCATTACGTCACTGAATGTCCAAGTGGAATACAATAAATTGCAAGTTGAAGGAAAAAAAAGGTGTGATTTATGATTTACGTGCAGGTAAGTCAACATGAATCTAGAATTAGAACACCTACAACACTTTTTCGAAAGTAACGACAACAACAAAAAAAAAAGTAATAATTAAATAAAATGGAAGTTCTTCGTACTCAACATTAGGATAAGCTTTAAAGTCAATATCTTATTGTGTCCTGAATTTATATTAACCTTCAGTTACGTATTGATATCTTCAATGTAGAGGATTATCCTCTCTTATCCGAATTATTGATTTCAGTAAGTTAATTGAATGGAACAACCTAAGCTAATTACTTGAAAAGGATCAGACCAATGACCCTCAAAGTTCAAGGATTTAATTTATCCTAATTACAACTAATTACTGAGATTTAAACGATTCCTTCCGAAAAAAAATTAAAGAGATTCTGTAAAAGTATAATTTGTATAAAAAAATTTAGGATAATCCTAGGGATCCTAGGTCTTTTAGAATTTCGGACAAACTAATTTAGTTTTCGAACTTCGGTTCTCTAAAATCTAAATAAATCTAACAAAAAAAAGTGCATTGAAAGATATTAATTATTTCAATTTTAAAATAAAACAGATTACAAAGTCGAAACTGCAAAACTTTATTGAGTAAATCGATAGCCAGTGAAAAGTTTTCGAGCACATGACTCCCATTCTCAGTCAAAATACTTGATTGATGGATGCAGATGGAATTTGATAAGCTCACTTGGTCATAAATTCGACATTTCTACACACAAAATGTGTCTGACCAAATTCCTAATCTTGCTTCTTTAATCAATTCAATTGAACAATGATTTTCAATTGACACGATTTATAGGAAGATCTTTCAAAATGCAACTGAAAAAAATGAAGTGAATCTTCAAAATAGATAACTTAATTACTTTACGATTTATTAATTCATCGGTAAGTTGTAAAAAATCAAGAAAACAGCAACAATTTTTTTTAGAATAAAATAAATAGGTTTTTATTGACAACCTAATCATATAGTTCAGTGTAAAAACTCTTATTTATCGCTTTTCAAAATACTTTTCTACTATCAGCAGAATAGTTTTCAATCTTTCTATTAAGAGGCTTTATTACTTTAAATTGCTCTTATAAAATTTTTCCGTATTTTAAGAAAAATACTTTTTAATTTAAAAGAAAAATGTCAAATTTCTTAAGAAATTTTATGAAAAAAGCTACTAACTTCACATTAATCCACATTGCATATGTCAAAGTTCTTCAAGAAGTCATTTTAAAAGTTGTCGAATTAATTTCTCTAACAATATTAAAATTTTAAAATTTTTCAGATCCTTGATTTATTTGAATTGTCTTTAGTATTTTAACCCAGGATTGGGAATCTTTAATTTTCCCTCATTTTTAAGATAGAGAAATTCTGATTGACCGAGTTTACAAAATGTTGTGTATACTGTCAGTTTAGATTGTCAATTCTTAGATGAAAGCTAATGACGTTTTAACCCTTTAAGAACGAATGGGACGCCGGTGTCCCAAAAAAAAATAACAATTTTCCACACTATTTAGAGGACAAAATAACTTTCTATAGTCAAAAAAAAATGTTTTTGTTTTTGGGACACCGGTGTCCCACTCGTCCTTAAAGGGTTAAATGTTGCAAGCTCACGACAACATTTTAAGGCATTGTATAAATGAGCAGTAAAAGTTAAAAATTGAGCAGTAACAAAAAAAATTGAAACAGTGATATTTTCGTCCAAATTTTGGCAAAGGGAAAATAAAGGGCTTTTCATTTTATCTGCTACAATTTTAATGACTAAATATATTAGACTCATTTTCGTTAAGACTTAGGTTTTTTGCTGACCATAATTAGATATTTTACTGTTTTTTTTTAAATGCATTTTTAATTTTTTACTGCCCATCCATTTTGAATTTTTTACCACTCGATTGTTTTTTTGCCCATTTTTAATACTGAAACCCTTAGAGGTTCTTATGAACAGCTTTAAAAACAAAGAATACTTAAGGAAGTTTAACATTCATATTTCTCCTCTTATTGTGAAGTTAGCAGCATTTCATCTATATTAGGAAAAAGGAATCAGCTTTTACTGATAGATTATGAAGATTTAAAGTATTCTTTAATGCAAAATCAAGAAATAGAATCTTAAAAGATCCTCGTAAACAGGTTCTACCTTTTCTACAACAATTTGAAAAAAAGTCGTTTAAAGATATTAAAAATATATCTCGAAAATCTTATAAATCTAAATAAAATTTTAAAATAGGATTTTGAACGCTGATTTAGTGAATATCTTCAATTCCAAAGTTCCAAATGTCTTTAAACTTAAGCTAAAACGCAAGAAACTTCACAATAATTTAAATAAAATGTAAATGCTAGACTTATTGATATCTTCTTTAATTTGAAAGCTGAGCGAAAAGATGATTTAATCATTAACAATACTGAAAATATTGATTTGAGCTTGCGATATATCAATCGGCATTTCAAACAAAGATCCGAGTAGGTGCAGGATCATTAGTTTTTAATCCTTTTACGGACAAGTGCAACCTAGGTGTCCTAAAAACAAATTTTTTGACTACAGAAAGTCCATTTTGTCCTCTAAATAGTCCGAAAAATTATGTCTTTGTTTTTGAGACACAGGTGGCCCATTCGTCCTTTAAGGGCTAATTCAGAATTAGAGTTAATTCAGAATTAACTCTTTAATTAAAGAATAAGAAAAGTCTTTAATTTTGAAAATAAATCCCTAAGATAATTTTTTAGGCTTTCTTCATCTCAAAATTCAGGGGATAGGATCAGTTAGATATAGTTAAAGATTGCCTGTTCTAAGAACTAGACTACTAATCTTTCTCATCGTATTACGTTAATGTCAAAATTTTTATAAATTTAAAATAAGAGATTTGTATCTCGGAGAACACGAATTAGCTCGTAAAAGTAAACTTAAAAGAATTAAAGTAATAATTTTTATATTAAATTATCCGGATTTTAAAATAAAAAGAAATTAAGATATTTTGTCATTTTTGTTTTGCTGTAAAAGGGTAGAATAGACTAATCCAGAACCTGCTTCAAATGGGAATTTATCACAACTCCAAATAATAATAGGGGAGGCCGAGGCAGAATTAGTCAGAGGTAGAAGTAGACAGTGAGTTGTTATAGTCTTCTTTAGAAAGAATATAAGGCAAACTACTGTTTGTTCGAAGTAATTAACTCCCTCTTTACTCTCTGAAATATTTAGGGTAAATCTCCTAATTCAAAACCATTTCCAGACGCTTTAACTTTGCCAGAAGATTCAGCACATTAAGTTCATATTTTTTCTAAAGAGAATTACATAAATTTGCTCCTTGACCCTTCTAGAATGTTACTATTTAGTGAAAATTCTTCAAATATAATTCGAAAACTTCTTAAATACAAGAAAAATACGCGAGCGTAAAATGCTTCAATTAGAAATATATTAATCCAAATGGAGACAAGGGAAAGTTTTTAATTGGAAACAAACAGTGTAAGTGAAACTGCGACGAAAGGCGCCCAAAACCTTTCTGAGTTGCTCCTGAGTCCAGGGTTTGTTCTTATTGCTGTTTTTTTCACCTTTCCCATCTAAAACAATAAAAAACTCTCTCCAAAAAGATTATATTTCCGTGGTTTCCTATTGAAGCATTTTCAGATATTTCAGGAAAACCCTTTTTGTTCACGAAATAGTTAATTATTTTATTTGAAAACCTAACGTACCGTTAGCAATAAAGATCTTAATTTAATTAAATTAGCCAGAAATATGACATAAATGTTAAATATTGAAAAGTGGTCTGCATAAGTTATAAAGGAATAAAGTTCCTATCAAAACATCTCAATTGAATATTTCTTTCGTGTAGACACCATAATAGAATAGAATAGTGTGTAGACACCATAATAGAAAAAAATTTGAGCCGCTATCTTTTTTATCCTGGAAGATATTGAATTTTGAATTTTTCGATTTGTGACTTTTTGCCCCAGTCTCCCCTATTATATAAAAAATTAACAGTATTTTGTATAAATTTACTCACAGTATAAAAAATATTTTCCGCTAAAATATGAAAAATATGATAGATTTCAAAGACGAATTTATAATTAGGTTTTCTGGAAGTAATCGATATCTTACAAAAATATCCAAGATTTGGACATCCTTATAGAGTGGAAGGCTTTCAAGCTTCGCACAGACTCTGCCTTTAAACACTTTCTGTTTTTCCTATCTTCCTTTCATAAGCCTGACCTGGCAATATTATTTCAATAGGTCAGATTCATTAAATGAATATTGGAAATATATAAAGTGTTCGAAGGCAGAGTCTGTGCGAAGCCTGAAAACCTTCCCCTAGTTTGTAATCACCCATAAGAATCAGATTTTTATCTATTCTAAATAAGTTTAAAAATTGTTTTCGCTAAAGTATCCATATTTTAAGATTTATTCAAGAATTAAAAAGGCAATGTGTGGAAAATGTGCCTAGTTCTCCCCTATACAAAAATCCCTTTCCAAATCGAAACCTAGGTCAATGAGCTTGAGAAATTGTGGTCAGGAGTCTCCCAGTCCTCCTGCGATCAATCAGAGTGGGAAGGTCCCCAACTGGAAAGTCCTTATTTGTCGAAGGAGAAAGCCTTGAACCTAATGTCCCTGATCGATTGGGAGTGTCAAAGGTGCCGCCCCCGTTATTCAAAAAAAAAATAGAGCGTCACCTCATGGCAATCCAGGAAGTGGCTGCTGTTGCCTTCCTAAAGCCATTCCCAAATAAAATCTCAGAGAGAGCAATGAAACCATCGAGAAGACAATTGGACAAAAGGCAGCAATTAAGATATCAAGAGGCTTATGGGCTTTTTTCATCATTGTTTTATGGGCAAATTGCCTGGAGAGATATCGTGTTGGCAATGGGGAATTGTCCTGGACAGAAATCGGATGAGGGAGAGCCCTACAGGGGAATTGACAAGCACTGGTGCATCTCAATGCCAAAGCAAATTACGTAACCTAATTGATAGTGACGATGATAGTTTAAGGGCACATACGTCTTCCCGGACGATTCCGGGGATCGGTGTTTAATTGCAGGATGGGGAATTGAGGGAGGGGATTGAAGGGGGGGCTACAGGGGGGAAGTAGATTGCGAGGAAGGATATCCGGAAGGGAATTTGGAAATTGGCAGCTCGGTGAGATTGAGCAGACGTTTGCAGTTAAAATTTTGAAGATGTGTAAAATAAAGGCAAAAGAAAAAGAAGTTTTTATCAACATACCTTGTGCCGAAATCGCTAAAAATAGCAAAAGTGCCAGTGAGTATCGCAGAAATGGAATCAAGTTGTGGTGCTCCATCTTGATTATTGACCCAATTTTCTCGTCGTGTTCATGCAGAAGTCAGGGGATGGTTGATTTTTGGGGCCGTTGTCTGTCGATACGATGCAGGGGGGCTAAGTTCCGGCTAGAAAAACTGCCGAATAACTCTATTATTTACTTTTTTTGTGTTCACTCTCACAAAATGCCTCCCTGGTTCCTGTGAAATAGTGGGCGCAAGAAAAATCACCTGCGCGCCCCCTTTGGCTCTGTATCCACCTTTTTGGTGTGATATCCGGCAGGATGGCCTCTCAGCAGTGTCCTGGTGGCCAAATGGGGTGCATCCGTGATGGCTGGACACCCCTGGGTCTCCAGGGAAAAAAAATCAAGCAAAAATCAATTTTTTTGCCCCGCGTGCTGCGAGAAAACGTCAAATGTTGATGGGCCCAGTCCGTCACTCTCCGTCACTCTTTCCCGGACACGATGGTTTTTCTCTTTTTTCTTTCCTTTCCTTCAAAAAAGCCCCACACAAAAGCTCTCTGGGCAATTTTTTTGGGGGAGAGGGCTTTTGACCTCTATCTGGATGGTTTTTTTGTGCAGGAAAAAAGAGCCCAAGAACCGAGTAAAACTGAAGGCGCGCGTGATTGAAAAAAAGGGGACGAAAAACCCAAGTAATTCGGCGATGTTATTTAAAAAACAAGAACACAAAATGGCGAATTTTTCACTGGCCCGAGTGGGGATCACGAGACAATCATTTTTCTCTCTTTCTCTCTTTGGGGGATTTTCTTCTATGAAATGTCGGGTGATGCCACTCAAGTTTCCACAAACCCCAATCTCACACAAAAAACACTAATTGTACCGAAATGGATGCATTTAGCGCCCTAAGGAATTATTTTAATGCAAAACGCTCTCACTTTTAACCCTACACACAAATATGATAAGACTTTTTTTCCTACAAACTTTTTAAACTTCTTTTTTTTTATCACACGAGCAAATTTTTCCTTGCTTGAAGTTCTCGCGCGACACTAGCGCCCCTAGTGACAAAACTGACTTTGGTAAAATACACATAACTTCAGGGTGCTCAAAAGACGTTTTTGGCAAAGGAAATTTTGAGTAAAAACTTCAAATGTCAAAGACTTTTGAAGGAAACCCATCAATTGTCAAGCAGTTGAGGTGCTTCTGCCTTTACCTTATTCCGTGCATGTAGCGCCATCAAGTGATGAACATTTTATAGACATGTAATTTGCGCCAAAATGGAATCTTGATGAGATTAAGTTCGAAAAAATGAAAAAAAAAGTTGAAAATGAGAAAATTTAACGCAAAATACCCAAAAACATCGAAAAAAAATTGAAATATTTTTTCTTGGAAAGTATGAGATGAAAGTCTCATCAAATTTTACAGTAAATTATTCAAAAATGACCAGAAAACACCTTATTTTTTATTGCAGTGCAGAGAAAAAAATATTTTGTAAAATTGTTCGTAAACAAGGGGGAGATATTGGGTTGCAAGTGGTGTACAGCTTAAAATCGCACATTGAATATTACAATGGCAGATGTCAGATTTCAGCATTTTTCAGGAGACGGCCTCAAAAACTAAATATCATAATATTTTCTTATTTTCATTTACAAATTTTAAAGATTGTTTGTAATATGATTCCACTGGATAGAGCACATATGTAGAACTCGAAATGTTGGACTTTTATTACCCAAAAATATAGTTATTTAAAAAATTAAAAAATGATCCGTCACTTTTACACTTATGCGGCAAAATTGCCAAAATTATACGTCACTGTAATACTAAAAATCCAGACAAGGATTTTAAGATACGCCTCTTGTTTAGTAATTTAAATTTTAATAGAATATTTTTTATTGGATTTTAACAATATTTCTTTTGTTGTTCGACCATAAATTAATTTTAAAAATCATAGACCCATTGAAATTAAAAATAAATAATGAAAAGTTGTGTATTTTATTTATATTTCATTTTATTTGTCCATGAATCCATTTCATTTCTTCAGATCTCTTTGTACTCTATATACAATTTATATTTTTTATATAAAAAAAGTCAAGATTCGAATATTTACAATTTAGTCAAGATTTTGATAAAATGTGTAGTGCGTTTTTGGAATAAGATTTCCCTCACACAAAGAAATAAGATCACGTTTCTTTGCTTTCTTTGTGTCTTTTAGAGGCAGTGGTCCATTGTAAACCTTTTCCATCTTGCAATTTCTCTCTACAAAACAATCCATTGCACTGCACGAGCGAACTAGGTTATGTTGTCACTGTTTATTCCTCGAAATGTCAAAAAATGAATTCCATTTAGTGATACAGTGGCGTAGGATTCATGGTCAGTGGAATAGTGGCGTATGATTCCTCAGATAACGCCATTGTAACACTAAAAACACTCAGAGAAATAATTATACGTCACTTTTATGCTATTTTTGTTCTGCAAGCTTGACAAATACTCAAAATTATGAAAAATATTTCTAACAAAGTTGTTGAGATTATTAAATATAATGAATATTTAATAAATTTCCTATCAAAAAACAGCAATATCTCAAAATTGACAAAAACCAAGATCCGCCGTTGTAATATTCAATGTGCGAAATGAAGTGCTTAGAAGTGTTCGGAAGTAGGAGTACTCGTATATAAAGTCTTTTCTGTCTCATTTCATATTTTTTCAGACTAAGTTACTTTTAGTTGAGATTTTTAATTCGATCCGGCAGTATAATTTGAAAAGATTTGTTGAAATTATCAATTTCGGTTATGACAATGAAATGGAGCAAATACGTTCGAATTTATTATAGTTTTAATTTGTGCTGTAATTTTTTCGAGGAAATATTCAGTTGAATAACTGAAAATTTTCAAATAATTTTTTTTAAAAATATTCTTGCTTTTTGAATTCTTGTCATTCACTCTTTTTATGTTCCTCTTTTTTTTAAGTTTTTTTTTATCACAATTGTAAGAAGGATGACCGTATTTTTGTCACTATCTGCAAGTAAAAAGAGTTCAGCTCTATAAGAAAATATGAGTAAAAGTAGCGCTACGTGAGAGGAGCAGGCGTATGTCGTAGGGATGGTTGTCCCGGTAGCGTCGGAGGGTGTATAGGGAGTACTTGATTTTTCGATAAATTGAGGTTTTATGATCAGACCAAGATAATATTGTTAAAAACAATACTAAGGTTTTTTACCTGATACGCAAAAAAAATTTCTCCGTGTAGAAGGAGTGGATACGAAGGGAGAGAAACTGATTTTTTGAAGAGTATAATTTTCCTTAATTTAAAATATGAAAAATATGTGTAAAAATAATTTTTTTTTAATTGTCCTGGTCGAATTTTTCATCAGATTAAATAAATTATTAATTTCTAAGTATGAGAAGTGCATGAAGTGCAGGAAGTGCTGGAAGTATTGCCACATTTTCGAGAATATTGCGAAATTTTGGAAGTGCGAAGGCCTCTTCCATACAAATCGTGAAAGTACCTGGAAGTGGTGTACACATTTTTACCCAAATATCTCCCCCTTGTTCGTAAATGTTTGTGAATTCCATTGGGGACAAAATGCTCGTAAATCGTATAATCCATTAACAAGTTCGTAAAAGTTTGTACTTTTTTTCACAAACATTGTTCGTAACATGATCACTTGACGAGCATTTTTTGTACTTTTGCAAACATTTGTTCGAAAATGTTCGTCAAATTTTGTCATTTGCTCGTAAAATATTCGCCGGCAAAACAAAAATGTACGAACATTTTTTGTCTGTTTACAAACATTTACGAACAAATGTTTGCAAAAGTACAACAAATGCTCGTCAAATGATTATGTTACGAACAATGTTTGTGAAAAATGTACATACATTTATAAACTTGTCTATATTTGTAAATGTCGACTTTTTACGTATTTGTGGAGCCATTCATTGCGACATTTGTAAAAGAAATGTGATTGTTAATAAGCTACAGGAGATAGAGCTATCGTTTCAATTTTTCAAAATCGACAGTCGATAGTGTCGAAAATAAGTTATCATGTCACCCCTGATTTAAGGTATTTGATCATAGTGATCGCTACCCTTTGTTGGGTTACAGTTTTCTGCAGAAACATTTGTAGAGGTACTATATCCAAGATGGCTTCGAATGCGCGGTTGGGCTAGATCTGACACAGCCCCTGTTATAGTAAGGCAAGCGAGCTTTTGTACCTTTTGAAGTTGGTTTGTTGCCTCTTGGTTTGTTGAGTTTTCTGCCCCCAAACTAGGCCGCCGTATGATTGGTCTAACAATGGATTCGTAAATCCAAATTTACGACATATCGAACGTGTTTTTGTGGCTTTATTGGTTATGTACGTAATGTGTGAGTTCCAGGTCAGTTTGCTGTCAAGCATGAGACCTAGATATTTAACTTCTTGCTTAACCTCAATAATAGTTCCTTCTAGCCGGATATTATCGAGATCTTACGCCTTCTTGTTAAAGGTATTAAGGCTGTTTTGGAGGGATTGATTTTCCTTTATGATGATGACTATGTTGTCAGCATATCCTTTAGCTCTGATCCCATTGTCAGATAATTCTGTAAGAAGTCTATCAATGACCAGGGACCACATTAATTAAGCAAACAATTTTACATTTAAGGGACTATATACAACAATTTACAAAAAAAAAGAAAATAATCAAAATCAGAACAGACAAGAAAACTTGAATGCGGAGGAAATCGATACAAAATAATGAGGAAATCTTTTAAGTATGAGTTTTTACAAAATCTGTACTTTTAAGCATATTTTTGATATTTTTATGTGTTGTAATCTCATTAAAGGAATATCGAAAAAATATGAAGAGGACAACAATCCTCGAAACGTTGTAGAAGAATAAAACAGCAAAAATAAAGAAAGGCCTAAGTTTTTCCGTCCACTGTCAGTTAAAATATGAAGTGTTCGAAGCCTGAAAACCTAAAAATCATTAGAAACTCACCTTTTATTCGGTAAATTTTTATTACCTTACAGCCTGGTCATCCTTGCTGTCAGTGTCCGAAATAAAACACCAAATTTCTCTCCAATCCAACCAATTTTATTGACTTTTTAAAAAATCTACACCTACATCATCCAATCTGAAACATCATCACGCTCTCTATTCTCCTTGGAAATACTAAATTTCATTTTATTCTTTTTTTTGCATCTCATCTTCTAAATATCACCTCCTTTGGGTGCCTGCTTTTAAAATTGACAGAGGAAAAAACACATTATCTCGACGTTTGAAATAAAAAAACCTGCAAATGAATTGTTGGGGGGTGATTTTGGGGCACTACCTCTTTCTCTTTTATCTTCACTGACTCCTTCCCTTAGTTCATAGCGGGGACACTTTACATGCTGAGGTATCCACGTGCTTGAGCCCTGCGTCTGCCCACAAGGTAGGCAATCAGAACGATGACCACCAGGCCAGCCAGAGCACATCCCACGGCAATGGGAACAATGTCTGGAGTATCGATGGCATCGCAGTCTTTGGCTGTGGAGAAGACTTCAGAGTCGCGGGTATGGAAGGCTTCCAGTTGCAGCCGGGACACCAGAGCCTGGCCTAGCACTGTCACCTCATTGGGCTCACTTGAGGTGAGATTGAGCACCTGAGCCCGGGTACAGTGGTAGGACATTGTGAGAGGGGTAACGAATTCATGTCGCTTGTGCACCAGGGTCAGAGTTTGATTGGCTACAATCCACATGAAAAAATAAAGAACCCTTTATCCCTTCCTGCAAAAAAAAACTTACGAAAAAATCCCCCAATGGAAGATAGATCCTACCTTTAGCATCTGCAAAAATGTCCGAAGCATTGAGATCGAAACGCAATTCCGACAGATCATACTCCTTGACCGTATTGTTGACACTGAATGTGAGATTGACCGTGTTACCCTTCTTCCAAACCAACTGCAAGACATTCTTCTCCCCATCGCAGAATCCCGAAGCAACCGTCGTGTCATTAGCCGGCAAATTGTACAGAACCTTCTTCGTGGAATTATCTAAAAACCCAAATAAATCCGCACCAAATGGGAAACCTTCAGCTGATACATCTCAATCCAAAGCAAAGAAAAAAAGCATCTATTTTCAGTGACAATTGTTGACCTTTTCTCAAAATAACTCTTCCATTGTAAAACAGAGTATTCAGCATATTGATTTTGAAAAAAATGCTGCCTTTTTTTTCAAATGAAGAAAAAAAATCAACACCACGAAAGCAAATTAATTGAATGATGAAAAATGTTTCCCACACCAAAGTGTCCCTGATAAATTATTTACTGGACATTGATTTTGCTTATATGATGGAAAACAGCTCTGTAAAATCCATTTTACATTAATTAAATATATGTTCATAAAAATAGTTTGGCATTTGAAAAGAGAAAAAGAAGCCATTGAGTCACTAACTTTGATTATTACTCTTCCTTAGCACTATCAAATATCTTAGAATTAAAATATAAAAAAAAATGTTTGCGCACTTAATTGTATCAATAATAACTTTTCCAGCCTCTTCATATAAAAAGTGTCGGGATAGAATCTACTCGTCCGCAGTTTTTTTTCTATTCTTTTTATGTGTACAATTTATTTAAAACGATATAGAATCGCCGAAGAAACCGCTTAGAAATTCTTATTTCAAATAAAAAGTCATTATCGGTTTATAATCGATTCATAACAAGTTGACTTGCCAGTTGACGATTGAAACCAGTTCAGACTTATCAGTAAATCCAAGACCTTTCAAATGAATCCGTATTTGCTCCAATCAGATGAAAAATACGCTCTGTTAACTGCTTAATGATAAAAATTTGTAAACAGGGTGGTCAGAATAAGCTGCAACTAAATGCAGATCGCTATAACTTTCAAAACGCTCGTGACAGCATGCTCATATTTTGCATAATAGTAGTTCATTTAATTGGCTTCAAGCTTACAAAAGCATTTGTGAAAACTTCTATTGAAAATTTTTTTAATCACTAATGGACCCCAAACATGAAACTGTGATTGGCTTGTATTTCAAGCCAATCAAGATCAAAATTTCAAGCTGTCAAATATTTCCAAAATCAAGTTTTCATAATATTCTGACACGAAGTATTAATGGAACTTAAATTGTCTTAACTAAGAACCAAGCTACAGTGCTTATGCGATGTGATTCTTTTGCACGTATTCTGAGGGTGTTGTACTTCGAAACGTACATCTAGAAATATGTACCATTACGATTAAATTAACGTATGGCCAGTGAAATCTGCACAAAAGTTTGAAGGCTTAAAAAAAATTAAAATGTGTACCAGTCACTTTTATACCACTTTACAGTGTTGCCAGATGTGTTCTTAACATGACATAAAAGTTTTGCTAGATTTAGTTAGGAAACATGGCTCCCACAAATAATACTGAAGAGTATAGACGAAAATTAGTTTGTAATTTTCAGGGCAGTCATACTACCTTGAAGAAGTCTGAAGTCCTGAAACATTTTGTGACTATGGGAATATCACGAAGGAGTATTTATACCATCCTGTCGCACTATACGAAGCGAAAAATCACTACACGAGCTAAGGGATCTGGAAATTTTAGCACCCTTAGTCAATCGAAGATGCGGGCTCGACTTGCAAGTCAACATCCAATAAAGTTGCAAAGTCGTACCGCGAGCTTCGTAACAAACTTGAATGTAGCAAAACAACGGTGAAGAAGTATCTGGAGTCTATGGGAATCAAGAGGAGAACCAGAAAACCGAATCCAGCTGTCTCAGAAACTCAGGAAAAGACTCAGAAAA